>NC_064883.1:33621418-33927940 GCF_929443795.1 Astur gentilis | reverse complement strand
CTCCCAGCTGAGAGGCAGCATTCCCAGATGCCTGTTGAAACCAGTTGGGATCTCAGACCTGCACTCTGCCTCTCTGTCAGCCACTAGCCTCCAGCTGACCTTGAAAAATTCACTTCAGCTCTCCTTCTCCCAGTCTCTTGATATGTAAAATGAAATTATTGATCCACCTCTCCTTTGCACAGAGCATTTGAGATGCACTAATAAGCCATGAAATAGGTAGAAAAAGCTGTGAGACATCATACACCCATATTTATAACCCCAAATGATGCATTATGGAAATGAGAGCTGGCAAAACTTTCTAGATCATCTTTCATGGGCACCTTCCCTGAGCTGGGAAGCTTAATAATTCTGTGTGCTTGAAAGTCAATGAAAAGGCTTCTTCCAAATTCACAGAAGGAGCTAAAGGAAGTCTTCATAAAATCTTCATACAATAATGACAGAAAAAATGTATAAATGAAGAAATGAAATATGGGTTACCAGGAAAAGGCTTCAATCCCATATTCAAATTAGGCATGCATGCAATGTATGCGGAATCTTAGGATGTATATAAAATACAGTAATCATTTTAATCGCTCTGTGGTGGCTACACAGTTAGCAGGGCATGCATGCAGCTTTGTATAGACCCTGCAGTTGATCCAAACAGAAAGAAATACTAATTACATCCTTTCAGTTTGCATTTTCATACAGTTAATATACCCCATTTTCACTGCTCTATTAGATGCTGGGTTCAGCAGAACTTAGGTTTTCTTTCCTAGATGTATGTAATTTCTCTTAACTTCTTCATAGCAACCTCAGTTTATGTAATTTCTGTTGTAGCACATAAGCTTCCATGGTAATAATAATTAATTCTATTTTGCATCATACAACTGATTAATTTCTAAAAACCCAACTGTTATAACAATTCTTCAGTTATAACACTACACCTGCACACAAGCCTTCCCTTTTTCTTTTTTTTTCTTTAGGGAAAATGTCACAGACAGGGCTGGTACAAAAATTGCCTTCCAAATATTTTGCTGTAGAAAAAGGGAAGTTTAGGTGAGTTTTCATCTAGAAGGGAAGCTAGCCCTTGTTTAGGTCAGTTAATCTGTGTAACGGGTGCAAAAATTGTCTATGAATTGACCACATCCTGTTGTAAGAGCACAGAAGTATGCCTAGACACCTAGTATAGATTTAAGCATACAGAAGAAAGACAAAATTGGGTCCAAGATCATCTGAATGATTGAATTCTGTCTATGGTTGCAGCTAGAGGCAGGTCAAGTAGTCTATAAGATAGATGCCGATATATTCCTTGGTCTTAAAACAAATTCATTCAAGGTGGTCACCTAGGTTTGCAGATGGGACTTTTGATTATTTCCTAATATAAACATCTGATGGATTAAGGGTAAGTAATTAGAAGACCTACATGCTGAAGAAATTATAGTCAACTGCAATTTCCTAGTAGGTCAAGTGGTGATGAAATGGTAATGAGAGTCCTAGAACACACAGTCTAATAAAAATATAAGTCTATAGAGAAAAACACTCTTCATTGCATTTCTGAGATGTGGATCTTTAGCTTTTTTATTTATGTCTTTTGTATTTCATTTCCAAAAAACCTGCAGTGTAACATACTGTAAGGAAAGACAAATATCTCTCCTATGGCTAGGTAGCTTTCAACATTTGACCGAATCCAAGTATCTTTCTACTAGACTGTAAAGAAGTCAGCAACTCTCAGCAGACTTGCGGTGCTAGCTCTTTTACAACTAGACGTACAAGAATCAAGGCTAGGTATAAAATAGGCCCTTGACACTGAAACAGCTTCTGGGCTCCTGTACCCTGACACTGAACCTTGCGCTTGCTCTCAGCTTGGCTCTCTTGACTCCTTGTATTGTGCATGAGACTTGCAGGTCTCTGGACTGGAGCCCAAGTATTCAGTGAGGCAAGCAAGGCATCGTCTACGTGTGTTAGTTTAAGTGTTCAGTTTCCAGACTTAGGCAGCCTCCTACCATTGGACACTGAAGTAACTCTTAAATATCTAGCAAGAACAACTGGCTCTACATATTCATGAATTTTACACTACAGTCGTTGGATAAGAAGGGAAAGAAGAAAAGGCAGAGGTGACTGGATAATCAAAGAGTTCAAAGGATGAGAGGAATACACAAAGGAAATAGGACCTCAGGGCTGTATCACATGATCAGAGAAATAACTTAGGTATTTGTGCAAAGAAATACAAGCACCAACAATGATAAAGGATGTCTGAAGAAAAGTAAGAGACAGAAAAATTATTTTGAAGTGTGTAAAAAGACACAGAATATCCTTTGGCACATTAGGGGGCATTAGAGGCCACTCAGTGTAACCAAGGGAGAACAGGTGCCAGATTTCTTAGAAGAAGTAAAGATTTTAGCAGAAAATTTGAGAAAGAAAGAGGTCCTGGGAAACCATGGAGCTTGATCAACTCAGTAGCTCTCCAAGAAGATTTGAAAACAATGGCAAGCACTGAGATAGGCATGAATGCAGAAGCTACAGCAGACTTAGCTTATTAAATGTGAGAGGTAGAATATTTACTAAGACATTTCAGGAATAAATTCAGATATCCATGACACTAGGGCCAGTGAAGGAGCAGACCAGGTTTAGATCAACAGCTCAGCTGTTTGTGATACAACTGATCCTGAGGAAGTTTGCAGAACAGAAATTAATATATTACTAAAATTTTATAGGCTTTAAACAGACTTTTGACAGTATATGAAAGAAGGCAAGTTTTCAAAATTTATATTATTCCTAATAAATAGATCAGGTGGTAGACTGCATCTCCAGCAAGCTGAGGAGTGCAGTGAGAATAGACAAGAGATTGACTGTCAGGAGATATATTCATTTTATTGCTAGAAGAAATCATAGTTTTAGCTTGCAGACATGAAATAGAAATCATGCTCTGTAAGGGAGTAGTGAGGAATTGTAGATTCACTGATGGCATTGAATTCATAGTCCTGAGGATGCTGATCTGTCAAGATTAATTTATGATGGAGACTAAGAAAGCAGAAAATTTGGAGTGAATATTATTAGGAAAAATTAAAAAAAATCACACAATTGGAAGGTAAGAGGAGAAAAAAATGATAATTAAGAGACCAAGGACTACAACACAGAGGTAAAAAGCATACTGTGTTTTGAAAGATTATATATTACTGAAGGGATATAAAAGAAGGAGTCTAGTTAAGGCTGAGTTTGTAAAAATCAACAAGATTTGAAAGAATTTTTTTTAAAAAAAATATAAATAAATAACCAAATAAAAGTCATGATTGTGTCGTACAGAGCTACTGTTTTACAGGTTGGAAGCCAGAAAGCAAGACAGCAAACAAAAGTTACTGACTCTACAGATGAGTTCCCTGAGGGGACTACTGCAGAAAACAAAAGTGAAGTGATAATGAAATGGTTAGAACAAGGCATAATAACTTTACAGATGATCTAAGGCAATTAACTGTGGCTGCTTAGGTTTGTGTTAATTGTAATCCCCTAACAAATGTCAGACTTGGTGAAACAAGGTTCAAGCAATGAAACACAGATGATCAGTGACAAGCTGGGTAGATTAATTGGAAAAAAATATAAAAGAGAAAGAGTTTTTAAATGATCAGCACGGGACAGGGGGAAAAGCCTGTTAAGAGTATTCAGTTGAAAGAGAGAAATTATACACTTATAAAATACAAGTCATGAGATAATACATAGCAAGAAACCTGGGGAAAAAAACACATACCAGTGCTGCACTTGCAGATATAAACTCCTTTTTGTGGCTTTTTTTAATACAAAGACTTTCAAGTACTTTTGCACGTAGTAACCACACCTCAGTGGAAGGTTGCCACCACTCAGTACACTTTTTAGCCTGAGCATTAGAAATGTGCTTGAACCTTTTTATAGTTGAGAATGACTGCGTACAAGGATGGGACTCCTCTCTCACCTGAGTTTAAGTTGGTTTCTTGGTGTGAGCCAACAGCGACCTAGCTGATACATAGGTCTAGAGGCTGTTTAGATGGTTGAACATCAAGTATTTACTTTCTGGTAAACAGAAAAGGTCTCTAAAGTTTCTATTGTTTGCATTCACTAATGTCTGCACTGCATTTCTAGCTTATGTTTAGGAGCTGGTGTTTTGAGTTCATTTCTATGAGCTAAACCTCACCTCAAAGATCAGGCCAGTTACTTGCAACCCACTTCGATTCCTCACAGATACGTACGTAATGAGTACCTAATGACAGTATCAGGGACATCCTGTTGTGATGGTGCTTAGGACCTGTGGGAGATCTGTGCCATTTGCAATACCTCCGGATGGCAGACAGGAGCATCAGAAATGTCACTAGCCACCAGCAGGGGGGCAACTGAATCAAGCCTTCAAGATATATTACATTCATCATAAGCAGTATAAATGAAAAATAGACTGGAGAACAGTTTGAGCTTAAGTAACATTTTAGTGGCCTTAAAGAGAGTACAGAAAAAAAAATCAGACTAGCTTAATAGTTGAAATTGCTTCACATAATACTTTCCATCACATTTTCTCTATTATTTGCTTTCTAGAGTGTTTTTTACTCTATCCAGTTTGGATTCTTTCTTTTTATTATTCTTAAAAAAAAATAAAGCAGTAAAATGTCCTTCATAGAACATGTGCCCTTAAGTTGACAATGTTGCTTACACCTTAGTGAAAACATGACTCTTTTTGACATTTGTAGAAATAGCAATTACCCATGGTCAAAAAAAAAAAACCACCCCTCAACAAATAGAAAGCCATGACATATTTTAAAATATGTTCAAAACATGGTTAAAATTGGTTCAGCAAATACAGTTAACGAAGTGAATATCTGTTAGAGAAATAGACCCGGTCAAAATATCCATCACCTGTGAACTGAACCGAGGCATAAGCCCTGTGCTAGACCCGTGCAGAACAAGCACAGTAGCTATTAACTCCTTTTCACCAACTTCAGCTTCACTTGTCTTTCATTTCTCCATCCAGTTCTTTGCCTACTGAAGTCAGAGGCAAATTTTATAGCAAGCAAACTATAAAGCTCAGCTATTGTGTAAATTGTTACTATGTACTGGTATTCTCTGTTATTGTCAGCACAGAAAAAAAAAAACCCAACAAACAACCAAATGAAATATGACCCTGTTTAAATTAGTGGCATTTTTTTCTGGAAATTCCTTTCAGGAGGTTTTGATGCAAATTGATGACAAAGAAACAAAACCTTTAAAATTCTAGGATTGCCTTATGTACTAATAGGTCAACCAAAATACTGTGGAGACGTCAGAGGTTAGAACAGGAAAATATGTTTAAAATTTTTGCAAGGACTAAACCCTGTAGAATGTTTAATTGTGGGAAATCACCTCTGTTACTCAGCATTTATAAATTCAGTAGGTATAATTAACTCCTTAGCCTTGAAGTATTTCTTTAAACCTGCCTAATGATTGTAAATGTTAATCGATCTTCTAATAAATGGTATTAGAATAAGCACCAGAATTGTTAGAAGCAGAAACAAATGAAAAGGTGAAGTAACTTCATACAAAGACATAGCCAAACATACAAAATATGCCTTCTAGCAACATTTAAACAATTAGATGGTTCCAAAAGCAACAAAGAAAAAATTCACATAAAAAATGTTCAAGAACATTTTGTGGTATATTTTTTTGCATATTAACTCATCCAAATCATTTTTATGTCTATGCCATTGCAGAGCAGGGACACTGCACTAGTTTTGGGAATAACCCAAAAATTCTGTTACTGTTTCTGTATTTCCTGTTAATTACCATATGAAGTAAAAATAAACTCTTTTAAATTGAAGGCCGCAATGTTAATAAACAATACTAAGTTCCAGTCATGTTCACAGTGAAGAAATAGGAAATAAAATGTCACTATCCACTGTCTCATAATTCTTCATGCTCATTTGTTTGTTGCTCTTGTTGTTGTTAGCGAGTGTTTCTTTTGAATTTTGTGTGCATGGAAGGCAGTCAGTCGCAGTGATCTCAGCCTACCTTTGATTTATGAACCAGCACTGTTTTTCATGAAACAGCTTTGTCAGTTCAAAAGTGCTGGCACTGAAGAGTCAGACTTTGGACATGAACAGTGGAAAAAAAAAAATCTTATTTCCCACACAGCAAGAAAATTGACTAACAATAAGCTAAATGGAACTTGTGCAGAAAACCAATAAAAGTATGTGTACTTGTAACCAGTTCCTGCTCTTGCATCATTTCATATGGGATCATTGACACGAACAAAAAATGGTGGTACTAAGCTGCAACTTTTGAGCATTAGTAATGTAGTATTTTCTTTACAAAGTCCTTGTTTTCCTGTGTTGTACATTGCTTCAAAACATTGCTCTTAGGCCGACAATGAAAGAGTTATCCACTCTCAGTCAGGAAAACAGGCGATATTACTTATCAGCAGTGTGGTGTCACTCAGACAAAGGGATTACACTATATAAATGTATGTACCAGTAAAAGCAATTAAATTTACTCATGACTGTACTATGACACCCTACAGCTATATGTTACTTCTCATGCTCCGAAAGTTTCCAGAGGAAATGCACACTTGGTAAGATGTCAGTCTCATAAAGAGATTTTTGAAATATTTAAGGACAGTAACTGATCTTCATGTGTTTGGTTTTCCCAATGATTTGGTGTCCCTCCTGCAGATGGATTGCTGAGCAAAACATGCCATTGGTATCTGGGCTTCAGCTTCCCCTCAGATCAGCTTGCAGCTCACTTTTTTGTTAACAGGCATCCCAGATTTCCATGTCTTTTCAGGATATTTTTTTATGAATGTTTTCTTTTTGGCACCCTTATGTTGGGTGTCTCTTCATCCACATGTGGGTTTCTCGATCTAATATGTCTCTCAGACCTGCTTTGCTTATTACATGGGTCAGCTACTACAGCATTCAAGTGATTTACAGCCATGAATGAAATTTATGCTCACTTTGCCCCCAAGAGGAGGGGAAGGAAGTACAAGAAGCCATCTCAGCCTTGCCAGGCCCACATCGGGTTCCAGAGAACATCTGAAACCACGCTATGCACTGCATAGCCGGGCGACAGCCTCAGAAAGGCTATATTTATTCCCATCACATCACAGCAAAATACGGCAGATGCCTGAACAGTGAATAGATTTCTTGTACTTTTCATTACCATTTTGAAAAGTGTCTCCAAGGGGAAAAAAAAGTCATTTTCTATTAATAAATAAAACCTAGGTGTCCATTTTAATTGTTACCTTCTTGTTTTTTACTGGGGACTGTCAGGTTTGATCTTACTTGATTTTATTAAGCATGCAGAGGAAATGAAAAAAGATGTTTAGTATGTAAGCACTAAGAGACCAAGGTGTTGAATTCTGCTCTACTCATATATGCAGCTGCTAGTAGGAAGTGTGGTGCTTATTAGTTCACTTACAACAATTTATACTTATCTAATGTTTTATCCCTAGGGTCCAGTTCTGCTTCCAAAGAAATTCTGAAAACATTAATCCTTGTCCATCAGGGTGTTTGCTGTGAATCTACTAGGAAGCAATGATGGCAAACATGACAGGAAATTCATTTCAGTACAAGGAGTCAAATAGAGAATATAATGACTTTCATTATATAATGTACATGCAAAAGAGTCTTTTTCAAGTGTATACCCATAAATGGTGACTATACACATGTACACTTGTGTATGCATACAAATATGCGTGTGTGCATGTGTGTGTATTTTGTTACTGACAGCATGAACGTAAGTTTTAATGGTGCCAGAGGAAGTGCCAGAATGTACAGAACAGATAAATTGTAGATAAATATGTCACATACATTTCCAGCAGGTTATGGCATGATGTTTGAAGCTATTTCACTACAAAACTTGTCCAGCATAAAGATACTCAAATTAATGTATGTCCAGTACATTTGCATACACATAAATATATGCACGCATATATTCAATGAATATGTATCCTTCCATTTGGTGTTGGAATTAATTATTACTGAAACCAAATAAGTTATGTGATGTTAACTAACCTTAATAAAACCAGATTCCTTCATTTCCTTGTTTGTGGTGCTATCATTCTAGTCACTCCAGGCAGAAGACGACAAAAAATAGTAAGAAATAAAACATCTAAACCTGTCTGTCTGTGGCTCTGCTGCTTGCACAATTTCTTGGTAGGTGCAAATGTTACTGTATGTTTTACACCTACTTGGTGGCAGTGGTGTGGTCCAGAGGAGTCAGATCCTTTGCTGCTCTTATTTCCTGGGTTTTTTTGTTCAATTTTCTTTTTTGTATCATGTCAAGTATAATCTGGGGTTTCAGTAGGAAAGTGAGATAATCCCAAGGAGTTATTCCAAACCTTGCAATGAGGAAAACAAATATTTCTTGATACAGAATAATGTAACAGTTCAACTCTCAAACTAAAGAAAGACAAATGAAAGGAGGGCAAGAGAAACAGCTAGTATTTCACTGTTCTGTGAAATGGGTGAGGTCATGGAATTGTCTTTTTACCTAATTTATTCATAAAGAACAGTGCAACTATTTTGATGATGCTCTGCAGACTAGGTTTTAAGACTGGGGGGACACAGCTTTTGGCTGTAGCTTTGCCTCATCTACCTCTGAGCTGCTGCTGTGATCTCTCCTCTAACCCTTTTCAGTCAGAATAAATCAGGTGACTGCTAACAGCTTAAATAATAGGCAAAACCCCTTAATGTAAAGACCTTTTGTTCAAGACCTTTTGTCAGAGACTGTTTGCTCCTATGCAAAAAAAAGCCAGTGGCGATAGCATACCTCCTGCGCCCCACTAGCACAGAGAATGAAGCTCCCCATTTCTTTCGCTGCCTGTCCAGTAAGCTCGCGTGCCCCTGAAGTGAGACATAAAGGCACCTGCTCTTGTACAAGGTTTATGACAAAACCAGGGGGTGACCTTAAACTGGATGATTTTACATCTTTGGTAACTCTTTTATTAGAATTTCTTTAGCTATTGTGAGCTCCTCAGATGGTTTCTCAGTGACTAAGGTAGAAGACAGCTCCAAATGTCTTCACATAAATTAGTATTTCCTGAATTGCAGTATGAGGTTTTCCTAAAGTTACACTAGAAAGAAGAACCTTAGACATCAGGCATTCGAATTATTTTTTTTGCTGGATGTTGCAATTCAACTTAATACCACCACATTAAGTTTTAAGGTCCATTTTGTTGTTTAAAAAGACATTTTTCCTACCTTAGATGCATGGCCATAGCAACAGTTGGTGCTTGAGCAAAATGACATCCCATTTGCATATTAAACCAAAATTCTGAAAGCATTAATCCTCTTCTTTTATTAAATGTCCATTAATTTGAAGTGTTTGATGTATAGTTGTTGAAAAAGAGCAATGGCTAAGACTCACCGCGTGTAATTCTTTTTTTGTGTAGATAGTCAAAACAAAACAAAAATAAACAAAGCAAACAAAATGTAAAGCTCTACAAAGCCTGAAACGCAAGCAGATTCTGAATAAAGGGTTTCACTGATTATTTTATTATTTCACATGCAAACTTGTATACACAAGAACGGGTGTTTTCATAGTAACTTACTATGTTTTGTGATTCCTGTAAAATGACTTCAAACTAACTGCAGTAATCGTCCTGTGTGAATCAGAAGGATTCTGAGGCATGCATATTGCTCTTTCATTTCATAACAAAAGCAGGCTGCAGCAGAAAAATGTTCATTTTCTTATTTTGAAGGGTCTGATGCTCTGCCTCCACAATTGTTGAGACTGGAAATTCAGTATAAAGAGTAGAAAAGATCTCTCTTTAATTATTACTCTCACAAAAATGAGAAAGGTCACTGGTCTGATCACTGAGACAAATTTGTCTCTGCTAGCATTTTTCATAATGAAGAGACATTAGATTAATGTTCACTTAAATAACATGATTAATGCTATGATCAGAAAGTAGCTCATGTTGGAACAGAATGAGTGTAAACCATCTAATCAAACAAAATGATTGGGGTTTTTAATTGTTTATAGCAGTATAAGGTCATATGAAGTCCCTTCTAGTAACTCATCTTTCTCTCCCTGTATTTTAGTTCTCCCTTTCTGTCTCCAGAATGATCATTAGTTATAATTAAAGGAAAGCAAAGCAGTTAGCTTGACAATCTCAGGATTTGGGAATTATTATAGTCATTAAAGGACCTTCTGATAACCATATTAAACTTCATCATCCACATACCATCAGGCTTCTCTCTGTCATACACAAAGCAAAGTACATCGAGTACAGCAGTGTCTTAAGAGAGTGGAGCAAATGTATCACCTGATTTAACTTCACTGAAGTGAGTGGAGATAAACTCCAGATTAATTTTGTCCTGTGACTTCCCAACATTGAGAAAGTTAAGAATGAAAACAAACTCTCTGACTCAGAGGGGTTCTTGTAGTTCTTGCCATCATTAACGTGTGGTAGCATCATATGAGAACCTCAAATGCACCCTTAGATTTGAATCATTGTTCAGCCTCATGTTCTGCTCGGACTTCCTGAGCAAAAAGTGAACAGAGACCTAATTACAAGAGCCTGTTGCCATTTTAATGCCACCCAAGTCCCTGTACTTAATTCCTATTTCTCATACCATTTTAAAGAGTCACATCTTAGCCAGGATGAAACAACTTCCTGAAAACTAAATAAACCTATTCTTGAATCCGTATTCATATGTGGATGACTGCATTTGTAACATTTCATAATTTTTTCTCTTAAGACTTGTCCAACAGAAAGGAGCTATGGCTGAGGCAGAAGCAGTAAGCGACCTATGCAGGAACAGCGTCTTAACCTTACAAACATGGGGAGAGACAAAAACTGCCCTTCCTAGCACAGCCCTGAAGCCCTGACACAGAACGGCATAATGCACTATTTGAGCAGATCAGTCACAGCGCAGCGTAACTTCACACAGAGCACAGTGGTGGGCTTCAGAATTTGCTTACCTGAGAGCCACTCACGGCAGTGGTCAAAGGTTACCAGCAAGCTGATTAAAAATGTGCCTGCTAGACATCTTTCAATATGTCACAACATGTCATTTTGTACTATGCATTTCAGAATGAAGTACCTTTCTCCTTTTAAGACATTGTCATTTGCTCTGTCAGTTTGCTTTAGACTGGAAAAGTACCAGACTCCTTTTTGATAGCGGCTACCCAAACCAACAATTCTGGGAGCACAGAAGAATAATCCCTGGGTTTTGTCTACATCTAAAGAATAAAGAGTAGTCATTCTGTGCGACTAAAAAATATTTCTCCCCTTTTAAAAAAAATTGTTTAATCAAATGTAAGTAGAAGTGAAGAGCAAATGTAAACGATACGGTATTTTCTATCTCCTACTACACAGTATCATACTGCACATTTTGTAAGTACATAATAGAAGGAAAATAAGAGGAGGTGATTGTGGCCATTCAGTCTCAGCTGGAGGTGTCAGGCTAGATTTTGTGTCACTTGTTCATTTCATATAAAGCACTTCTTTCAGATCTAGTTTAGGAGTGTGAATTTTGCAGTGTTATAGAGAAAGTTCTGATTTTTTGGAACTGGATTTCTTTCCCTACAATTTACTCTCAAAACATTTTTTTTTCTTGCAATATAGAATATTATTTCTGCCTTTCTTGCATCACCTTTTTCAAAGACCTGATATTAGGAAAACTTTCTAGGTAGCATTAAGGATCAAGGTGTCCTTCTGGAAGTAGTTATGCTATATCATGAATGTGCCATGTTGTCACTGGATAAAAGAATTCCCATCAAATTCAGTAGGACCTGAAGCCCTCAAAAAGAGAATTACTCTGTGGAAGCCTACAGAAAGGACTTTAAACAAAATGAATGCTTCCCCTCCAAAGAAAAATAGGAGGGGAACATCCATAGACTCATTAACCCACTAACTGAGGCCTGACATCAAGATTTATATCCAGGTGTGGTAATTTACTTTCTTTATACTCCGCTGGCAAGCAGAATTTTTCAGGGCTGGCTTTCTGGGTTGTTTATTTGTTTGTTTTTTTTAATGATTCGGACTGTCATATCCTCTGTACATATCTACATTAGAAGAACATTGAGGGGTGCCTGCGTAAATCACATACTAGGGATACATTCAGGAAGGCACTTACAGCCAGAACTACAAAGGGACCTGAGTACTCACAGTTTGACTTTCAAAATCCGGCTCAGATACCATCTAACCTTCATAGTAAATGTTTCCTTTTTTCACAGAGGAGGTGTTAAGGATGAAGTGGTTAGAGCCAACAGCTTTGATGTAAGCATTCATTCCAAATACAAATGAGCACAATGGAATTATTCCTGTAATGGGGTGCAATTCACCAGTACAATTTAGCCAGAAATTAGTTTTGTGTCATTGACATCAGTGTGAAACAGCAGATGACTAATGAAACAAATGACACAAAACTAATGAAAGAGCATGGTAAATTAATATGCAGCCCTTTCTATTTCTATAAGCAGCTAAAAAATATCTCTAATGGCTTTCGTTTGTGATTATCTACAGCCAGGATTTTTGAGAGAATCATTGATCATATTCAAGGGACTAAGAACTGAACCCCACTACTGCCTACAAAAGTCTGCTGTGCCTCCTACCACTTTGACAAATTGAACATGCCAGCTGCCAATTATGCTAATTTTTAGTGGTGATCTACTGTGCTGTTTATTACTGAACTGTCCAATTTCTTTTTATTAATATTCTCACTTCGTTCTAGAACGGTAATATTTTCATGTTCTTTGTCTTTGGCCTTATTTATTTCACAAGAAACACATTAAAATTAAACCTTCTAATTCTTTTTTTTATTTATTTTATTTTTCCCTGGCATATAATGGATATGAGATATTATTCAATGAAACACCAATATGATCTTTCTTTCCCCACATTACTCTTGCATTCAAAGGGGTTGGAGGGATAAAATGGCCTCACAGGGAATTTTGTTCCACTCAACCTGACAGCAAATTACTGAACTCACGTAACAGTGTCAGCAACACAAAACACATAATAAAAAAACCTTCTTAGAGTATGATTTTACCACTATTTAGACATTAGAATTATCTTATAAAGTAACATCTTTTCATGTGTTACCCTGTATTTTTCAGGCAGCTTTTCCACATTTCCTTGAGAACCTTATTAGATGTCCTTGGAATCCTAGAATTTAAAGGATATTAAACTGTCTGACTTGCACTGAATAAATTTCACCGAAACATTTGTGACCTTGAAATGATGACCTTTGTGAAAGCTTTCTTTTGCTGAATTTATACAAGAAATGTTAATGAGAAATGGAGAAACAAAGAGTCATGAAGGAAATATTTTATTTTCAGAGGTTTGCAACAGGTACTTTTACATAGACCCTATTCTAAGGGGTAATTTCTCCTAGAAAGCCCATCTGGAAAGTTCTATCTTTTTCGTTCTTCGAATACTGCAGGAATTATCGCATTTGCTGCCTTTCTGGTGGTATTTCAGTATTTCCAAATCCAGCCTGTGCCAAAAGAAAGAATTATAGAGAGTTGTGAAATTAAAACAGAAAGTCAGCTCTATTCTTTTTCACATTAAACTAATAAGGTCTGGGTCTTGGTCAAAGGTTTTGGTGGAAGAATTCAAGAGAGTTCCTTCTTTCGGTTAACATGGCTCAAATTTACTGAGACACAATTTTGACATAAACCTGAAAATAATAATCATGTTTTCAGTTCTCTCCCACCTCTGTTTGCAGCACTGTCAGGTCCACCAAATGTGCCATTATCATCTCATTGGACTCTCTTACTTTTTCATAAATCCCTCTTTGTTTCACGGTTGTTACTGTTAATCCAGACACTCAGTAATCTAGTTTATGAGCTATCTTTAGTAAGATTAGCAAAGTTTAATACTTGGAGGAATGACTTTACTGTGAAATGCTGACATCTGCCATCATAATCCAGACAGCCTCATAATGATATTTGGTGCAGTTAGTAGTCAAATGTTGTAACCAAAAGTTAGAAGGCATGATATAGTACTTTCTAAGTGACACAAGAACAATATCCTTGGAATGAGTTTAAATCTTGGTCCAAGTATGTTTTACACAAATATCCAGGTGACACATTCCAAGAAATTTCAGAAAATAATATTCAACAAATTAACTGAGCTTAGTTAAAACACTCTGGACCTGAAGTATTTACATGAGTTAAATGTAACATCTCACCAATCATTGATGCAGCTACCGCAAAGCAAAACAATTCATGACATAACTGAGAGCAGTGATTTTTGAGATTTGTTTCTATTTTTTCTGATTTTTTCTTTCTATATTCCTTCTTCCCTTAAGAAACAAGGGTACCCAGAAAGCAAACACTGATTCTACCCACCCTTCCTCAGTATGTAACCCAGCTTGTACAAGCGATTTAATTTATTTCAATTTATGTCAATGCAAGGGCTGATTTATGCATACAGGTAAGATTTCACAGACAAGTGAGGGTAATAAAGATCTGAACATAGCAAACCCTGCTTGTGAAGCCTGTTTTTGGACAAAAATCCCTTGGAAAAGGATGGCAGGATGAGCCAAAAGCACAATGAGCTGTAGTACATGTTGAACTGTAACCAACAGCAAACACTCAGCTCTCTTTAGCTGACCATGAACTGATAAGAGCAAATAGTGATCCACTGTCTGAGAAGCAACAGAAAACATCCACCATAGTGAACTCTGACTTCTGTGCTTCCCTGCAGTACCAAGGAATAGGAATGTAACACCACAGCTTCTAATTTTGCACTCTTAGTGAAGGTGTACTATTGATAACAGTTACGATAATGGTGAAAAATGGTTTATTACCTAAAGATCCCGATAAGCTTCTTTGTGAATTAAGGGATTAAGAAGACATTCCAGGGAAAACATTCACTTCATTTTTGACATTCTTTGCATCTTAAGGCTTTGTTCTCTTCCAGGCATCTGGAATTTCACGTTTCTTAATGATTTTCCAAAATTATGGTGCTTCAGTATTTCGGGTGCTCTGGGCTTTTTTGTCTGTTCTCTTTGTCTCTAAAGGATACAGCTGTCTCAAGCAGAAATAGCAATGCTGCCTCTGAAATTGAAAGCTGGCTACTTATGTCGGCACAGCACTCCTTACAAGTTAATTCATATTCAGGTGTGGATCTTGTTTATGCATTTGTAAATTTGTGGTTCATTTTGTACTGAAATAATAATAAAATAAACCAAGCCTGAGAATTCCATGAAGTGTCCTGTCTCTGATTACAAATGAAGTTATTCTGTGCCCTCTGCTACCCTTGAAACTAGCAGTAAATCTGTATAATTTTCAGAAATTAACCGCAATTTCTTAGAAACCATACAGCTAGAGCCCTATTTCTGAAGACATAGACAAGTGATACAGAGTTCCAATCACATGATTAGCAATAATAGTGATAGTGATGCTTAAGGTGCTATCATCTTCAAAGTTAGATCAAGGCCAGAGATATTTAGACACCCGCTTGTTTGAGAATGTGATTTTTTATTTTTAAAAGGGTTGAAGCACATTGTATGAGGAAGCCACCTGAATCCCATTCAAGAGGATTTAGGGCAGACCTTACAAATGACTGCAGAAGGAAGTAGCTACTATAATGTTCAGCCTAAATCTTAGATGTCTAGAACCATTAATAATTCCTACTTGAAACCTACAATTCCTGGTTTTGACCTAAGTTCAAAACACATCATATTAGTATAAAAGTGTAAACAATAGCTAGGGAATACCTAGGCTGTCATTCATAGATACTGATATAAAGAAAACTGAAATGACTAAGCTAGAAAACAGATAGCATCTAGATCTCCAAATGCTTTAGTTTTGAACGTGTTTAATTTTGCACCATAACATTCATGTGTTTAATTTTGCAAAATAACAATTCTACTTGAACATATGTTGTCCTGTCCTGAAACTTACAGGATGACCTTGAGTATTATTCTAAAACTTATTTCCAGGAAAATCAGTATATTGCTTGGTTTCCTTTCTGCTGTCACTTATAGACTCTGCAAAGATTTATTTTTTTTTTTTTTTTAATAATCTCAGGTACAATGACAGTGATAACAAATTCAGGGCTCTGAAAACTTCACACAAACGTATACACTCACACATAAGAAGCTTTCCATCATATTTGAATAGAAATTGGACCAAATATCACATTCTTGGTTAACTGCATAATTTGTATGAAGGGGAGCAATACAACTGATTGCTAAATGCTGACTTTACTGTAGATATATAGATGGCTGAATGAGCATTTCACTGGGGTTTTTTTTGTTCATTTGTTTGTTTTCTTAAGGGAAGTAGTTCAAGTCTGAGCAGATCAACACTTTCCTAATCAAAACTAAGCCTCTACACCATGGGATTGTGCTCAGAGTGGCTATAGGTTATGGATGGGTACTCTCCACTCAATAAAGAATAGATGGAAGAAAGATAGGCTGAAAAAAACCCCCAAAACAATAACAAAAAAAATATTCATGTACTTCACACTACAAAAAGTTATTCTCTGTGACTTAAATATATCTAAGAGTGGGATGGAAAAGTAAAAATCATTAATGCTATCATTAATATTTTTAATTGCCTCAGCATTTATCAGAAAACTGTCAAAATTTTAGATAATGCTCAAGAATAGACAAGACAGAGCAGAGATAAACCTTTAAAAAAACAGTCTGTAACTGCCCTTCCCCCAGGAACCAAAGTGAATCTCATGAGAAATGCCTTCCAAATGTAATACTGAATCTCACCTGGAAGGATGCCATGTATATACTCTGGCATATTTAAGGGCAAAACACTTTTCAAAAGGAGATGCTCAGTGCAATCAGAAAAGAGGAGGTACTGGCAAAGCAATTTACTACAAATGGATATGCTGGAAAAGATGTTATAACAGGAGCTCACCGAGGGAACGCAATATTGGTGCCTGATATTTAGCAAGCAGAACAAGTTACCAGCATGTCAGGAGTTTTGGGTACCACTCCACTATTACTGAGCGGCTGGGCTAAACAGTGAGGTTGAACTTCCTTTGCGTAATCATTTCTGTAAGGTGCTTGAGTTTCTGCCAAGGCTAGCTTCAGATAACTTAGATCTGATTTTCACAAGGGAACATTTGTATATCCCTTGTCTTTTGACCAGGGCTTTCAGTACTTCTGGACAAAGAAATCCACAATTAGAAGTTCCCTGCCACCTATGAAATAAAGACATAAACAGCACCTTCATATCTGAGAGGCTGATGAAGGTCTTCCCTAATGCTGTAGGACATTTCGAAATGCCTGATTGAATGGTAGCACAGAAGGGCTGAGTACAGTTAAAGTTGGTGCAAACATCTCTCATGTTGATGTAACAAGTGATAAAAACTAAAACAACGGTCAATAACAGCAGTTTCAGTGTGATAAGATGGATTTTTTTTCATGATGTACAACTGACTCATCTCGTACCTTGCCACAATAGCTGTTTCCTGGCAGGAGTACAGACAACAAAGGTATTTTTTTACGTGCACTGCCCCAGAGACAATTCCTTGTGGAAGGAAATCATCATTCACTATCCAGTTCTCAGAGGGCCTCTTCAGCCCGACTCTAACACACAGCAATTAGATCATCTGAAGTACCATGAGATGCAATGAGTTCTTAAAGACATTCTAAGAAACTTGTCATTTCCACATGGACACTAGTCAGCCTTGGAGCACTCTTTTGGGAACTGCCATTTCAGAGTCTGGGCCTCACACGGGAAGTTTGCCTGCTCTGAATTCCCCTGGAAAAAGAGCATTCAAGTCCTGTAGAGCAGGATGACAATTTAGTGGCAACATATGGCAATATTATCTAATAGTGACATTTTCCAGGTACAGGTACAATTTTCCTAACTTCATTATTTCAGCAGTTGTGATATATGCAAATGAGGACAAAAATTAGTACTGGAGTGAACATCATTGTATGAAATGCCTAATACAATGTATACAGAGCTCAGGGAGAGGAGAAATCACGCATTCTTATTCTAGTACTACACTATTAAATGCAAATGTATTTTCTGTTACCAGAGCAGATGTCATTTTGCATTTCAGTTCAGAAGCAGAATACAGCCAAGGAGGTCACTGTATTCCCACTTTCTAATAGAAATTTCAGATTTGTTCTCTCTTACCTCATTGTTTTTTCTTATTCTGAAATAAACAGTCTTGTTCTCCATGCAAGAGATGCATACTATTCAGAGAGTATGGGAGTCAAAACGTAGTCACTGGATACTGTAAAACAATGTGACACAGTCCTGATTAAACTAGGAGAACTCTGTGGAAGAGACATAGATGCCTCTATATATGCATATGTGGGTAATTTAAGGTGATGTAACCAGTGCTGGATGAGAAGCTATGTTCACAGTGTTCACAGTTTAGTAGATTACATAAAATTGTTTCACTGCAAATACTGTCCTGAGTCCTTTCTGAGCTTTTAACACTGTAATCTTTATTCAAACAAAAAGCATCACTGGATAATTCTAATAAGGCTAAATAATTGAGATTATTAGGGAAAAAAAAAACCAAAACCAACAACACTAAGTGGCATAGGTCCTAAGTAATTTAAGCAGAGACTATATTTTGCTAAACTTTCCACATATATTTTCTCTTTGTACAATGGTAATTTCCTCATTTTCCTTTAAGTAGCAAATGTTCCCTTGAAATCGTATGTGCTTTGTTATTGTCTTGTCTGCATCGTCTTGACAATTCTTTTTGTCTTATGGCATTTATGTGTAGAAAGTACACATTGGCCTTTGTTACTGATCAGCTTTTTCATGTATAAACTAGGGAATATATTATTCATATTTCTGTCAGAAATTCTACAGTGTGATTTTACATATTTTGAGCTTAACTCCAAAATCCTAAATGCATTAAGATCTGACAAAGTCCACACACTGTTACTCAAAGTCATGATGCTGTAAGGATGGGTTAAGGCTCCTTGCACCTCCTGGGATAACATGTGAAGTTCTTCTGTTTTAAAGCATCAATAAGAATGCAATCAAATTAATGGCTTGAATAATAATGTGGCCTTTAGTTATTTTTTTCTATCAGAAATAGAAGAATCTGTACTTCAATATTTCATCTTAAATGAAAATGAAATTTTAGTTGGTAATATTAGAAAAAAAAAAAAAAAAAGGAAAAAAAAAGCCCTATATAACCAAGAAAGAGCTCATATTTATGACATTACACTAGGAGAAAAATAGCCAATTTTTATAGCATTCCTGGCTTGCGAATGTGTTTGAATTAGAGTAAATGTGACTGTGACATGTAACTTCAGTGAAATACAGCATATTAGGAATGTCACAGCAAGGAAGAGGCTTGATGATATTTACAGTTAAACAAAGCCAGCCGTGTTTTTCACTTACAGAAAACAAAAATGATTTTCAAGTTTGCTTTTGTTTCTTAAAAGCCTGCCAAATGTCAAAGGCATTGGAAAAGTGCTGAAAATTTCCATGATCTTTAAATGAAAGCCATTTAAGTGGCACGTAGGCAAGGCTGCTGTTTGTTCTGCTCTGTTTTATGAACAGATGGGAGGAGGACTCTTCTAGAAGGACACCAGAAGTTATGCAGCAGGTAAATGCTATATCCAAAGTTTTCACTTATCCTGAACATGAAGGGTTTACCTTTGGCCATGTCACAAGCCCTGTAGAATAAAACTACCTAGAGAAGAATATTTCCTCATGGGAAATCACGAGACGAACTGTAATACCAAAATATATGCTTTAGATTCTGGCTTATTTTTTGCATCAAAAAGGAAGTCAGTATTTAAGCAATTCTACAGATTTTCCCAAGTTGGTGAAAGGTTGTCCCCAGGATATGGTAAAAGAAAGAAGGGAAAGAGATTTTTTTTAGTGCACCTAATCCAATATATTTTCACAACAGAGGGTCTAGTATGCAATCAAAGACCGTTATCTGTTCATCAGTTTAGATTTCCAATCTTTGCAATATTTGAAGCATTTATAATCACAGCTCTGTTATTGGGCAGAGAAGCGTATTGATCTTGCTTTGATGATGTGGAACTGAGGCACAGAGCAGATCAGAAGCAGGTTTTCAAAGACATTGGGGTTCCCAAAATGCACTGAAGGTCTTCAAGATTTTGAAAAGGGTATTTAGACATAAATATTGTCAGGTCTGTGCTGCTTTGGACTCTTGATGCCTACAAACTTTTCACAATCCCACATTGTGCCCATCAGTGCTTTTGCATTGCATTCATCCCTTCAAGGACTCATGAAGGGTATGGGTACAGTAGTATTTGGGGCAAGTGAGTTTCCAATGTAGGTATATTGTATCTATTGTCAAAGTTTAAGCATAATTTAGTTTAGCTGCTTTTAAAAATTTAGAATTATGTATCTCCTGCTCAGGTATGTATAATTCCAATGACTGGTATATTTATTGGGTTTTTCTGGTAGTTCAATACGTTCCATTTTTATGGAAGAACACTGAAAATTGTGTAGTTCCTGTAAGACTGTTTATAGTCCCAGGAGCAATGAATATACAAGGTTTTGGGGGGTTGTGTTTTGGGTTTTTTTTTTTTCTTTTTTCTAAGTGACTGCAAATGAAGATTTATCAGAAGCCGTTTGTTTTTACCAGAATTTTATATAATCCATTTGCAATTTGGGAAATAAAATATTTTCTCACATCTCTAATAATAATTAGCTTGGCACTCAAGGCAATAAAACAAAATCATTTAGATAATTGGAAGCAGCTAAGTAACCAATTATTTGAAGAACTCTTTGTGGCTTAAGGAGAACAAATAAGAAAGTACTCCCAAAGTGAATATTCAAGGCACAGTCTCTGCAAATGTTTCACATGCAGACAGTATTATGGATGCGTCACTTGCAGTCACTTGTAGTACGTTAAGTCATTTCACATCCGAAGATGATGTGGTGAAACAGAGTGTGCTCCTGCAATGCCATGAGAAGAATGCAGAGCAAATATCTGAAACACCCCTGAATGCCCCTTCCGGATTTTGAGTCCTATTGTGACATTATGCTGAATCCTGAATTGCACTACCCTCCAAAATTGTTAGGGGATGCAAGATTCCCCTAAATCCCCTGCTTTACTAGCCTCCACTACCATTACAAAGGCAAATTGTTATTCTTTCTGCTACGTCTCTCCAGGTTGACTTGATCTCACTGAATAAGGTACAAACAGGTAGAAAAACATGCAATGACCATTTACTGAATGCTGTTTGGTAAGGTAGTAATGGGGATTGTTAACCACTTATACTTATCATGACTCATAGGCTGTGCCTCAATGAAGCCCATAAATTGTACTTTTCTGAGAACATCCAGTCCTAAACTACACAAATAGTTATTCTTATATGCTCTGCCAACAGCCGAGCACTCTGGTCAGTAAAATACTGGAATTTATTTTGTGGAGCTTGGCACTCTTCACAGTGATCTTTCTTTCTTTCCTCCTTGGCAAAGTTCTCTTCTTGGGGTGATCAACAATAACAACAACAACAACAACAACAAAAGCATTATGATCTTACCGCAAAGGTAGGAGTTTAGCTTCCTGCCGCAGGGTAGTGTCAATTGTCAGCATCTTGTTTGGTTTGTTTAGCTGGCTTTTATTCTCTGACATTTAGAGATTATGTGTTTTCCTTTTCCTCCTCCTCGTTGCTGGAGCCATCTGTGGGCCTTTACACAGACACATCCATTAGGAATATTAGATAGACAAAGCTAATGTGCACCGGAGTAAAATGACAAACTCTTTTCTTAATTAATGCTATCACTGCTGCTCAAGTGAGGATTGCAAGTTCTGAAGTATGTTGGAAATGAATTTGTTCTTACATTTCTGTGAAAATTTTTCTACTACATTTAGACTTTTCTTTAAGTTAAACAGTGGACTGTCCGAGGATCTTGGTCCCCTGAAACCACATCTCCACTTGTGCATTAAGCAGTGGCTGGGACCAATCCTGGGTGCTGTCTGCACTGTTTGACCATAAGGAGCATCCCTGCTGCGCTGTCAATCTGCCCAATTAGCCCTCCGCCAAATGATCCCCAGGCCCTCCATGCTCAGGACTTTGCATGGGCCCCTCGTGATCAATAAACGGTTTGCATGCGATTCCTCAGTTCTGGAGGCTAAGAGAACTTACTAGTATGACTCTGACCATCCTGTTGAAGGATGTGTTAGAGGAACCGTTGCTTCATTCAGTTTATGTCCTGGGGTTTCTGTCTGTGCAAGCTATAATCCAAGAGGATTCCAACCCAGACACTGAAAACTGACCCCAATATAAACTCAAGACCCAGCTGGGACAGACACCAAGAGCTCTGACCTGGGAACACTTCACAGCTGGAGATGATCTAGGTGTGACTGAAAGAAGGAGCACGAACATTGAACACATGGACCCCACACACCATGTTTTGGCAAGAAAAACAAAATGTTAAAACACTTCCATGAAGAGCAGACGGGCAAGTGGTTAAACTCTGCCCCTATTTCACCTTTATACTTCAGTATTGTCAGTATGAAGGAATGGAGTTGCCTACATCATGCGATTACCGCATCTCATCTTTACTTTTCACAGCTATCAGAGAAACTGAGAATATCTTTTCACAATCAAATTTTCCTGAACATTTTCCATCCTCCTACCTGCCACTTCCTTATCATTCCAGCCAAGCTAAGTCTTAAAATACTGTCTTTATATTCCAGGATTTTTCTTTTGTTCTTCATTTCTTGCATATGAGGTCTGCTTTCCTCATGTGTATTTTGTCAGATCTTAAAAAAGTAAGTTTGGAATGTAGGTATGATCAGGTCTCTTGGTCAGCTATCAGGGAGGTAGGCAAGTTTTGTGACATTTTTACTTGTTTTTAGCTGTGTGCTCCAAGCTGATTTCTATGTTTACTCTAGTCCTAATTTCATTGGTTATAGATTTTTTTCATCTTAAATTTTTTCTACATTGGAGTATAAATACTTTTGCTGTATTTGTGCTAAATAGTTAAAATTATTCTAGAAACCAGAACTTGGGGATTTCAACCTTCAGAAGGTCCGAACATTTCACTTCAGACACATACAGCTTTCTGAATCTCTGTTCCTTTGCAGGGACTTTCTTAATTTAAATATATACAAATATAAAACTTTAAAGTAATTTGGTCATTGAATTTCATTTTACTTTGTGAAGACTTTCTATGCTCTTATGCTGCATAAGCATATTCATTTATAATACTTAGTTTTAAAATCTCTCTCATGTCTACTTATTGCTTATTACATAAAATTAGAATTAGGTAGTATCTGGGCAAATGCATCTAGAAAAGCACATTAATCAAAACTGGGAGATTATTGTTTGAATCACATTAGCTGCTGGAAACTTCAGCCATAAATCAGAGCAAATTTCTTCTAGGCACACAGACTAATGGTGAGAAGATTTTAGGATTCTTTTTTACTAGTGGAAGATGTAAGTTGTAATGATTTGTTTAGAGTCTGCTAAAAGAAAAAGAATTAAAATATTTCAGTTGTAATTATATCAAACACATAATTTGGCTCAGCTCAAAATTAATCCACACCACCATAAAAATGGCATTAAGGTGTCATATACTCTTAGTAATACCTCTTCGCTGAGATCTCTCACTAACCAGTGTGCTTCATAGCATGCTATGACCCCTGTCTTCTGGCTCAAATGCTGAAGTGTACAGTGATTAAAACACAGCAGGAACACCTAGTCCTCGTTAAAGACATTAGTGCAAATCATCCAAACTACAAGGCTTTGTAGTGGTTCAGAAGACATTACAGCTATATCCATGCTAGCAAACTAGAGTAGAAAGAAGCTATATGATTGAGAAAACTATTTGATTTTGAATTGCTATGTGATTGCCATGGAGAGAAAATCAATTACTATGCTCTGAAAGTTGTTTTAAACTCTTCATTAAATATATATATATATATATATATACACACACCACACATGCCTTTGTGTCACTTGAATTTGTCTAGTTTCAGCTTCCACTAATTGGATCATTATCCACTTGTTCATTAACTGAACAACACTCCGCTGTCAACACTTTGCTCCATAAATATATATGTATATTCAGTCCGTGAACAAGTCACTCTTAACCTTCTTTTGCTAAGATAAAATAGATTAACCTCTTCACATACCTTTATATAGGTTTTAAGTCCTTTAATCATTACTGTGGATTTTCTCTGAACCATTTCTTATTCATAAATACCTTCCTTGAAGCACATATACCAATTCTAGGCTTACTATTCCTGAATCACTAACATTAGTTACGTTAGTCAGTCATTATGTACTGCTACTATTAGTATTGTCCCATTTTCATGTGCAAGAATCTTAGTCCTTTTAGCTATCACACTGAGTCTGGCAGTCTTAGCAGATGATTGATCACTCATCTCAATCAGACACCTCTCTGTATGCTTTTGATCTATTCAAATTGGACCACTTCCAAATAATTTTTGGGCACAGTTCAGGTGCTGAATATGGGCAAGAGGCCATCTTAAGTAGGCTTTTCTCATCTGGAAAACATATTTCGAAGACTAGGAATTTTTTCATTATGTGGATGAAGACAATTTTCTATCCTGACACTTGAGTCCTTTTCAGAATACCTGCTTCTTCAGGATTGTTGCTTGTTTCTAGATGCATGATTTTTTTCAATATTAAAACTCACTTTTTTTATCTGTGGTGGTGCTGTTGACCAATCTAGATTGCCTAGCATCATTAGATGGGTAAGCTGTCTTTATGTTCACTTAACACTCTTCCAGCTTGCTGACATTTGCAGAGTTTACTGGAGATCATTTTACGCTTTCTAGATCGTTGACAAAATAGCATGGGATGAACAATCAAATTCTGGGAGAATTTTTCAGAAACATCCACTCACTGATGATTAGTCATTTTCAATTTGATATAAAGATCTCTTAATTAACAGGGTTTAAACCATTTAATGTGTTGATAGCATATTGTTTAAGTTTTTTAATCAAAAGGGCATGTGATACGAAATCAGAAATCTAATCATATTACAAGAACACTATTATCTTTATCAGCTAAATATTTAATCCCATCAAAAAAGATATTAAGTTACTTTGACATGATTCATTTTCCTGAACCCATGTTGATTGGCATCAATTATATTTTCTTTCTTTAATTCTTTGTTAATTAAGTACCATAAATCAAGTTCTGTATCAGCCATTCTACTACTACCCACTAAAAGACTGTTTATTCCCCTTTCAGATGACTTGAAAGAATGAAGTGTAATCAAAGCTAGTGAATGATATAAGAAAGAATAAGAAAAGAGTACATGCTTGTTTCTTCACAAACACTGTAACTATAAGCCATCACCTGAAAATCAGCATTTCCCCAGATTTAAATGGCAAAATAATAACCTCATCATTACCACAAACGATCACTAAGCATGAATTTAATCAAAATGAAGGGCTTTTAAAAGTATAAGACAACACCAAAACTTGTGACAATGAGGACAGTTCTTACTCAGAAATACTCACTGCATTTATATTGTTATTCAAGTATAATTTGTTATCAACAAAGTAGGAAATCACTGGTATTTAAGTACAGTTTTGGGCAAAGACATTTTTATTTGTAGAATAAAATTACATAGCCTTGTTTTTTCCTGAACATCATATCATGTTTAATCACCAAATATTCAGTTTATATTATTTTTAAAAATTGTTTTCTTAGTTTTACATTCAGAAATCCAGATAAACCAATTTAGAAAGAAGATAAATTTGTTGATAAGTTCCTATGGAAAGATTTCCTGATATTTTGCCACAATTCTGTTATTTCAACAGAGACCAGCCTTTCCATTTCTTAATTAGGCTTAGTTTAATTTCAGTTTCTTTTTGTGAAAGACTGGACAAAGGCAAAATTCCATTCCTTTGGGCAAAGAAGTTGATAAAATAAGCATGGATGTTGAACTCCACTACAAGTGCAACTTTACAGATGATCAAATGTCGACCTGACTTGACAAATAATGATAGAGAAATGCTAATTAATGATGGAGAAAATGTTAAGGCTGGTAGAAACAACACTGTCAAATGATAAATTCAATATTTTACACACTGTGTTCTCATTTATTACTTTTATGAAAAGTAGAATTTGATTAATGAAAGTTGTCTTCTCTTTAAATTTTGACACGTCATTATGCTTTAGGACTTCATATCTGAACTGTAAAATAAGGTTCCCTAGACCTGATTCACAAATCATCCAAGTATGAATGAAGAATATATATACTTTCCAAACACAGTCCAGCTTTAAGAACAAGTTTAGGGGGTTTGTATTAAATAAGAGAAAAGAGAGAGATCTGATCTGATTTTTCTGTTTGCATTGCTTCCTGGAAAACCTGTTTTCAAAAATGCAAAGACAACAGGACTGTATCCTGCTGAAGAATCCAGATATGTGCAGTGTCAGTATGGGAACCACGGTGATTTCACTCACAAAGTTGTCTGTTCAAACCTCTTCAAAATACCCACACCTTTAAATCTCAAAGGATTAGAATTTAGTGCATTCAGCTTTCAAAATTCAGAGCAGTAGCTGCCTAATAAAAGTCCCCTGCCGTTGATGCAAATCCTTCCATAGACTTCAAAGGATTTTGGAGTAAGTCCTAACATTACAGATGGTGGATAATTCTTAGTAAATGGCACATCAGACACAAGTGGACACTTTCTCCCTGCAGGAAACATAAATAAGGCCATTTGAATCTAAAATTGTTAATGCTGTAATGATTTCTGAATACTTGATTGTGATTTTTTTATGACATCAAAAGGAAATCTGGTCAAAATATATTAACTATGGGCTTACTCCTTTTCAAATGTACTCAGTAAGAGACACATGCCCCTATTATCCATAGGATAATAAGCGGTGGCTTTATTAGCCCTTTAAATAATATAACATAGACCGTTGATAGCACCTTCCCCTGGTGGTTTGGAATCATTGTATGAAAGCCCTGATATCACCTTTGAGATTCACTGAACCTCACCAAAGCCTGAAAACTTGAAAGCCCTGAACTCATAAATAGTCACTTTCCAGTGACTGCCTCCACTTGCATACTCTGAGTAGCCAGTTAATTGATTAGTGATCATAATTTCTTGATTCTGTGAGAAAGCTGTGAATCACTTGACCTCAGCAATATTAATCAGTGAGTTTGATTCTCTAGAGAAAGGATAAAGGGATGTAACCAAAATTAAAGCAAGGTGGAGGTTTTAATATAACAGAGGCAATGTTTTCTACTTGAAGCTTCCCTGAACTGATTTAGTGTATCTCAAAAATAGAGGAGAGAGTGTGAGGGAAATGACAAAAGAGCTGATTAGCAGTGTTTCTTATAATACATATACTTGAGTCCTTCACTGGGACTCCTCTGAAAGGGCTCTAAAAAGAAAGACAAGTATATAACCTACTGTAATTTATTTTAGGTTTTTAGAGACATATTTCTCATATATCCTATGGAGATAGTCAGAGATCTCCAGAGACTTACTGGGTGTGCTGAATTTGGTCAGAGTGAATTCCATCCAAAATTATAGGCTGATAGAGATTGACACATGTAGTCTGATCTGACAATTTGAGATTTGATAGCATTTTTTTTTTCTCTTTCAACAGCAGAAATGTGAACATTAACCAGCTTCAATACTTTCCTGCCAAAAAGTACTAGAAGTATACCATAGTTATCCCATTACTCTTTTCCAAACAGTTATACTGCAGAAAGAAAGCAGGATTCTAAAACATGTTTGATCTTTCCAAGTTAGTAAATTCTGGTTTAGATCTACTATCATTACTCTTTCCTCCAGAATGGTATTTTGAAATTTAAAGAGTCTTACAGACAAAAGATTGCCAGGCTGAGTGCAGAAAGGTATGAAAATGCAGTGTATTTTTCAGTCATTCCAAGAAGTAGTTGAAACCTGCTCCATCTTCACTTCAGTGTCAGGGATCAAAGAAGAATCATTTCAAATGCAATGAACTTTGAGCCATTTCTTCAGGCAGGTGATCGATACTTCAGTGCGTACTAAATGTTAACTTATTCCATTGTTAGGAATAGTACCAGAAACATAATTTTATTACAGGTTCTCCAGGCTCACACTACATTTAGAAAAAAGAAAGCAAGCCTAAGGTGAGATTTACCTGGGTTTAAGTATAATAGAAATTTTAACAAGTGGGGAAATAAAAGCCCAAGTCTCAGGAAAGGTAGTACTGTCTATCAAGCAATGTGTTGTCATACTGCACATTTAAGACAAAGGAACTGTATGCAAAAGCAACTAGATTTCTGTTTCTTAGAAGTGATCAGAGATAGGGAGAGCATTAAACCAGATATTCTCTGACAGAGTGAAAGCTTAGGGTTTACTTTAAAGATTAGTATATTATTAACATTCTTATTTACAGGTAGAAACATACATATTAATTCTTAACTTGAAAGAAGAGAGAGTTTTAGGAATGCAACTTTGTAAGTAAGGGGATGTTTGACCTTGGCAACTCTGGAAAAGCTTTTATACAAAAGCTATAAAACAAGTTAGTTCCATTTCTGATTCTACTTTATGCTTGCAAGCATACACATTGGGCTTTTTCTATGATTTTTTGGTAATAAAAATAATTTAAATGTTTATGGAAAACAAACTGTCACCTAGTGTCAAATTCAATAATCAAAATTACTTTTTTACAGTGTCCTCTAGAGAGCAATGGGACTTTTGGTGTCTGATGTGTGTTTTTCGGCTGGTTTTACAGAAGGTAATAGACCACTTGACAAATTTCCATGTCATCATAACTCCTGCTTGGTATGTACTTGATCTAGCTAAAACTAACTGTGACAGCCATATAAGATATAAATTCTTGATTAGTACTGGAAAATGTATTGCAAACACTTTAGTGTATAAATTTCTTATTCTACAGCAATATTTCAAAGTTGGATTTTTTTGCCATACATATCTGAACCTGTAAAATGTACGGGGAGCTATTATAAATTTTTCGAACCCCTAAAAATATTTAGTAAAACTTTGGGGTTTTTTCTACAATAATCTTGGGCTAAGTTAAATTTTCTCCTTTTTCATTGCTCAATTCTTGTTTTGATGGGTTTGAGTCATAGCCTAATGTTGGTACAAAACCTGTTGTCTATTATCTGAGTTTTAAAAGGCCATGTTAATCATTCATTTTTCATCAATGATCAACTTTATTTTAAGTTTAGAAGGAAAATAATTCACTTTGCTTACTGCAGTTTACAAATATAAAATCTATCTTCTTCCACACAACTCATCCTCCTTCTTCCTCTTCTCTACAGTTTCTCTCACGCTGTAACTCATACTGGAGGACTTATTTGCCAAAGGTGCATGGGAAGGATTGAATGGCAGTTGATATGCCAGAAAGGTGCTGGCATAGTGAGCAATGCAAGTCAGAACAGTGGTAAGATTTTTTTATTATATTATTCTTTCTTTCCAGAATTTGCATTTCTCACAGCTGTGGTGGAGATGATCCTACATACTGTATAGCAGTGAATGAATTCACGTGATAAAAGTCACTGGAATCATGATAGAAAACTCTTAAATGGAAAACAAGGTTTTGCTTATATGCTAAATCTTTAGCTAAACTGATAAATGAAACATCACCGTTGGAAGTTTTATGATAGTCTTCATTGTCCTTCAGTCTTGGCTCATCTGTTGGGAATCCAGGAAGAGATTCTACTGATACTGGAATACTGTGAAAAATAAACTGAGATCATGCAAATCACACCTGAAAGTCCACCAAACAACTATACAGTATTTCCTTCTCGTCTTAAATTCTATTCTAAGTTGTTTGGATTCATAAAAATGCCTGTCATTTTTAAATTGAAGCATACTGTAAAATAACATGCAAGATAAAAGCTCTTTAGTATATTTGTCATTCAAAAAAAAACCCAAACACCTTAGATTGCACAGTAAATCAAAATATATTCCCAAATATTACTGTACTAGTCTGATTGTTTTACCACTTCTTACCTTTCATGGTGGCCTCTGATACGTATTTCCATGTGAGCTGATCCAGTTGCTAAATTAAGAGAAAGTGAGATAAAAATGTAGCTTTGAGTAATAATAATCAGACTGCTTTACAGTGAGATTCTAAAGCAACGTTTGAAAAACAGTGTTCATTTTCTGCTAGAAAGTAAAAGAGTGACAGACTATATTAAAAACTATTGACCTCTGTAAGGTGATCAGATCTCTGATGTGCAAATAACATAGCTTCTTACCATAGCATCTGCTTCCATCTCACCAATTCCATCAAGAATAAACTTATTGGCTAAGAATTGTGCCACAGGTCAGCAAGAGGAAAAAGAAAAAGGAACTGGGACAAATAAAATTGAATTAAAAATAAATTTAAAAAGCTGCACAGGTTTTTAATTTACCTTAACATTTGCTCCTAATTTTCTAGTCTAACATTATCACACTTGCATTTATCTTGAGAATGTTCTGTCCAGTCTGTGAGCCACAAGCCTAATTCAGACAAAATAGACTCAAAGAACACTCTAGGCTCAAAATACCCGTTTAACTGAAGCCACTCTAGTCATCATCACCATTCTCTAAATCACCATCATCATCTTCTAATTCCCTGTAGCTGTATGTATTTCTCCATTAAGAAAGTCTGGTTTGGATGTCAGTTATAATTCTCTCAGTCAGTGCCTGTTTCAGTTGCATCACAAGCAATCTCCAGCTTGTTCAAATGTGAGACTTCTTTTGCCACAGGATCTGGAAAACAGGTGAGATATTAACTGTTCCAACTGGGAAGCGTTTTCTTGATGAGTAAGTTTTCTGCAAATCAAGGCATCAGAAAGCTTGTGCAATGGCATTTACAATTTGTGTAGGCTGTGCTCCATGTAGAATCCTTTAGATGACATGATATGGAAAAATGTGTGTTTGTAGTGAAATCAAGCCAGAGCCAGTGTGACCTAACACTGTGCTGAACCAAGTATGAAAAAAATATTCTCTTGTCTCTCTTCGCACAGTTCAATCTCAAATAACCAGCTCCTTCATGTTATCCAGCAAGCTGTTTTCCCGGAACTTGTTCCAGGTGTAATAAGCCACATGTCTTGCTATTGGGAATTGAAGGAAATTCAAAAGGACAAAATGGAAAAAAATGCTTAAAAATTTTCAATTCAAAACTTTTTGCATCTCAGATTTGTGAGGCATATCCTCCCTCAATTTATACTCTGAGGTCAAGGCAGTTCTTACCTCACTGGCTGAGGACTCTAATTCAATTTAATTTTCTCCAATGTTTTTCGTAGCAATAGATACTGTAATTTAATGTAAACATAGAAAGTAAACCTTTCCACTCAAAAAGGAAGAGTGTCCCTCATGCCCAATGCAATAATGATTTAATGTCCATAAAATCACTTAGCTACACCTCCATGTGTGATTTGCCGGAACCTTCCACGCACAGATTAACTTCCTTTGGGGTTAAAATACTGAATGACAAGTAGTAAAAAATGCACAGAGGCATATCCTTCATTAAATCTGCTTGTTCAAGGCTATGTTAGATTAAAATCCAGTGAATTGCATGTTTGTATTTCTGTTGCTAATACCTTTATGTTACTTATAAATTTTTTTAAAAATTTAAGAGCTAAATTCTTCTGCTCAGCCCCATCAGGATAAAAGCCATCTGGCTCCTATATACAGCATAATTTTGATCTTGGCTGATGAATATCATACACAGCTGAGAAGGTCTAGCTAACCATGTCTCATGTCTCTGGTAGGGGTCATTAGCAGACACTTGAGGAAGGAGAGCAGAACACTCCTGAAGCATTTTCCATCCTGCACTTTTGAGACCTGTTAAGTCACAGGTGGTGTAATTTCACCTAATATGCTCCACCCCCTTTTTTCCTGACAATTTTTGATTGATTTTCCAACCTACACAAATTTTGACATGAAAAAAGTCATGTGGAAATAAATTCCTCAGTTTAATCATATGTGTAAAAAGTATTGCCTTTTGGTTATTTTAAACCTGATACGTTTTATGCTTTGGTTCTTTCACTGGAGGCACATAAAAAGCACCCTGCTCACTTGTAGCTGTCTACACACACAGTGAAAAAATGAGTTACCTCACATTATTATTGTGTCAGTACCACTAGTCCATGTTGCGTCAGTATTTTGTGATTTACTCTAAACCCACATGGTTTTCTTAAACAATACCTATTGAATTACCATGAAGCATTCCTGGGCTATGTTATCTTCCTCTGCACTCCAAACCAAGTCTATGCCAATATTCCAGATTCCTTATTAAATATATTTTTACATTAGGCAGGAGAAGAAGGGCCCTTAGAGTTTCATATATTAAGCAGGTGGCCCTAATTGACACAGCATGCTGTCTTCTTATGCTACACAGTAAGCTTAATATCTCACGCAATGTTTTAGTTTGCTCTTTGCAGCTATAATGTGTGAAATGTACATTCAGCTGGAGGATGGAAAGCTAACATGTGTGGAGATGAAAAGGACAAGGTCCTCCTACAAATGTCTAATTTGGCAAAAGTGCCCTTTTGTAGCCCCTCCACCAAGCATCCTACATCCCAATCTGTACAAGATCCAGCTCCTACTGTGGAATTAAAACATTCATTCCGAGTTAATTGGAGGGGGTTTGTTTTCTTTGTTTGACAGGTAGATTTGGATAAGTAAGCTGCGGGGATGTGAAATAACAACCCAGTCCTTCACACCGCAGCTATCAGGAAGAGTGACAGCATCGCTGAGGCTCGCAGGTGCTACGGAGTTTGCTCTCACAAATGTTTTCAATATTTGCTCTCTTCTCAGGGTACATTGCAGACATTTTCTGCTCACTGCAGTCCTCTGAAACAGAAGTGATTTCCTTCCAAGTCCCGAAGCCAGTTAGATTTGAATCAAAACCTGAACTATGTAGATTAACCCTCTAGAGCCTTACAATACCACAAGAAATTGCTCTAGTTTGACAGCAACCTGCCCTCACCTTTTCAGCCCTCTTCCTCCGTTCACCCTTCCCTGTAAAAGAAAAAGGCAGTGGAGTTGGCCTACTTGAACAGACTTGGCTAGCTTAGCATTTTTCTTCAAACGGACATCCTCATATGAGCACTTTAATCAGCAGGTAGCTACAAGGGGAGCTGAGTCAATGCTACTCATCACCTCACCGTTTCCCTTATGCCCATGAATGTTCTTAGCATTTACACTTATTCCATATGCTTACAGTAATAAGAAATACGTCTTTTACAGTGGTCAGTCTAATCCTTTTCTGCAATCTACTGCTGTAACAAAGTGCCATCACTTAAGGCTCTGATGTACTTTACACCTTTTCAAATTTAAAGAAAACTGGACAATAGGAGGGAGCCCTTTGCTCACAGCCTCAGCGAATTAGCAGGTTTCAAATAAAAAAAAATAAAATTAGTTATTTACTTAACAGAATATACCATCCCTGAGGTGTGTCTAAAGTACATGTTGATGCCATCCTTTTCTTTAGCTATGCCGATTCCCCAGCACTATTCTTGCAGAACCAGCAGGAAAAAACTATAATGACTGGGTCAAACGCTGAAGAAATAGCTTATAGCCTTTTTTACTGAAATCGTGTGGTGCACAGACTCAGCATGATCAAACCATTGAATTTTCTCTATGACTAACTGGTGTTTTCATTACTGCACTGCACTTCTGTAACAATGCTCTCCATCTCTTCCTTCATACATGCCAACTGTCCCATTTTCGGCTAGACAATTCTCATTTTTCTTATCTGTTTTTGGCTGTCACATACCTTATCGGTCTTGTTCGTTTTGTTTGCCCATGCACATTAATGCAGCTGAGGCAGAGGCAGTTAGCGGCAATACTTCTTCCACAAGGATGCGACAGGCCTGTATTATTGGTGTATGCTACGTTTGGAGCAAGCTGAGAGTTAAGCTGGGCACTGTTTAATCTGTTTAATTTGAAGGCACAGGGTGTGGCTAGCTGTTCAATCTTCTGGCTGTTAGCACTGCACTAAAGATAGCTTCAAAGCAAAGTAAAACCTCATGGCATACTCTGTGCACAGCCTTCGTGTAATATAAACTGAAAAGAGCTGTTTATGTATTCATACAATGGTACTGCCTTGTTGTATAAAACATCAGAGCCCTTCTTAATATATGACATTCTGATGCATAAGTCTCAAGGAAATCAATCCCTTCAAGCGCAAATGAGTACAATCATTTTAGGTGCCCCTTTTTCTTCTTTCACAAATAAATGCTGCATTAAATAGATTTCGGGGACAAAAATAAATGAGATGAGAGGCCTGAAGTACTGATCTCATCAGATACCTCTCAGCTCCACTCTTGATGCCAGCTTTTCAAGCGGCTAAACTAGAGTTCAGTACTTTTATGATCATCGCCTGTTAAACAAATAGCACACTCAGAGAGCTATGTAATTGCCTCTTTTTGAGAGAGTGAGACAAGTCCAGGTTTCCTGGCACAAACAGTCCCGTTGGGTTCAGTGGCATAAGATTGTGACCCCCCGTACAATGAGATCAGGATTTCTGATCTTGCTCTCTTTGTTATATTTCCTGCCAAGTGGAGAGATCTGACATGAATAACTAGCTTCAAGCTGTCCGTGTGAATTTCCTGTATGGAATAATAATAACAGTAATAACAGTAATATCAATATCAATATCAATAACAATAATAATAATAACAATAATATAGAGGACTCTGGTAACTCTGTTAAATAACCTGATAGGGCTTTCAGTGGCAGGCATCATAGCAAGAAGATGATTCACACAGCACACATGAATGCTTGTCATCCTCAGGGGCAAACTACAGAAAGTCCTATTAATGATTCATAGGGTGGAGTTTTCTGTTAGTGCTGCATGTTCCAGCTTAGCACACTGACATTAGCATTATCAGTAGATCAACAGTATTCAAATAAATGCTGATCTCACTCAGTCCCAGGCAAAAATGCCAAAGGGGCACCAGTAAGATACATGGCATAAATGAAGGGAAGGAAGGAAGGAATAGTTAAAGCTACTGGAAGCGAAAAAAGAGATCTAGGCTAGCGTGTTGGTCATAAGTAGTGTATACTATACTAATGGCATATTTGATATTTGTTATTATAGTTATAACTGGTCAGGAATACCAAGAATGCATCAGGGGTGCAATATATTAGGAACATATACATATGTCCAGCTACACAAATGTTAGTGCAAAATGGGGCCAACCCCACACTTACATGGATACATGGATACAGTTTACATGGATAGTTTTGATGGGCTCCCACTAAAATGACAGCTCATTGCCAGTATAACCCTGCCTGCTGTCCTGGCGGGCTGCTGGGATGTCACAACCTCACATTTCCAAATAGGTGTGCCAAGCAGACTTCCTTTAGGCAGGAAGCCCCTCCTGCCCAAGGGCCCGAGTTTCGGGAACAAGCCACAGCCCAGGGGCTGGGCTCTGTCTGCTTCCAGGCTTTCTTTCTCCTGCAGCAGGGAGCCTGGAGGAGAAGCTCTTACCAGGGCACCCCAGCGGGGTCTGAGCAGGGCTGGTGCCACAGCACAGCCTCACTCGGGATCTCACCCCAAATCTCTCAGGGCTACTGCCCTCCCGGCCCCCATTAGATGATGATTTGAGCTCCAGGAGGCTCTCAGGGCTATTTCTGGCCCCAGGTTTCTCAGACTAGCTCTTCCATCTTTTCAGGGTTTTTTGCTTTCTGAAGGGGGGAAAGGTGGAACAAGAGACAGAAAGAAACCAAACTGTGCTTAAACAAAAACTTCTTTGAATTCCTTTTCTGTAGAAAATGTCAGGATTTTACCATTTACTTACCAGCTCAGACCAAAATATCCCACATATACCCAAATCCAGCATTTGACCTGCTCCAGTTATAGGCACATGGAATCATCTTCATAAAAAAGGTCTGTCGCAGGGGGATCTATTATTAGTACGTCTTCCATCTGTCTCTATTCATAATGAAACATTCATTCATTTTCACATTTTTTTAGTAATAAAACATATCAGCATTCTGTGAATTAGTGGCATTATGGTGAGAGATATTTTGCTTTTAAAAGATTGATAGCTCAGGACAACAGTAGATGAACAGACAGAAGTGCAGAACGCTCCCTGCTCTGAAGTTTACAGCAAAACCATGTAGCTCTACTTGTCTACTTTGAAGCTAGACTTCAAAGTAGTCATGTGTTAAAATGTGCACAATATGACTATTTATCATATTAATGAGAGAATATGGCAATACTCCCTTATTACAAAAAATATTTGTGTCACTTCTTTTCTTTTGAAGTCAGCTGTTGATTTTAAATCAAGCGGTTAACATAATTTTTGTCAGTCCCATTCTAAATGTATGTGGGTCACTGTGTTTGCATTAAGTGCCAGGATGGGAAAACTGCCTTCTTGAAAACTATGCCTTCATGTAGTCAATTTGAAAGATATTCATTCCTCCATTAGTGCAGTTTCCTCATTCCATTGGAGAACAATGACATTCAAAAGCAGGTAGCCAGACTGGCATGCAAAGGGAAGCACTTGGAGCCCATCTATCTTGCTTGGAGGAAAACTCAGTCTTAATTCATTACAGGTCTTTGAAATCCTAAGATGAAGACACTATAGAATTGCAAAGTACTTTTAAGGGAGCAGGGGAAAAATTCACCTTTTAAAACATAAATAAAACAGTGAAAATCTTCCCCCAGGAAACTGCACTGGCTCAATCTGCTTCATTCAGAACCATTTTTAGCCCCAATGTATATCTTAACCTTCATTTCTCCCCACAGCTCTGTTTTCCCCCTTTCTTCATTTGAAATTTCTCTGTAGATTCTTTAGTTTGTCACCCTCTTTCCTCAATGCAGTCATAGAAGAGTGGGAAAACTTTCCTGGCAGATGTTTGTCTAAACCTGCTCTGACAAAATTCCTGAGAAGAGGAATCCACAGCCTCTCCAGCCAGTTTGTTCAAATTATGTTCACAATAAAGAGCAGAATTAGAATGTTTTTTCTTATGCCTAACATAAGCCCTCTTTACTACAAAAAAAAAAAAAAAAAAAAAAAAATCACTTTCTTATTCTTTTTTAAGACATTCAAGAAGAGCAATTTGAAAAATAGCTGATCAGTGCCTTCTAACCATACCTTTTATCTATTGTCAGAATTTTATAACACCTTTTTCTTCATTTCACTTTTCCTATGTGAACCATTCCACATGAGTTACGGTTTTGAAAAAACACTTGCTTTTTACTGCTGTCTTCTAGACTATCTCTGGGTTATGTGTCTTGTAAAGCTACATTTTGATAAGATTACAGGAACTGGACACCATTTCTCAACTGAGATCTCACTAGCACAAGGTAGAGTGAAATAATTCTCCTGATTCCATCCCCAGCTGAAATTTACTTTCTTCACAACAGCAGCTACTTTTTAATTCATCTTTAGCTTAAGAACTACCACGCTGTGTGACTCACTGTGTCTGAAAGGTAGATTTAGTTCTGCTTTGGAGCTGGATGATGAACAAGATGATTTATCGCATAATAATTCATGGTGGAGGAGATCTCTGGAGGTCACCTGTTTTAAAGTGTAACCAGCTTAGGTCATGTTTTCCAGGCATTTCTTATCCAAGTTTCAATATCTCCAAAGATGCAGAAATTCCCAACCTTTCTGGGATCCTCTTCCAATGTATGGCTACCTTCACTGGGGATCTTTTTTCCCCAAATGTCTAAGTGGAGTTTGTGTGGTTGTAACTTGTCTGCATTGCTTCTTTTTGCACAGTCCTGGCTTCACTTTGGTTCTACCTCATCACTACAGACTTGTCTGGCAACAACTGGCCTCTGTTTACCATGGGACCGTTGTTGGTTAAGACACTTCTTGGCCTGCCTCGCTCTTACCCTTGGTTCTGAGGTCACCTTTCCTTACAGAGCTGCCCACTCTCCACAACATTCCACAACAGGCATATAAAAGCGTCTTTTATTATTCTGCTAATTTGAGAGGAAATACTAATAATGTGCTTTTTTGAGTCGTTGTTCATGTGGCTTACACTTATTACTTTAGCCTGCTTATGAAAAAATCACATGGAACTTATTAAAAAGTTGTCAACATTACAGTAATAACACATACTACTTAATACTACACAGTATGTGTAATATATAGCATAGATCTTTAGTTTTCCTCAAGTTTCTTCCTCTATGACAAGAGAAGTCAAAAGTGTTGTTCTTGAAAGTATTTGTAACAGATTGTGTCTGAGGGACTACCATTAGAACGTGTGAACATCCTGCAAAAGATGTTACAAAGAAAGTATGGTTTCAGACTTGCTTCAGAAATGCATTTTAGCATATACTTGAAGTCAAGTTCAGGCTTAAGAGTTTGCTGGAATATCGCTTGATAGAAAGTATAATACTTTCATTCCCTCTGTAACCTAATCTACCCTTTATTTACTCTATATTCCATTCTCAGAAGTCCCTCACATAAGAATGGCTGGCCACCAAATTCATTGTCAACACATAAACTATGCTCAGTGTTGATACAGTTATGATAAGTAGAAAACTAATGGTTTTCCACAAACTGTTTCTTGAAGATAGGATGAGATTCATATGTATATTATCAGTTCTGGAGAGGTACAAAGAAAAGTTGGAAAGATACTGGACCATAAGTAGAGGAAAGAATTGGGGCTTAAGAGCTGGAGCTTAACAAAGGTCTTGGTCTATCTTGGGTGACTTCTTGGACTATAACAGGAAAGAAAGATCTGTCCAGGAATGACAGCTTGATACTGCAAATCTTTGTCTTTTGTGAAATAAATATTGTCCATAAAAATTTGTCAGAGACCCATTGAAAGATTAAAGTTTGCACCAAGTGGAGAATACAAATGCAACCCTCTTCAGATACACCATGACAAATCACATGTAAAGAGATGTTTTGTTTTGTCTGTGTAGTCAAGCATGCAAATATCTGCAGTTTCCAAAAACACTGCTCTTCAGAAATAATGTCTCCCTGTATTGGGCATAATGCTTTGCCTCTGAAGTCAATGGGAGCCTTGCCAAGGGCCTCAAAGGAAGCAGGATCGGACTCATCCTGCAATGTGAGGTCTGGGTGTCAGTGTCCTTGTTCTGTGCAGAAACACATTCAAAGACTGTAACCACTTATTTGGAAAAGTAACTGTCACTTCAGGTTTAATCCCCATAGCTGAATTCATCTGAGACTTTTGAAATTTCATGTCCTGTCAGTACCATTCCAGAAAAGGGTTATAATGGTTTTAATTTTCATTTCCCACCACATCACATAGACACATTAAATGATCCAATTTAAAATCAAGCTTTATAATTTGCAGCGTCTCTTCTGTGCCACTTCAAATAAGTAACAGAAATAACAACCAACCAACAACAACCTGTGTCTGGCCACACAAGTCCAGCCGGCTGAATGTTTGTTTCAGCAATTCTGTTTGCATCCCTTCCTTTACAATACGGCTATTGGGAAATTACTGTGATTTGCTTGTGTTGCTGAGGTGTACTATACATCACAGAGCTCCGGCTTTTTTATATTACCTCACGCTGGGCCTCTGTGGACAAAGCCAGCACACATTTTATTTCCTCCCACTTGAACACACTGTTGTAATTAGGTGCAAGTCACAGGAAACCATTGCTTTAGTTCCTTATCCTTAAAAATCACAGATCAGAGCTTAAGCTGCAGAGTAGAGAACTAATTTGTTGTTTCAATCTTGTTTCTTTTCTCACTATTCTTTTTGCTAAAAAGTAAGGGATAAATAGAGGAATTACAAATGTTTAAATGCTACCAATAGGATTCCCTAAATTTATTTCAAGCACCATTTATTTTTTTTTTATTTTTTTTTTTTTTACCCTAGCTCTGGTCTAGTTGGACTAGAAGACCCAGACAACCAGGTGGGGAATCTAAAAACTCACAGATGGAAAAGAATACTTCCATTGTTGAGACCAAGGAAGGCAGTCAGAGACTGGCCTTAGAGGATTCTTTCCCTCCAGACCATTTTCTGCCTTCCCTAGAGACAGGGGCAGAAGAGAGCACGGGAGGCAGGGCCGTAGCATGCAGCTCTGTACAGATTCCAGTCAGCACTATTGCATTTTGGGAACTTAAAAGCTGTGAAAATTTAGTTGATCCCTGGAAATGCACAAAGTGCCAAAGGATGCTAAAGCATCCTAAACCCAGGTGCACTGCTTTTGGAATTTTGCATTCTGCTTCTTAGATTTCACCCTATTAGCTTTGTGCTACCTACCTTATCCAGTTATTAAGTTCACTGATACCTCCCACTCCTTGTATTCCTTTCTGAAGACCAGCTGGGCTTTCCCAAGCATTCCTAGATAGTCAGTTCACACCAGCTCCCTTGGAGAAAAGAAAGGAAGTTGATGTAAGTTATGTGTATCTGGAAAAATTCTCTCCGAGTAGCCCGTTAGAGTTTAGTTTTCAGAGAGCTCCAGATCTGACTACATATCTAATGTGACAGAATACTAAACTTCAGAAAATGTAGTTCAGTAACTGTCACTACGCTAGAATTGTTGAGATTTTTAATCCTTCAAACACAAAATGATTCTTGCAGAGCTCACAGTAGGGGATTGCAGAGAAAGTCTGTATAGTATTTACTTTTTAAATGCATATTTTTCCATATAGTATTAAGAAAAAAGATGGTGAATGCACAGCAACAAACCAGCACAGGCTTGATTTTATTTCTTTAGCTAAAGTATCTGGGGTGATACGATCTGATATCCCATTCAAATATAACTCTTCCGTCACATATCTACAGCTGCAACCTACTAGAGAAAAAGATTAAGTGGAAGGAAATTTAAGCCACAGTAGGCCTAGCAAGTCACCTGCTAAAGACTTTGGATGAGAGTCAAGGGGTTAGCTGAATTCCCAGTTAAGTCATTCTGTGTTCTTTCTCTGAAAACATCTGTGCCGAGGAATGGGATGGCAATGCATACATATGGACTTTTTAAATTTCTTGCGCTTAGCTAAACATATCTGCAGTATGGTGATGTTTTGCAGATTGTACAGATTTGTTTACCTCTTTCTGAGAAGCATGGGTGTAAATTTTTTTCTTGATGTGCTATTTCATTTAAACCACTTACTTGCAGTTCTTTGAACATGACCACATCAGGTTAATGAATAATACTGAAAATGTAAAATTCAGCTGTGCTACTACACAATCCTATCTCCACTCTGTTTCCTTGATCTGGCACCAAGTTATGGATTCTTTCAATCTGTTATGGAACAACTACCAAAAAAAGAAAAATGTGTGAAGACGTGTTTTTTCTTGTATGTCATGTATTTAATTTTTCTCAGGTAATCTACAATTAAAGGCGGAAAGAAAATAAAAATTACTCCAAAAAGAAAAGAATTTGTTTTACTAGTTGATACTGTAGTCCATGGAAAGAGTGGGCCAGAGACTAGAAAGCATATTAGTTTTTGGCCAAATATACGTCTTGTCTAGGAGATAAATTGCCAGACTGTAGAAGCCCATGTCTCCAAACAATGGCACACAAAATCTACCTCTTTCTGTCACTGGTCCTTTCTCTGCCTGTATCTTTGATGTCATTTTGATGCTTATGTGAAGCCACCTAAATGTCTTTAGGCAAGCAGAAATCCCACTTAATTATTATGTTGCTGTTAAGTCTTCTTCATGTTGCTAAAGGAGCTATGAGAAGGCTTTAGAAGTTCAATAAACATTACTGATTTCAAGATAAGACTGCAGCATCCTTTTTTACTTTCCCTTCCTTATGTTCCTATTAGTGCTTCGTCAAATTTAACGTTTTGATCTGAAATTTTTCTTGTTCCACAGTGAATCCAGCTCTTTTACAGTCGAAATGCAGGACTGGACAAGACCATGGAGGAGCTTTATCTTAATTCCCTTGAAATCACAGGAAATAATGTGCTTGATGACTAATTTCAGAGGATCCAAGTAATTTCTGCAGTACATGTCCCTACACACTATAGGCTAAAAAATCCTTTCCAGCATCCATTAAAAAATATAAGACCTGTAATGAAAGATTAAAAAGAAAAACATAGTTTCCTACGGAAACAGAGCAGGAAAGAACAATGCGCTAGCCCCCAGGGGTAGCAAAGTTCCATAAATAAAAAGGGTTACTGGTCAAAAGAAAACTGTTAGCATCGCTGATGCTGTAGTGGAGGACCTAACAAAAGAAATACCACCTAGTTCCATCCAAACTGACCTGAGGATCAATTCCCTTCTTACCCCTACTCTTGTGCTCACTTTAATTTTGAGTGTGTGAGGAAAATAGGTCACCTAGGTTCTGAGAAACTGAAATTCTTCTCGTTATCTCTGAACACCTTGCCTCATGGCCATTTTAGCTTTGCCCTGCAGGAAGGCACAAAAGCCGTAAATGTAGGAGTCACCTCTTCCCTTCCACCCCCTTCAGTCATTAGAGTCCGCTGGAAGCCCAAGAGCTGGGGTTCATGTAATTTAAGTACAGAGCAAACAGTGATCCTGTTACAGCCAGCCACATCCTCTTTCCTTAGGGCAGAGGGATCATGGTAAAACTAAAAATGTAGCTGCCTTGTTGTGAATAGACAGTGGTAGAAAGAAGATTCAGAGAGTCATTCCCTCCTTGGGAATGGGGCAGTTTTAACATCTGTGCTTTTAGAGGTTGCCTCCTGTGGGATGGTAGCACAAAGGTGAATACAGAGTCAATCGTTCCTCCTTTCAGAAGTCAGAGCTGAACATGTAGTAACCTATTGGTTTTAGAAAGAAACATAGATAGCAGTTCCAACAATCTTCTGCACAACATTCAAGGCACCAGAATCTATCTTCAGCACAAAAAATACACTTTGTCCATTCTTCATATGCTATCTGATGTTCCTGAAGCTGGGATTTCCACCAGAATAGAGTTGAAACCACAGCTATACAGTTCGTGATGGGTAAGATCATTAGAAATTTTCACAAGAGGTAGACAAGAAGAAATAGTGCTACAATGAACCTTGCACTGGCCAGTGTAAGGGAAGACAATCAACTTTGTCTGATGTTGTTTTCAGTTTTATATCCATTATTTCTCTTGAATCTATTTTTGTCCAGGGACCAAATAATCACCAAGTGCAAAATAAAGTAGCTCTCCTGAACTCAGTGGAGCTGCATCAAATGAAGACTGATAAGCATCTCCCTTTAATTTGAGTACTATCAGATCAGAATTGATAGGATAGAGTCTTAACACCTTTGAAGAATTTAACCTTTGAATGTCATGGCATATACATGTTTAGTAATTACTTTATTGATATTATTATTGGGAAAGAAATACTAAGATATGCTTCAAAGTGTAATTTAGCCAAGACCAGAATGGCTAAAAGAGATCAGGAAGTTTAGGCAAAAATTGCTTTTGTCAGAGTAGAAGGTGTTTATAGACACCATGCATCACAGCTTTGGATCTTCAAAGAAGGAAAAAATGCAAGGCTTTACTGTGAATATTTGGTTTGCATATATCTTATGAACTGTGATGAAAATAGCTGCTTTGCAAGCTGTTCCATAACATCTTTATGAAGATGTTAAAGTGCTCTGGTGAAAACACAGCAAATAGGACTGTATATTTCTGTTCAACTAAAAAGATGCTATTGATTCAAATGCTGGTATATATCACTGCAGAGGAAAAGAAGGTTGAAAAGCAGACCAGAAGTGTCACAACAGGGTCAAGTGCTTATGATCTGATAAACATTCAAAGTTCACATCAATTTGATTAAATTGCCTCAACACAGTTGGTACATTTCTGGTTGTACACAATGTTGGGATGGTAATGCCGCCAATAACTCAGTTACAGAAGAGGCAACTTAACTGTTTCATGCCTAGTAAACATGGAGGGAGAATTCTTGTGGGACAGATGCAGCAATGGACTTGCATGTGCAGGTACAACAAAAAAACCCAGGAAATAAAAAACAGTAAAAGGCCCCAAAATTGAAAGCTTCTTAATTTATTTGGAACCAGGTTATGGGAATCAGCTGTTACCAGTTAGGTGAAAATCGTATGTATTAGGCAAAAAAATCTCTTTGGAACCTGTTCTAAGCAATTAGCCCGAAGTTTGGATGACTCTGGTAGGTGCACAGGTAGAAATGCAACAGATCATGGTATAAGCTACCAAATACCAAAAGATCTTGCCACCTCAGTGGAAGACGTAAGTGAGAATCAGAAAATGCCATCCGGTCTAATTATGAATTAATCGTTTGTTCTAAGCAAGTAGAAAAAGATAATATAAATCTCCCTTGGTCAACAAGGTACTCAGTACAAAACCAGCAGTAGAAGGAAAATTAAAACCCTCAGCAACAGAAGACTCTAAAGGGATCTCAGTGGTTTAAGACTATGTCTTCTAGCGATACTTTTTTCTTTTCATTGAATAGCACAGAGCTTTAGCCAGAAAGTATCCTGGAAAACAGACATAGCCACTCAGAACCTAGTTCTGCTAAAAGTTCCTCATTTTCTTTTGAGCAGGGCTGATTTGGATGGTAAATCTGTTGTTTAAAAAGGAATATGTTCTGATACATCATGGCAGAAAAACAACTTGGAAAGAAATGTTACATTATGGTTGTTTTGTAGATAAAATATAATTTTTCTTACTAACATAACAGTTTGGGGGGGGGGGGGGAGGTGTCATTCTGGGATGGAAATAATTGCTCCTTTCTCAGGAGAATGGAGTCCAGCAGCAAGTGTGGTCTTTTTTGCATTGCTCTAGAAGCCTATAATTCTCAGGAATATCAAAAGCTCCAATTTATTTTCCCATTTAAACAACAAAAAAAAACAATCAGAAAGTATTAGCATGAAATAGAGTTCTTAGTTTATATGTAGCTGTGTAATGGAACTGATCAAATAGACTGAAGTATTTATTTAATTAATTGTTATTTATTAGATTACTATGTTTTCTATTCACATAACAACATTAATTTTCATAAAGCTGTAAAAGCTTGAAGTCCTACTGGGTAAAACCCTGTAAACATAATACATTTCTTAAAAGAACAATGTATTAACTTTGTTTTCTGGTAGTGTTAGCAGTGTAACAGATTTCCAGTGTTCTTCTAACTCCTTAGGGCATCTAAAGAACTCCAGGAAACAAAGGTATCTTTCAGTACTTACTGTTGTTTCCACAAGCATTTAATATTTGATGTGATATACATGCCCTACTAGCACATGAAACACCATAGCCTAGCGTGATCATGGCATATACCACATCCATAGCACAGCCTCTTGGTTTTTCCTATTTTGTTTTGCTATTTGGTATGCAAATCCACTCCGTGGTAACCTTATCCATGTGCTGCCTGTTCTGCTCATGCAAATCTTTGTAGATATCCTGAATTCTGATGCCATCTGCATCTGCTTATATTCCTTGCCTTTAACAAAGAATCGGGAGTTAGCTAGACAGATGGTGAGACAAAACTATTACCAGAGATTATCAGGAAAATATGCTATTTTAAAGACTTTTAAAAATGTAATCACCCTTATTCAGGGTAGCATTAATACAGTAACATATTGTGCAATTACTGTTAAAGTTACATTGCTTCAGTACAGACAGCATTACAGTAGGGTGAGGAGGAGAGATATTTTACTTTTTGTAACACTCTCAATGGTCCTGTTTTATAGCAGTCCTCCTGTTGAGGGATTACAGTGATATCCCTCTGATTTTGCTCAGTAATAACTCCACCGCCTTCTTAAAATCTCTTTTTGAGAAAGAACAAAATGATGTTTGGTTGACAGTAGATGAGCATTACTCATTGTTTTTTACTGCTATTAAGAATCATGGTGTTTCCCCACCAGTTGCTGGAAGGAGAGGCATCATCCTTGCAAATGCACGGAGTCGTTGGCCTGTGGTTAAATGCACTGAATGACCTGTACAGGTGAACAGGTACAGCTTACATTTACAGCTGTGAAGACGCCTTGCAAAACAAACCTTAATCTTTGATATCTAAAGAGTGTATTTCAAAGTCTGAGTTAGGCAGCCTTGGACCTCTGAATAGTCATTGAAAAGAAATAGGCATTTGAGATTAATGTATCTGATCTCAGATAACTATATTAAAATGAGTCAACATGTGGAAGAGTACTCCATCACTCTCCACTGGTAATAAAAGGAACCTCTGTAGACTTAATCATCTAATATTGGACACTTTGGTAAAGATATATGACTGTCCTACCTGAACTATCTAAAATTTCAGCATCAAGATGTATATTATTTCCATATTTCACAGAACTCTGTGCTGTGAAAGCCAAGAAATATAGGTAAAGTATTTTCTGGGGAAGTTGGAAGGGCTGGCACGAGGTTCCTCACAGCTCATAGATTACTGCATGACTAGTGTTCATCTCGCTTTCCTTTCTTATACTGTATTCACTCATTTGATGCCTTGGTGTGTACACCAAGATAAAGATGTGCTGCTTTTGCAGTTTGTCTTGTCTTGTAGTTATAATACTGAATATGAGAGAAGTAAGGCACATTATTTTACAGCGTTTTCATTTTTAAGCAGAAGGCTACTGCTAGTTTTGTCAGAAAGTGCTGCATAACATGAAGTAACAGTAATTGTCTAAACTAATAAAAGTGAAAGAAAAAAGCACACCCCAAAGTCCATTCTCCTAAGTTATCAACCAGTCAAAGGTGCAACAACAAAATCAAACATCATTCTCTTTATTGGACTTTCAGCTTTTAAAGGATCCTCATCCATTTAACTATCAGAGTTTTACAAAATGCTTAGATGGATAGGATCAATTCAGATCAAGTAATTACAAGAATCCCCCAAACCTGATACAAAGTCAGATCCTGAAACTAGACAAGGGAATTACAGAAAGAGGTATCAAATAATAAGAAGCATTTTATTAAAGTTAGGATATTCAGATAACAGTGTACAAGCTGATGGATATCAGTGTAGTTTTATTGAACTCAAGGACCTCACACTAGTTTATCCTAATTAATAACATCCTAAAGTAAATCTAACTTCAATAATAAAAAAATATTTTAATAGTTTATTGAATTCTCCTGATCTACATTTCTTTATTATGCTCCTGGTATAAAGTTAACAGAAAAAAATCTTTATCATATGTCTTTTGGAGTTGTAATTCATTTCATTCCCCCAGTGTGTTACTAAACCTATATTCTCTAATACTTTTTTAGCTTTCTCACATTTCAAAAGCCCTTCTCATTGTCCTTATGCCGGCAATGGTGCCCCTCTTTGCTCTTCTTACTGTTTACCTTCAATGATTTTCTTCTTGGTTTCCCACCCCTTTCTTCTTTGGTCTTTCCAGATTATCTTTTACACATCAGAAGTACATTTGAAATCATGTGACTTCAGGGGAAATCACTGTCCTTTCTTACTACTTATTTAAAGCCTGTTGAATAAACACAGTGTTTCTGAACCCAGGAAACAGTATCTCTTCTTAAATCGAGATCACCCCTCTTATAGGTTGTATTTCAAACCTTGTCAATACTAGAGAAGTTACACTAGTTGTACAATAGATACGTGTAAACTAGTTAAACCCTTGCTTAAATACCTTTCACATAACTTGGTGCATTTAATTTGGAAAAGGGTTCAACTGCTACAGGTGCTAAGTATGCAGATTTGACTACATTTATATCAGATTAATTAAATTAGTACAATTCTTGAACAGAGATGAAGCTAGAGAAAAAAAACCCCAGCATTTTTATATATTTATTGGTCTTCAGTACTGATTGTCTTTCTGCTTTTAATTTTACATGGTGTGAGAAGAATCTCTTGGGAGACTTACCAAGGTCCCAAAAAGTTATTAATAATTTCATCAATTTATATTCAGTCCTGTAATTTATTATTCAGAAATAAATAAGTGGCAGTTCTGCCTCTTCTTAAGGACAACGTTTCATGTTTATTATTACACCTGTTCTACCTACATCTGTGGATAGACTTATCTATTTTCTTTTTTTAGAAACCAAATGTTTTTAAATATATGCCTCACTTTACTAAAGTTGCTATCAACAATGTAAATTAGGTTGTTATACCCTATGGATTTGTAGTCATAGCACTGAGTGATGGAATAAAACTCAGTTGTGTTAGGTGTTGTTCAAATACAGAACAAAATTGTTATCTCCCCAGACCTCAGCATAAGTTAAGGGGCAATACACGGAAGTCAGCAATATGTTTTTAGTTTGGTTTAAGTGTGCTAGTTCTAATAAATGAGCTTAGTACACCATGTTTAGAGTTCTTCAGAATTAATATGGCTTTGGCAGAATGGCATCAATGTATTTTAAATTAAAATAACATTTTTTTGTAATTATCATTAAAATATATTTAATTGCTACTCCATTTTTTTCTGTCATCATTCAAGTGCTATCTCAAGAGCACTAACTCAAAGCTCTTGAGTTAGTTACCCATCATCTAAAATCATATAGCTTTAGAGAACAGAATCATTCTGTTTATCAAAAAGAAGCCTTTTAAAATTTTTCAGGCAGAAGAAAATAATCATGAAAGCACAGAGGTGAGAGATGGAAAAAGCCCTATTAAACATATTCTCTCTCTCTGTCACTGCAATGTTTTCCCTTAGAGTCTTTTATTTTATCTTGTCTAGCTTTAAATCTCTTAAGGCTTCCTACTCAATTTTTATTGGGAAACTATTTCAGTGCCAATCTCCACCTCAGGAAATTTCCTCCGATGTTCAGCTTATATTACATAAAATGACAGATATAAAATGCATTTTGGTAAGCAACTTACATATGTTCTTTTCTTAATCTTATCCAGGCATTTCTGGAAGAGCTGGTTCAAATGGGGGAAAAATATATTCATGAGCATGCTTGCTAACACTGATTAAAGTAAAGTAGTCCACATTTATGTCTCTTTGTATAAGGGTTTCTGTAAAGATGAGGTTGATATTTTGTATTTTGATATTTGTGCTTGGAAGCAGGAACATTAGTTGACAGAAAGAAGGAGCAGGGTATGAGACTGAGGAAACCAAGGATCTGCAGTGTGATAACAGTGAGTGTCATTTTCTGCATAAATAGACATGTGAAGGAATAGGCCAGACAGAAAAGGCTGGTCTAGTAGGAGGCAAGTCCATATGCATAACCTACTACAGCTATGCTTCATATGCATAAAGAAAAGGGATAAAAGGATAGGGAAAACAAATGAACAAAACTGGGGAAACTGGGGAAAACATTTTAATGAGGAAACATATCCTTTTTATCCTCAGAAAACTTCAAAATTCAGAGAGTTTCAACAAATAATGTTTTAATCTTTTATCTCTTTGGTTCATTTGCCACCTAATTTCTTAACTGAAAGCTGCAGTTGTTTGTACAGCTTAGGGAATCAAATCAGTTAACAAAAGCAAAAGAATATCTAACTTAGATAACAGGTCATGATGAATTAGCTGTAGCTTTCGGTTCACAGGTGGGTAGATGAAATACATCTGGATGGCATATATGATCTGATGAATTATTAAAAAATACACTCAGGAAAATTGTACTAGTTGTAGCAAAAAAGGCTGTAATTCAGCTGTCCATTGTTTCTCAAGAGTAAACTGCCCAGCTCTCTGATTGATAATCTTACTATGCATTTCTAAAGTGATATACGATTTACCATAAATACACAAATTCTGGATAGATATAATATCTAACTACAAATCCTTTTATGTACGATGCTGATGTAGGTTAATATTCACGCTGTGTGCTGTTATTTTGGCATCATAGATCATGGTCGTTGGAAGCAGGTACACAGCATAGTGCAAAGGAAACCTGATCACAACTTTCTACAGAAAAGATTTAAAGAGGAAAATGCTAAGCTTTGTGTTCTGCTTCGTGCTCTATTTTTAGGCTTTGTTTAGTTAGAAGACAAAATGGACACCTGTTTCGGAAAAAGTCTTTGTGTAATTCTAGAGTGGAGGAATGGAACAGCTGTGTTGACTGTACCAAAAAAAAGTAGGACATCCAAGAAAATTGCACGTAGATTCATACTTCACATTTGATTTATTTTCTGAAACTCAGGTTTAGGAACTTCAAAGTTGAAATAACTTTAGTTCTAAATAAAGCTGCCATACAGTGTAATACTAGCAGTTATAAATGTTCGGGAATGTTGCAATTCATTGCATCTATTGAAAGTTGAGGAATTAATGCAAAAGTTGCCAAGTTTCCTATAAACTACGTTAAAAGATGTTTAATTTCAAGGCAGGGAGAGAGTACAAATGGGAGTTGTGAGATAAATCAGTAAGTCTTACAGCTCCGTGTCTAATTGCCCATGCTGATCTATGACCACTGCATGAAGCATAGCTGGTGTAAAGCATAAAACAGATTTGTTAGCAGTGGTCAGTCATTCAGACATGCTAAGGTTGCTGCAACTGCAGCAATCTTCTGTCCAGGTGACTCCCTGTAAACCTGACACAAGTTGTAGGCTAAGAGTAATATAAGCACAAAGCTCATAGAGCTGTTTATCTCTAAATTGATAATAGCAAAAGGAAGCCTGAATTCAGACTAGGCTTGCGTACGTCAAACTTTAACATACTGTGACTAGACTGTACTGTATTACTCACTACCCTTTTTGTTGTGCTGAATTTGATCATTTGGCATGACGAATTGGCAGATATTCCATTGCTCAGCCAAGCACCTAATGCACCATTCAAATTTCCATTCAAATGAAGCTGAGTTGGAAAGGGTAAGGGGTTCTTCCATGGAAAAAAATACCCAGGAAAAATTGTTCTGCTTTAGTCCTACAGCTGGCCAGAAACTGCAGCTCTAGCTGCCTAATGACAGAACTTTACACAGATTTCAGGGGCACACCAACAAAACATTAGAAATTCTTGCTTTACTGATTGATGAGACAGAGATGGAGCAAAAGACATGAGTTACTTTAAATTTCCAGCTATTTCCCTAAAGATGAACACATGCAGTATAAGGCTCACAGGTACAATGAATATTCTACATACACATCTTTTCCTGTGTCTTTGTTGGTATCAAGTATTCATAAACAGGTCACCTAGGGAATGCCACATATGCACCAGACATCTGGTTCATCTGAAACTGGAGTGTTCTGAAAGTCGTATTCACCAGGAATTTCAGTCAACATCAGTCAACTATCTTGCAACTGCTGTCTTAGTAAACGCTCTTAATAAAAGAGTTAGTACACATTTTCCATCATTGGCATTTTGTTTCATGGGGTTTGATGCAGTTTATATAATGAGGTATTCTGTTTACACGAAAGTAGATCTGACTGGAAGATTGTCCAAATTGTCCAAAGACCCTTTCTAAAAAAAATAATAATACAAAAAACCAAACACAAACCTTTCAATTAGAACAGACATATTTTGTATCACTTCACAGCTGAATTGCTGATTGGTTTAGAAGAGACCTTTGTTCACATTCTCTCCTTTGTTAAAATAAAGTTTTCACCCTGATTGTCACAGGAATACTAAAGGCTGGAAGCTAGACTTCCCACATCACATACTGGTCCTCAAAAAATTTAATTACAGAACAAGTTGTACCTAGGCCTGATAAATCTTTGGCATAAATTGAAATAAAGCCTAAATTGGATATTTAAAAAACAAATAAAATGGAATATTCCATTGCATATTTTGTATGTAGCTGAGTGACTGCATGAAAGGGATGCTTTGTGCCAATTCCTGCCCACACACTTTTCTGTGTTTCTTCTGCATGAGAAGAGCAGGGACTGAATGCCCATGCCATACCTTCCTTGACTGCACAGAGCTTTGGCTTCAGCCTCTTAATCTTTCTGCTGCAAGAGCAGAACTTTCCCTGAGGAGTCAGAAAAGAATAGGAGAAAATCTTCTTTGACCTTCAGCGTCTTAGGTTTCAGTAGATAGTGTGCCTGTTTGTGCGTTCTCCCTATATGGAGTAGAAGACTCAAACTAATCCTAATTATTTAACTACTATCATCATATAAATTGACAGGGCACTTTAATAGAGGTCTTTGTTGCTAATCATTGCTAGTCCTTAATCTCACTAGAAGAATAGTGCCCACCTAAGCATTTTTTTCCCCATTGGTTATCATCAATGCAGATGTATTTTTACTTTTGCACTTTTTACCCCTCTGAAAAGTGGCGTGAACCAATTTTTTTATCTGTTATGTGTATAAATGAGAAAAGAAATATTATCATCAAATTTCCTCTCTAAGGATGTGTGTTTGCCTGCCTGTTCAGAAGAGACTATCCTTCCTGCCCCTCGGAGTGACTATCTGTGTCTTCCTTATCGTCTCTTCCAGAAAAGGAAAAATCTCACTATATAATGTAGAGAGCGGGGGCACCAAGTTAGTGAATACCAGAGGTTGGTAGACCAATTCTAGCAGATGCATATATCTTGTCAGATTAGCACTGTTTCAGACTGTACAGTGTATCTAAAAATGACTAATAAAGCAGCAAATGAAAATCACTTGAAGAACAAAATACTCTGTAGTGCGCTCTCAATTGCTTCTGAACTACACCAGGCAGCAGTCTCTCTTCTCTTACTGTACCCTATCTTTCATAATCCCCCTTAGATCAAGTTTTTAAAGGAAATTGTGTATTTAGAAGGAAGGCTTCTAAAATTTAATAAATGTTGCTGGGCTTTTGTAAATCTAATATTATCTGTTATCTCTACTTCAAAGGGCAGAAAAGCTGCTGTTACCAGCTGGAATCTCTGACTTTTAAAACGAAAAGTAACTGAGCACACATTCCTTATACAGGTCAGGGAAACGGGATACTATTGTAACTCTGGTTAAAAAACATCAGAGAGGGAACTGAAGAGGCACCAAGTGAATTTGTCCTCCATTTTTTCGTTAACAGTCAAAGTGGCCTGTAACAATTCAGACAATGACAGTCTTCCTCATTAAACCAAGCAGTGGACTCAGTCAAAAATACCCTGCCTTTACCATTATTCTTTATGCCACTGGTCAGTGTTTTCCAAGTCAAAAGTTATAACTAAAACAAGGTTTGCAGGAAGAAGTAACTCCTTTTAGGAAGCCAACTGAAAAGTTACAATACTGTCTCTTTCAAATCATTATGGTGACTACAGCATTTCTATAGCTAGTGTGGTACTGAAAGCTACCACACAAAGACTTCTACCAAATGACAGTTATAATGACAGACCAATGACTACTTTTGAAATAGCAATTTCAGTTATTTTGTACATGTAGTCTGACTTTTTCGACTATATTAGAGTATGGGTATGAAAAACATCATTAAATTATACTATTCTAAGGTTCCTTCCAGATTGCTATTGTATCACTGTCAGTAGATGCATTTCCACAGGTCTTAGTAGTGTTTGGATTATAAACCATCTATAGCTTCCCCATTGGAGTCAGAGTTCCTGTGAGGTGGTCCTGCAATCATCCACGTGTTCAGAGAGTGAATGGAGAATAGAGATAATGAGGGTGGGATACTTTTCCACATTAATCATTACAAAGTTTTGACTCTAGTCTAAGATATTTGTCAAGTTTCTTCTAAACTCTGTGGAGAGAAATGGGCACATCTGGAAGGCAAGTCCACAGACAGTGTCTAAAAAGGCAAATAGCAGCCTCTCCCTTTAGAAGTATTTCTCTCTTGTCCCACTAATTATTGGGGAGCCTAGAAAACAAGCTCAAGGAGAGTCTGCTTTTAGAGGTTAATTTAGGGGACATAAATTCTAACCAAAGCATAAATCAATATACTTGAATCTTTTTGAATTATTTCTTTCTAAACCTAACTTCTATAATTATTTCTATAGTTTTAAGCTAATTTTATTTTTGCAGACCAGTTTTACCTTGAAAAGCCTGCCTCACTGTTTACCTTGGGAGTCTCTACAGTAATCTGGTGAAGTATTCAGTCACCATCGAGAATTACTCATTTTTAGCTTTTGGCCTGTTACTCTTTCTTTACACACACACACACACACACACCCCTCCCCCTTACTGTAATAAGTAATTATTTTCCTGCAGTGCACATGAATTTCCACTAGAAAACTTGGCTTATGCTTTCAACTCTCTGCTCTTCATTTAAACTACCTAAAGAACAGAGAATAGAATCTGCCCAAAAAGAATATATCATCCCTTTGATACTATTGAATGATACGTTTGGCCTTTAGTCTAAGAAGTTTGGACTTTGCTGATCTGGATGCTCCCAAGAGGGGGTTGCATCCAAATGGTGACCTCGTATAACCTTTCTTAGCTTGTGAATCGACAAGATCGTAGCACATGATTTTACAGTTCCTCTTAATTAATTTGCCATTACGTTTCCACAATCTTGAGAGAGAAAGAGATTTTTAGTGCTTTATTCATTTTCTAATATCTGTCCCTTGGCTGCAGTCCTGAAGTTAATGCTCACTAATAGTGTGTTCTTTGTCTGCCCAGTTACCAGGGTCATCGTTTTTCAAAAGAGGTCTCCAGAATGTAGAAATGATTCTTCAGTCACTGTTTTTCTTTTTAACAGAGACCTTTTCTATGTTCCTTTTTCCTTTATAGCCTACAGCTGAGATGTTTTGCTCTGCCAATTTTTTATTTTCTGCACAATCCAATTCTTCAGTCATCAGAGAGTGAACTTTGCATTTGATTGTTTTATTAGACAAAGTCACAGTAGAAACTAGTATAAATTATCCTAACTAGAGAGTATTTTGATCTGATTTTAGTTTATACACAACCACCAAAATACTTCTTTTAAGTTTTCTTCCTTCAGGATGACATCACTGACAGTTGCAAACAGAGTAGGATGAATATTTTTTTTTTTACCAAAAAAGAAATTACGATCAAAAGCATTATCCAGAATGAGTTGTTCTGATTATCTCAATGAAGAAGAGATATAAATAAATGTTTATTTGAGTAGAATCGGGAGGGGTGGGGAGGGGAGGTATTACTTTTACCCCAAAAAGTTACAAAATGTGAAAAATATCTTTTTTTATCCAGGAATAGAAATAGTCTCAACTTTGGAAACAGGAGGAAAATTAAATGCGTGAGAGAACAAAAAAGAAAGTGGTTCTTTAGATTTCATCACCAGACTTTGGGCTGTATAATGGGAACCTGTGTGTTTCAATAAACGTTGTACCATGCTGGAGGAAAAAGAAGGCTTGAAGTGGGATCTGAAATACACTAGTTATGGTAAAAAATACATTATTTCAATAGGTTGAGAAAGTCTGTCATCTATTAATATATTTGTAAAGGAATGCTTCCCTTTTCAAATACAGTGGACACCTCTAGCTTTCTAAAGCAGCCTTCCTTCATCTGCCAAACTATTCTGTTCACATTTTAAAAAGAATACTCACAAGGAGTTTTCTTAGTTTTGTAATTTAGTGGATCAAATCACGTAAAATAAGTATATATTTCCTTGGGCATGTGTTGTTTCTGTCATTTTGCTGATGAAAAGCCAGAACTTCACATCTTCAGACACTGATGAAAGGGAAAAGATTTGGGACTATATGAGTGTTCTGGAGTTCAGAATTACAACTTCATAAGGAAAAGGCATTTCCACATGGCAAGGACCTGCAGTCCTACCCACAGATTTCCTACTGAGATGTATTTAAAAGCCTTCAGAGTGCTCCACGAACTTTAAATTTCAGCTGACCTACATCTTTGCATTATTGCCCTTGATCTTTTAAAAGCTTCAAATTCCCTTTGATAATAAAACCCCACCAAACTTCCTATGACATATCTACCCCTTTCAAAAAGCTGCATAATTTAAAATATGCACCAGCAGCCTGGTAAATTCAAGTGAAATCAAACACACTTTGGAAAGAATTTAAGTCATTTTCTATAAATAAATGGGAGAAGCTTGTGTTAGACAAACATGAAAATTAATCATGTGCTGTGGGATTGCTTCAGGTGCTTAGGTATTTGGCAAACACCCTAAAATAATTTTAAAAATTAATACTGTTACGTTATGGACATGTTTTACATTCAGTTCTTAGACAAAAATATACACAAGTATTCAGCCATTCAAGATCTGATCATCTGTTATTGCAAGTTTGATAAGATTTATCTACCTTTCTGAAAGTACTAAGAAAGCCTATTTCTTCGCATTCTATATTTTCAAGAGAGTTTACTGTTTATGCAGGCTGGTCACAGTTGGGTATAATATATCTATGTGTCAGAAATTGGAACAGGCAGTAGACATTATAGATGAATTGCCAGGAAATTACCCCAAGTGTGCTGACTTCCCAAATTCCTTCAAATGACTTAACAGGTTTGACATGGCAGCTCAGTGTTCAGTTTGCTTAGGGGACTTAGGAGAATCAGCGCTTCCAATCCATTGCTAAGGTTTGGGTTTTTCACATTTACATAGTAATAAGGAGCTTAGGGAATCTGTAACCGGCAGAGAAAAACATTTAAGTCAGTATTATTACCAGTAACAGTGCTTAAGTTCATTTGTACAATTCAAATTAAAAGTCTTTATTCTTCTAAGAAAAATTAGATGGGCAGATCATATTATTATTGCTGAATTGTTGATAAGCAGCATCGTCTTTGAGCTGAAAGGCTTTTGGTTCACGGCAGCACTGGCAGTAGCAGACACACTCATTCTTGATGAGACAATGAAGTGTGTAAGGGTGACAGGCTTTATGGCAAAAGGCATCACATACCTTCCACAAATCACTCATCTGTCTAGTTCTGGATGGTATAATTCTGTGACCTATGAAATTAAAAACAGAAACCTTGATTTTCTCTTTATAGGTCCTTGCATCATTCAGGATCGAGAATGACTGTCAGGCTCTCATCGCTACATGAAATTAAAGGCATTTTGCAAACGTAGCATCATTCTGCTGAGGTTAGGGAATTCCCCTCTAATGAAACACATTGTGGTCTAGCATCTGGGAACTTACATATACAGCTATGAGGTGGATACAATAAAATAAATGTTCTTGTTTATGTTAAATTTACCCTCACTACATCTCCTGCTATTATTTCACAGATCCTCTAAATTAGCAAAAAAACCCGAAGCAAATAAGAGTTGCCTAGGCCTAGTGAGTGACGGGAAAATGGCCTCCAACCAGATTCTTCTAATTTGGAAATAATCAAACTTGAGGTGTGTCAAACTGTTTGTTAATGCTACAACTAAAATGTTATTCATGTTTTTAGAGCTTGTCTGATTTCCAAAACCACCATAGTCTAAAAATAGAAGAAAAGTAACAGAACTGAAAATTACTGAAAAATTGTACCACATTAGATAGACTGCTGAAAATACCAGGAGGTAATTGGTTTGACTATACCAATGTCCCTTTTTTACTATGATATAACTATACAGCAATTAGGTTATTCTTGTAAATGGCATGGTGACTACAGCTGTAAAAAGACATCACTGCCATCTTCTGGTAATAGCTCATTTGGCTTGCCAGCATGTGGGTTTTTATTTATTTATTTCTCTTTTTATAGAACACTACACAGGCAATCAGGGGTTTTTGTTTACAAGACCAGCAAAATGTAAGCATTGTGCTTTAGCATTTGGAATTTGTTTCGATCAATAATTTTATGCTGCTCTAGAATTTCTGAACCGCTATATGACTCCTACTGGTGAAACATTCTTGAGATTGATTTTCCTTTGAGATTGTGGATACCATAAGTCTAGAAATGTGAATTTAATAGCACAATCTTATATTACACTTCTATCCCAAAGTGCAAGCTACCTAATGACGGAATGTATGGAAACAGAAACCCGTGTGAGAAATTTCATGAAGATCAAGTTCAATTGAATGTCAGTGATGCTAGCATGATCACCCCCATTTATATTTGCTGAGGATCTAAATCTCTTAAACAGATTATAGTTACGTATTTGTCTGTGTGACAAAAATCTGCTTTCTGCTTCCTCCAGAGCCTTTGGTGCTTTAGCCTTACCTCTGATAGCTTGTTGGATCCTGTTTATCGCTAATCATCAAACAGAAACAGAATAGCAGCAGTCTGTCTTGCTCCAGGAGATGTAGCCTGATTTGTGACATGATCTTCACTCATCTTCAGCATCAAATGTCATTGCTACTAATAAGTAATAACAGTACTATTAATAATTAGTTCCAATCTTACTTGATGATGTATTAGTAATGTCCCCTCCCAGAGAGCAGGAAATCACCCTGAGTATAAAGGGAAACTATGGCATGTAATGTAGCTGCTTTATAAAACGTAATACGCATTCCCCTAAAGATTTGTCATATCTTTGGAATTTCCTCAGATACCAATTTAAAAAAGACATGTTTTTTTCACATTCAAAATCCTGACGGTTACTCGGCTTAACGTAAATTAATAAATACATACACAATTTTGGGTGTTAACATAGACATAGGGCAGAAAAATATGGACTCTTTCACATATGTGAATCGTCGTGTCCGCACACAGCAACAGTGGAATATGTCAGGTCATCTGTTCCATGCAAACAAACTATGTTTCCAGTGTAATGAAAAGCTTGACAGTCCAGATGAGGTAGTCAGAGGCTATGAAGGTTCAAAGGGAGCTCCAGGCAGCACTAAGCACCCCGGCACTTTGGCCTTTCCAAAGCAGGCAGTGGGGATGGGAACTTGCCGGCCTTGCTGAACACGCAGTAAAGGCAGCCAGAGGGTTTCCATTAATTTCTAAAGTTACTGTGCTGGCAGGAACGGTGAGTTACTCTCGCGGTTCGGATGGCTCTTCAGTTTCCTTGTTTTTTCCTTATTGCTCTGTACACTGTTAGAAACTGCGCAGATCTTGGCCCAAATGCGTCTACATAGTCAAAAAGTTACTTTTATGTAGATGCAGCCGTGATCAGCAGTAGCATCTCTTCAGGCTGGTTATTGCACTAAACCAGCGTTTGGTCCAGCTTGACAGGACAGTCCTCAGGGCCTCGTGGGGCTGGGGTCCAGATCTTCTGGCCATACAGCACTCTGTTTCTGGCCCCTACTCAATGCGCTGCAAAACAGGGTGAGCAACTGCGGCAGTTCCTGCCAAGGCACCCTCCTACCTGTGCGGCTTCCTCTTCGCTGAGCTGCAGCCCCAGCCCCAGCATCTCTGCTCGACTGGTCTTTCAGAAGGGAAAATATATTTCCCTTGTACTTCTTCTGTATTGCAAGCCTAGCCTCGATTTGCGGTCTATATATTTAAGTATAAATCTTCCATTCAAATGCTCACAGCCGCTGTGAGAGTCATAGCCCTCCGGCAGATATTTCCCTTTCAAAGCAGCCAGTCTGTCCTCAAATGAAGAGATCTGAGATGGTAAATTTTTCGGAATCATTTCTTATTGGAAGCAGAGCTGTTCTCCATAAATGCAGGAGCCAACCATCTTTAAACCCAGAGCTGGATAGTAGGTTTTCACTGCCCATTCATGCCAGTGACAGATGCCTGGCAGTCAGGAGCTGCTTGTCAGTTCCCAGACAGGAGGCATAGAATGTACACTTCTGTTAAAAGAGCAGAGAGGCTGTTGGTTAACACAAGCTTTTATGATGAAGTTGGCACACGTTTTCATACAATGTCACTCAAAACCTTTTACACCGCAGCGCATCCCCCAGCTGCGAGCCAGCTGGTGATTGCGAGGGAGGAAGATCTGAGGTACGGTAAAATACTTCTCATTGTAAGCAATTTTGCAGAAAAGTAGTTGCAGCTTTAAAGAGCCCTCCTAAAGCACGCATCTCTTTCCCTTACCTGCTGGTTTTTTCATTTTATCAGCCCACTGCTGATTCGGCAATTTGTGGTTTGTTAGTATACAGTGACTTTCTGAATGCTGATCCAAAAGCAAACTGAACAAAGAGATGCAAAGAAAGGATTACAGAATGGGTTTCCTTTTGCTGTTCATCCATCCAAGCTAGTTTTATGTTTACTAATCAGTACTTTCCAGGGCTTCGAGAAAACCAGAGTAAAAAACGTGGGAGCCCATTCTTATAATTTAGCCATAAACAATGTAATCATAGAATCATCAAAAGGTTTGGGTTGGAAAGGACCTTAAAGATCACCTAGTTGCAACCCCCCTGCCATGGGCAGGGACACCTTCCACTAGACCGGGTTGCTCAAAGCCCCATCCAACCTGGCCTTGAACACTGCCCGGGACGGGGCAGCCACAACCTCGCTGGGCAACCTCTTCCAGTGCCTCACCACCCTCACAGAGAGGAACTTCTTCATTACAGTTAATGTAAATTTACCCTAATATTAAAAGCAAATCCAGTCCCATCAATCAACATTCAGAAGTAACTTGCTGGGAGGAGTAGGTTACTGTGCTCACTTGAGTGCTTTTGAAAATACACTCAAAACTTAAGGAAACTCAGTTAATTTTTTTCCCCCAAAATTCAGTCTGGTCCTGAGGCTTGCAATAATCTCTCCACTACAAAATGCAGCACACCATAATCAATAGCAGAGATGTAGGGGAAAGAACCAGTAGCATGGAAAAATCAGTGACAAAACTAACAGGAGAAATACTGGAAGGTCCCTTGTTCTTGACCTTTTCCTGGGTAAGAATTCTTTATCAATGAAAATGACAGGAAAAATCATGGAACTGCAACACATAGGGAACTATGCAATAGCTATTATACCTTAATGTCATTTACTTTAGTCCTTTCTCAACACTTCTTCTAGTAATTTTTTTATATCTTTACTCTGCTTAGAAGTTGAACTGGATTGTGGCACATTCCCAGGTGTTCTTAAAGAACTGCAATATTTATTTTTAGCATATTAACCTTAACAACTCATTAAAAAGTCATCTTCCTCCAGGGGTCTTCTCTTTGCAACCAGTGCTAGTAGACTGAAAATTAAAATAGTGTATTGGAGTACCAACATTTCTGGTTTTCTGAGTTATTCATCAATGAAAGCAGCACTTTTACCAATACAGTTATGAGAGCCTCAGTGCCTTAGCTTGCAGTTTTTCAGAACTTGAGATAGACTGCCAGTGGTTAAACTAAAGTGGGTTTGTAATGGTAGCATTCAGCTTTTATTTATAAGTTATTTCCGTACTGTGTTAGCTTTATTTCAAGGTTAACGATGAAATGCTGTTTCTTGTGTTATTGTTTCTCCTGGTTTTACTCATAATTTTCAGGGGGAAAAATCATAAGAATTGGCATATAAATTAACTATTGGAACATTCACATATTACATTTGCTTATAAAAGAATCATGGAGCAAGTATAATAAATTAACGTAGAGGTCTTGATGGTTCTTTTGGTTCCATATTTTTATAAACATTTTAATACTGTTAGCGACTCTGAAATAAGGACTCTAAACTTTCGTCATGAGCCAGATTATTAGATTATGTGAACCATCCTAGCTCCAGTCTAGAATTTCTTTGCTTCCTTTCAATCTTTTTCCTTTCCTGGTTAATTCATATGTAAATTAGTGTTACATGGGGCATGAACTAGAGCCCAGAGTGGCTGTCCCTCTATATCTCAGTCCAAAAAGGCATTTATGAGCTTACTCATGTAGTAGCAGTGGGATTAGTTGTGTGTTTAAACTTAAAATATACTCTCACTCCCTTCTGAGCTGGGTACCAATCCCTCCAGATGCTGGGAAGAAGAATATGCAGAGATTAGTGAGCCTGTGTGGTGACAACCATTTCAGTGATCTGCAGAGCTCCTTCTTCTGGTGACTGGGTTTTTATTTGTTTTATATATTTTAAAACCTAATAAAATTTGAGACAGATCGTCTCCTGTACCTACAAGCTAGTGGGATGGGAATCTTCTGGAACCGACTGTGGTTTCCTGCTACTGGGAACAATTCTTTGCTGGCACTGGCAAGAATTGGAGGAGTCTGATAAAACCAGGATACTGGAGCTTTCGTTCTTCCCATGAAATATTATTCCATGATTAGTAGGATATTTTTCCTTTCAAATATGTAATGATGCCAGCACCTTTCCAAACACTGTTCAAATCTGGCATGTACGATACAGCACTGCTCTACACGTCTGGCTGTAAGAGACATGACGTCAGCTTTGGTAATACCTTCCAACCACATTATCTTGCTGCTTTTATATTCTGCTTCCAGACTTTTGGAATTCCTCATTAGCTACTAAGACACAATATTCAAACTAGAGACCCATTGATCATTTTAACTGCTTGATTGACCAGAAGTCACCCTTACTAATCTCTGTTGCCTTTAGTGACTAATTACGGTCTGGTATTTTTGAACCTCTGAAAAACGCTGAATGGTTTAAAGTAAAAATAATACAATGCAAACAAATTGAATCCTGAAATTGCTTCATTCATCAGTAAGAATCGCAAGAAGGTGTAACGATGTCAGTAAATTTACACCACCCTAGGAATGTTTGTTGTTACAAATAGAAACCACTAAGAAAAAAACACACACACACACACCCCTTTTTTCCACCAGTTTTTTCTATAATTACAAGCCTTCAGGTTTTTTCCAAGATAAAGTATCTTGTAAAGCAACTTGTTATAGATCTTTTATTTTAAAAGGCATTTTAGTAATTCTGACATTTTATATAAAAGACATAAAGATACCAAGTCCCTCAGTACATATACTTGCATTTTTTCAGCTATTACAAATGTTAAGCAGATTTAGGAAGTGGAAAGTGACTACTGTTTGTTATGAACTGCATTCATAAATCTGCCTTGGATGGACTTAAAGTTGATATGAGTAAATGACTAATGGACTTGAATTATTGAACTGTTGCTTGCAGTTCATAAATAACACACTTTTCCTTAAAGCTGCCTATATTTTGTATTGCAAGCTTAGGGTCTAAAAGCTACTGCATCAAAATGAGTCTGGACTAAGAAGCTTTTTCAGAAACTGCCAGAACAGGAGATGTCATATATTAAAAAACAAGCAACATTTCTATGCCACAAGGAATAGGCACATTCCTTATGACATGTTTATCTCTAAAATATGGTTCTGCTGGAATTTACTATGTCTCTTCCAGACTTGTTTCACAAGTTCAATGGACTGGACAAACAGTTTCCTTTGAGACAGCGTAGCTTGATAAGAACAGAAATGTACATTTCAATATATGTCCCACTTACTGCAGCGCTCTTCTTGTAGAGCTGAGCAAATACTTATCAAACCTTGCAACACTCATTAAAGTTGGGTATGACATACAGACATCATTTTGTCTACAACTGAAATGCAGTAGCCTCTCCAGTAAGCACTTTTTTTTTTTATTTTTTAGAAACCCATGGTATGAAATATATTTGTAACCTACTTCTTCTTTGTTCAGATGTGGATACATCTGTTACTAATTAAAATTGAATGTCAATAAAAGAAACTTTATAACTTAAACCTGCACTTAAAATAGTTATATAAAAATTGTTGTAAGGCAGTATAGCTGCCTGTATATAGCCATCCCTGTAATCTTTTATCCTGTATAAGATTGCATAGAGGTTTAAACAGCTGTTTGTTTTAGAAAAGCATTTTAGTTCCTAGTCTGTTTGTTCCTAAAATCCTTCTCCAAGTTGCAGCAAGGGTTATTATTCGATGCTGCCTGTTTGAACTTTGATCAGGGAAAGAATTACTACTCTCAATTAGATCTTATAAAATGTGAAAACTTCTTATAAAGCTGGCACTGATGCTTTTGCTGATTCTTTTTTACTTCTGCCTAATAATTTCTGCAAGCTCTAAGCATCGCTAGCTTCTGTGTGTGTAAACAACAGCACACTTCTATAAGTGCTATTTTAATGAACAAATTTCAGGGATTAACTTTGCAAGGCACAGTTGTGTGAGCTTCATCAAGAGACAGGCTGCCGCTGGACTCTACAAACAGCATTTTTGAAAGAGATGTAAAAAAAATGACTGAGTACACAGCTAGTCTCTACAGATATTTTCTCCCTTGCTCTTCCATGCACATTCATCCATTCCAGATTTATTACCAACTAACTTCCCAAACGTCATTATCTCCATTTAGAGGTGATGAAACTTGATGAATGTTCTTGCACGTATACCCCATTCTCTTCATCTGCTACATTTTGTCATTCTGTCAGATAAAGAAATCAGATATTTTTGGCATGGCTTGATATTCCCATTTAAAGGCTCATGGTTCTGTTATCTTCTACTGCTCACATCCATTTTTATGAATAAATAACGAAATGTTTTCCATTTGCTTCATCATCAGATGTTAAGAAGTGGAGATTAGCGGATTTGTTTGAATATGCTTCTAAAAGTATATTCAGCTTCTGTTTAGCCATGGAGGTTTAGCTAAGACACCGTCTGCTGGAGATCCTCACAGCAGCTACCAAGAAAGTAAAAAATCCATCATGGACATTTGTAAACATTTCAAGCTCTTTTGGGGTAAGATCCTCTCTGACTTAAGGGTCAAAGTAATATTTGGGCTTTGCTTATGATCTTTTTTTATGATTGAGATGATGAAAGTGACTCTGCATATGGATAAAAAATTACCTTGGATGTTTCTCTCAGGATAAGGAAAAAAAATATGCTGAATGTTTTATGAACTACTTAGCATGTCTACTGTAGGTTTGAAAATTTTTACAGAATAGTATTCTGTTAGAATATTCATTGAAAATTTTCTTTAAAAATTAAAACATTCTGTAATATGAGTCAACATTGCTGTTCTTTTGTGTCTGAGGAAAAGAGAAATTTTATATAATGTAGCACTCCATTTCAAATCCTTTTTCTAAGGAGGGTTGAACTATTTTCCTTTTTCTTTCCAAACTTACTGCTATTATATCATAGAATTGATTTATTTAAAATATAAAATAACTAAATCTTTAAACTTTGTTAGACAAATTTTGACTGATCTGAATTTTTTTCCTATCAGTGAGAGTTTTGAAACTTGGTGTCCTTTTCTCAGGTCAAAATAAGAACAAATATTAAATTCTCACAATACTTTGCAGAAGAGAGTGTCTTTTCTTTGCCCATTTCTTCTACAACTTGGGAGGCCAGTAAGTTTGGACACAAGCACTGTCTAAATACAAGCATATCTAAATAGTATAGTTGCACCCAGAACACGCTAGAGCCAGGAGACTCCTATTTCCTCACTCCAGTGTCTTAACCTAAATCTGCTTTGCCACCCATAAGAAGATCAGGCCTTTTTGCATATGATTCCCCACAAAAGGCTAATGCGGATTTAGCACAGGAATTCGGAAACAAGTGATTAACAATTACAAATATACAGAATATAATGCAATGAAAAGACATGGTCAAAAGTGATACTTAGTATGTAATGTTTGCAATGGCGCTATTTGCTTTAATACTATCTTAAGTGTGATAAACTGCAGCAAACTTTTCCATCTGAATCAGGCTATAGTGAGTCAGAATTCCAAGGAAAATTATGTTAGCATCATTGCCAAGCAGAAGCAAAATATAACAATCACTTTTTTACACAGAAACTTATAAAATTCTCATATTGGATTGAACAGCAAACACTTTATAGATAGGAACTGTTAAGAAATAAAATACTATGTCAGAATAGCTTGAATAGTGGGATTCAGGATTAGACAAGATCTAATCAAAGCCAGGATCTTTGGCACCGCACCAAGCCCCAGTGACTCAGCGAGCAGCTAGAAAAATCAAGGGAGACAGCTGGAAGTGCATGTAGAAAATCTACCCTCTCAGCCTTCAGAAAATAAAAATAAAACAGGACTATGCTGCGATAATTACTCCAGTGTAGTGCCCTGCTTTCCACTCCATGGAGACCCTGGTGCATGGAAACTGCTTATCTGGCTCCAAACTTTTTATTTCCTCTTATTGGCCCGCATACGTGACCAATAAAAATACTTGACAGTGTTGGTGTGAATAGAATATTTCAGTTGGAAGGGATCTACAATGATCATCTAGTCCAATCAAGTTTCCTACCCAGCAACTTTTCCTGGGTCCCTTCCATTTGCTGTCATCAGTACTCTGCCAGATCTGCAACAACGACGAGAGTCAAAGCCTGCTACTCGGGCTTACCCGTTACGCTGCGAATGGTTTTGTCAAAGACAGTTGTGAAAGAAAGATTATTTTTGCTTAGAAACAAACTACTGCATAAGACATCTGTATTTAACAATAAAAAAAAAAAAAAAAAAACAAAAACACGCAAGATCAGGAAATCTATTTCCACCATCATCTTTTTCACATACTCGGAGATTCCCCAAAGGCTGGGGGTATCTGTCCCGCAGTGATTCCCAGCACTGCTGCAGGGGAGGGAGGTGTATTTGCAGGGAAGGGATGGTTGGAGAAATGCCATGAAGATACCTGAAACTTACTCACAGAGGTGAAATCTGTGTGTAGAGGATGCCTTCTGATCAAGTATATCAAATCAAAGCATTTTGGTCAAATGAACATTGAGTACATCTGTCCATAGTGCAGTTCAGCCCGATATTTTATCGGAAAACCAGCAGTGTTTACGAACATGGGGCTTTCATGTCTCACTGCCTAAACTATGAAGTACTCGGTCTTCTCCTTAAAAGCTTAAACATACCCCAAAGAATTCTCTTTGATTTTGGTCAAAATTCAGAGGACAGTTTGGTCTATATAATCTTAGTGCTTTATATTCTTAAATTTTCTTCTGATATCTATACTCTCCCCACCTCCTGCCCTCCTTCAGTGTTTAAATTGCTGGCCTGTTTTTCTTGAGTGAATAATGCAAGAAACTCAGTGGGAAGAAAAACAAATTTGTTAGAGCCTTTGTACATGTTTCTTTTTTTAAGTTTCCTGTTGGCTTAGGCACATTGTGTTCCTCTGTATCACATCCTTTTAGAGCCATATGTGGAAGCAATAAAGTGTATCCCTGCCTTCAAAGATACGGAGTATTTGTTTAGCTAACTGACTAAGGAAAATACTATGAACTCATTAACAAATATGGTTATATGTGGTCACTTAATCATAGAGAGCGGGCTGCAGAGCAGAGCACAGGAAATATTAGTCAGCACAGGCAATGGATAACTGTCAATTACTGATCTCAAGATTTCTTGCCAGGGGAAGGCAGACAGCAGGTTAGCAATAAAATACATTAAGTTTGCCAGCAGTTTCCATTACGATCAGATTTCCAACCATAGCAATGTTTGCAGATATAAGTGGTGATTGCTGACGGGATTCAAAAGGAGAGTTTTCTTCCTTAAACACAAGATACTGCCTATTACAGTCGGAGCTCATGTAGAAGGAAACCTACACAGGATCAGGAATCTGTTTTTGCAAACATCTTTTCCACCAATTCAGAGAGATATAAATGTGTACCTGCACTGCACATTTGGGGGTAGTCCCATCTAAAGAAAGAACAAAATTAAAAAATTCCTTTTAAAATATCTGCCCATTTCCTCTTTGTATTGCTTTAGTCTGCATCGATCAGGAATCAAGTGTTTTCCTTGCTGTGCAAATGTATGATACACACTGAAGAAAAAGACCTCTGTTTTGCAGGACTATGACGTGCACGTGCCTTGAACATTTCACAACCAAAACTTCTGATGATACTACCTTTTTTCTTCTTGGTAGTAAAGAAAGGATTTTTGTTTTCCTGACAAATGCTGTACCACATAAGTAACGCCTGAGAATAACTGTGGCATCAGGCTAACAGATTTGCCTGTCCTGTGGAGAAAGACAAAGTTTAACAGGGAAGTAAGACAAGTAATAGCCCAGTTATGCTACAGAAGAAAAATTTAAAGGGAAACAGCCTTCTCCAGCCTTGGATGAAATTCACAGAAACAGTATTTGATTCTAAACTTCTATTATTTTTTACAGGTAGAATTAGAAAGAGTTTCATTAAACATCAAAAATTATGATTGAGTCTTATAAAGTCTGCTTTTCGGTCTGAACTGAATTGGATGAGTTTGGAAAGATTTGCAAATATTTGTGACTTCTGTCTTCTCAACCTCTAAAATTTGGCACAATTCAAATTTTTTCTGGGTACTTTATTAACAACTTGTGTTAGATCGACAATTTTCAATCTCTGACATAAAGCAACAGTTAGCAGGATGGTAAGAATTGTCCATGTGTCCTGACTGCAGCCCCTTAACACCTCTGCCTTGAGACCTACTTCGTGGCATGGGCGTTGCTGTTGGGCCACATCCCTTCAGAGGGTTGACAAGATGTACAAAACCACTGCCTGTAAAACCTCAGCTTTATTCCCTTCAGAAAGCAGAACGCGTGTTGATGAGTGAATTCAGGAAGAGAAAGCTGGGTCCCACAGTGAAGTCATAAATGTATAACTCCCAAGGATTAGCTACTGTGCTATTAAATCTCTATGTGAAGACATGCACATTCCCGAGTCTACAATTCAACTGGATATAAAAATGTGATCAGGCAAAATAGAGATGACTATGAAGTAGCTTGCCGCCACAGTCAACAAAAGTCTAGTCAATATAAACAGTGGAGTGTAAGGCACGGTTCATCTCATTTTAAAGAAGTTGTCTAAAATTCGCCAAATTAATTAATCCTTAAGTATGCATTATATTTTCTTCTGTTGTCTATAAAGGCAGACAGCTCAAAAATGGAAACTAAAGTTTAAAAAGAATGACCAGAAAATCTGAAGAGGGACTCAGGCTGGCATCTTGAAAGTGTTCTCAGTATTGATAGTCATTAATAGTTAATAGTGCTATTAATAAGCATTAGTAATAGTAACTGATTTTTTTTTTTTTTTTAATGTCTATCTTTCTCTGCCTCTCTGACTATGGACAGTTTTATTAAACTATGTCATAGAGGTGGCATTTCATTCACTGTCCTTCACAGAGGACTCAAAGCTACAAAAATTAAATCCAAAGAATGCCATGAAGAAACGGATCGTACTGTATCTGGGGATGTATTCAGGAGATTTGTGGTGAATATGAAAAAGGTCACAGAGGTATAGCCACCCGAGAGCAGAAAATCATCCTTCTTGAACTGAATCAGGAAGGCCTTATGAAAACAAAAGCTTCATATACATGCATCTTCATGTTTTACACCTTGAGACTTACAGCTGCCTCAGCCTCAGCTGAGGATAGTAACCAATTGTCACTTTCATTTATTTTAAAAAACTCTTGTTATTTTTCATTATAGATTGCTTTAAGTGTGGCAACACTGTGCTGAGTCTGAACAATGATGCATATTCCATGATATATCATTTTTCTTTGGTTGCCCTTGTCTGTTCAGCTGCTCTACTCGTTCAGGTGCTGCTCTTTTCATTGAAAAGGACTGTCACTGGTTCCATTTTAAAGTGCAGATACTGTGATAGAAATATATACCAGTAACTCTTCTATAGAGATTTTAAAAGATCTCATCTCTAGAGTTATTTTACACTACAAATGAAATTTTACAGATCATTAGTCCAGAATGTGAGCACGTTGTTTGACAAAATGAATTAAAAAGTCTAGGATTATTTCATGTAGAAAAGTATAATCTGCACATGTGCTGTAATTATTTTTTGTTAGAAATTCATAAGCACTGTTGTATCTGCAGATTTACACCACATAATTAAAGGCTCTGTATATGGTACTGTATGGACATTAGCACTATGCAGCTTAAAAGCTCTAAATTAGCTGTTGAAATATAATGCATATATATGGACAGATGAAAGAGTTCTGCAAAAATAGAAAGCTGATCAAACACCTGCTGTCATCAAAATACAGCAAGCTTCTCAACAAGAAATTCCCGCTTGTGTTAAACTGTACATTGTCCTTTTACTGAATAAGGGAAATAGAGAAATTATCTTTACAGCTATGAAAATCAACCTTAAATTTCAAACAACAGAAAAGAATTACTTTTATTTCACTAGAATCCTTGTTATATATATTGTATAATTTTTTGTTGTGAGGGAGCAAGAGGTCATTTATGGCTTCTAAAATTACATACTATGGTCCACTAGGTTGAACTCAGTCCTAAATGCACGTATCTTATGGAACTCGACACAACTACTCTGACTGATATCATACACAGTTCTGACTGTTCATTTACCCACCTTTCCAAAACAAATGAAAGACTTCTTTTTTTTTCTCATTCCTCCTTTCTTACAACTACTACACAGACATGAGATAACTAGATTTGAATAGTGAGAACTGCCCTCCCTGTTTGCCAGTAACAAAGCATCTCCTTTGTCTTCAAAGGTTTACAAAAGCCATTTTTTAGCTCAAGATGAGGATGCCAAGTTCCCTCTAACAGCAAAAAAATCCCCAAAACTAATAGTACATTTGAGAAAAAAAAAAATAAAATCATTAGTTTAAATGCTATCTAAAAATAAAATTGTTGGATTTCTTCTTCTTTTGCTTTCAATATGTTATTGAGGCTTTCCCTATCAAAATGCTCAGGCAGTGACAGAAATATTTTCCTTTAAGGTTTAAAATTCCTGGTATACCATAACAGGACCTTGAAGAAATTATGCTCAATTTTCTTTAAACACAAAACAATGAATCTGCATGCTGACCATGTTTTCTAGGAATGAAGAATATGTGTGTGTGTGTGTGTGTGTGTTTTCTGAATAGGGCGCTTATTAAGATTTTAATTTGCTGTCAAGGACAACTTACCATATCAAGATGAAACTATTTTATGATTCATTTACCAAGTGTGACTGAGGCAACTGAGATTAATTTAATCTGTGGTTGTGAGCATTAGTATTCATAAAGAATCAGAAGCACAAATAGAAGTATTCGGTCTTTCATTTTTTCTGAAGGGATGGGATTTATATTGTCTGTGTAGTGAAGATCTCATTGAGTTGTAGACTTTTAAACATCTTTATGTTAAAATAGAAATACTGAACTGAAATAATAACACTTGCAAAGATCTACTGCTGCTCCTTAGAGATAGACTTGAGTGAAATATTGTCAAAAATACATACAAGTGTAATATTTACACCTAGAAAGAAGCGTTTAAACCCAGCACTCCCTGTCATTTCTCATTTGGCCCAGGAACGAAATGTTGGCAGGGGTTCTAAGCCTGATATATAATGGATTTAGAATAGATTGAGGAAGGGATGGGAAACAGCTAACTTACAGTAAACTTTCATTTTTTTATGTATCCCATATCTTGCAGAACACAAGAGCAAGACCAACTGTAGATTTTGCCAAATCAACAATATATAAGAAAGTTTGGGTTTTATAAAAGCAAGACAGCATCATCACATAATACTCATGAAAATACAATGTTTTTAGTGTTCAGTTGGTCAGAGGAGCATAGCTGAAGCAGATCTGAAAATAAAATTTATATGGCCTACCTAACATCTTTTCCCTAAATGGGAATGCAAAGAAAAGCAGGGCATTCTCAACCAAAATTCCGCCTGCATTATCTGTCCACAGCTCTTTGAACTCAAACTACTTCTGTGATGGCAGAGAGTGAGGGAGGAGGATGCGATGCTCTTGCTGTGCATCTGCCCAGCAGAAAAACTGACAGTCGCTACGGCTGCATCACTGTGAACCACAACATGGTCTCAAAAGTGCGAAGGCTGGCCTGTCAAAGAGAACATGAAGGGACAGATGTTCTTGTTGATGATGTGATTTGCACATTGATGTGCAAATTCTTTGACCTTAAGATTTCTCCTGATCTCTACAAGTGTGACTGGAGAAAAAATGTCAGCAACAGAACTAGTCAAGAAACCAGTATTTTCAAAAGGGAATTGTACAGAGCACCTACTGAAGACTTTCGCTAAAGACCCTGGTCTCTTATGGGTCTTCAAGCAAGAAGACTGATGCCTGTTAAATAGGCCTTCCGATGCCAGCAGAATATGAGATGTAGCAACTCACACTGTGGCAGAAGTAATAATACAGGGAATGACTAGAACCTAGAGAATTTATAGATTTGAACAGGAAATACATTCAAGGATATAATGATTTAATCACTTCACATTTGATCTAAAGTTTTTCTTTTATTCCAGTACCAATTTTGCATTTCAATCTAGACAACCTTCAGCAACTGCATGTATATTTTAAAGCTGTAGCTCACAGAATAGCAGACTGATTCTGAAACAGAGCTGGCTGGGAATACAAATATTGAGGGTTGCTGGCTGTGTAAAGCAAGCTAATTAAGTCAAATACTGATTCTTTAACTTCCACAGACATAGCCATATGACACTAATAATAGCTTGGAGACAGGACATAGTAGAGGTGACAGTGAAGGAGTTTCTAGGCTGAAAAGTAAAATACATGTAACTCATTTAATTGTCTGGGTATTATTTAAATAACCAAGAAGATAATTGTTGTATTTGTACTTCTTCAAAAGGAATAATAGAATGAAGTTATACAGTAATGGGTAAGCAGATTAATTTAATAAAAAACAATATTTCACAGCTAAATTAAGTGTGCCTGGTTTTATCCACACTACATACATTCATCCTAGACCACACAAAAGATTCTACCTTTTACAATTGACAGTATGTAGCAAGATGTCTCTGGTTTTTTTCTATATTCATCCTCATATCCCATACATCTACTATGACTTCAGTTAAAAACAAAAACTGAATTTACAAAGTAGGAAATATCTTCTGTCTTTAAAGAAAATGAGCCTGGATAATTATCGTGTTCTTTCCATATTTCAATACATAGAATTGTATATTAAAACACTGGTGGGAATTCCTAGGAACTCCTAGTTCAACCTTTTGCATAAAATACGACAGAGGGACCTACTGAATTAATTCCTGTTTATAGTAGACCATAGGAGAAGGAAGCAGTCAATCTTGATTTTGCAGTATTTCTTTGTAAGCCGTGGATTTTCCCAAAGGCATCACCACCAAAAGAAAGATTTGCCTTATCATTTTGAAGGTAACATTCAACAGCTACAGCAAGATGAACCATCCAGCCTTTTCTTTGCCTTCAGCTTTTCTGTTTCAGTTAGCAAACTTCCATAGGACTTGCATGTATAAAGAGAAAATCAGTAGTCCCCTGCTGTCACACATCAGCAGGATTCATTGGTGAAAGTATTAGAGTTAAAACCAGCAGTCTTATTCATATATTTAAGGGCTGACATCCCTTTTTAAAGGATCATCGTCCAGACTGCATTGAAATTAAGACTGAAATGTTTTCTTGAACTGGGACCAAACCAGCCTGAATAGTAAGATAATAAAAAGGAATGTGGTTTTCCTTTAAGAATACTATATGCTGTATAACGATACTAAGGCACTTCACCACATGATAATGGTAGATTCCTTGAAAAGAATGAAGGAAAGCAGTTTCTCAACCTAATGTTGATCTAAATTTTGGGTTGGGTTTTGGGGTATAGTGGTTTTGGTTTGGGGTGTTTTTTTTGCTTTAGAGGCATTTTAACTCAAAGAAATTATCCAGCCATAAACACTGTCAACAGATTGGAAATTCTGGCCCTAGGTTAATCTGTCAGAAATGACAACAATATCTTTGCTATGTGAGGAGGGAGTGAAATCTGTCTCACAAATATCTTCAAAAATCTTTCCGCTAATGCCTCTACTATTTCTGATGGAACAGTAATTGAATTTTGAACCACAGAAAGATCTGCCAAGAGTTCTGGTTTTGGAGTGCTGCACATAAATGGGAAAGTGCCACTGGAAAGCTGAAAACAGTTGGATGTTTTAATCTATAGCCGTTTTTCCATCATCCTTATTGTAATGTACTCTATAAATATTATTTGTGGAAAACTGCTTAGTGCGCTTAAAAATAATAAAAAGAGCAGCTAAAGTAAAGTAACTATGGTTTTTAGCCCCTGCTATAATGTATAAATATATCTTTAAGATATTTGATTTTATGTTTCTTTATCTGAAGTAAAGGCAAACTGATTTTCTTTAATTTGCATCTGTTTTAGTATTCCTACCAGTTCCCCAATACAAATCTACTGAAGTCAGCAGAAAAAGTCACCAGGATTTCAAGTAAATTTTGATAAAAACTTACTGGAATTTTCACTCAATTTGAAAGTTTAGCTATTTCAGTAAATAGATATTTATTAGTCACAGTGAAAAGATACATCTGAAATATTATGCTCCCCCATGAATTGGTTGGGTTTTTGGTTGATTGGGTTTTTTTTTCTACATTGCTACATATTACTATGAAAGAGAAGCCAAACATTCATGGTGGGAAACTTAATCCTGAGAAAAAGTGTCTTTTAAAAAAAAAAAGTATTGGTGTCCATTTGGTTAAAATTATCAGAACATCAGCCCCAAGTGTTACTATTGAACCATTTGAATAGGGTAAAATTGAAATATTTTATTTTTACATTTAGCACTATATCATGTTAAAAAAAGGCAAATGTATTTAAAGTGGTTCAGAGTAGAATAAATGTGCATAATAAAAAGAAGTAGAAAACTATGACAAGGAAAGAATTTTAAAATCTCTGTCTAAAATTTATCCAAGAGAATGTAAAGACTAGATCACAGTGAGTAAGTGCTTTTTTTTGGACACAGACTTAAAGTAGTTAAGTCCAAGATAATGATCAACCAAAAAATTGTTAAAAAATTACATAAATATCTGCCAGAAAACTTTCTAAAGACTTTCTGCAGCACAGGGACAGAATTGCTGTGACCTTGGCTGTGTTCATCATCTTGGCTACGGGACAGACCCACGTTCCTCTTCCTGATCCTGCCCCAGGAACACAGCTACCTGTTTTTTGGTGGTTTTTTTTTTTTTTCCTTGGAGTCCAACAAACTTGAAAATCAAGCATAGTAATAGGTATTTAAAGACTGTTATGGATTTATAGCTTGAATTTTCCCATTTGAAGCAGTTTCAGGCTGAATCTCAAGGTGAAGACTCTATGAGATTTTGGGATCACAAATCTAACTGTAGGTTCCTCATTTGGCTAAAATCCCATTTTGGAAATGTATGTTTTCTTTGGCTTTTGCCAACAGTACCTTCCCAAGGTCTAGAATGATTTCAGAGAATTCATTAGACAATAAAGACAAAATATGAACCAGTGGCTGAAAGCTGAAACTCAGTATGTTTAGAATGCAAAGAAAGCTCACTTTTTTAACAGCAAGAGCAATTTATCTCCTAAGGAATTTAGTAGCTGAAATTTTTCTACTAGGTAGTTATAGCTTGGGATGTAGGATAACCAGGCTTAAAGGCAGTGGCAGAAGCAGGGCTGAATTGGGCAGCTGAGCAGCCTTTGCAGAGATGCCACAAGGAGTCAGATGCACAAAAAAGGGGCAAGAAGAAAAGACTGAGCAGGAGTCAACACCTGCTCTGCAAAACTTTAAAGCAATCAATGTATTTGAATATATATTTCCACTGTTAAATGTGTCATCTATAGACAGGCTACATGAAGCTTCTCAGGCCTTTCCCTTCGGAGACATACCCATTTCAAAGAACCACTTTATATCCTTAGCTCTGCTGGCAAATCACAGTCATTGCTCTACATATAAATCACAAGTAACAATTGGTACAAACCTATCTACTTGTGGATCACACAATAAAAAGATTCTGCAAAACTATAATTTGCTCTTCTTATGACAGTTCTCTTCCACTGATTTCAGTTCATCAATATGTGTGCTTTCTTTTCAGCTGCGACCAAATCATTCTCTATCATTCCCAGTGTAATCTTCCACACAACACAAATCTGGGCTAAGCTCTAAAGACAAAGCACGCATTCTAAAGTAAATTTCTAAAAAAACTCTAAAGAGCAACAGTACAAATATTAACATGGATGAATCTGATCTCATTAACTGAACAGAGGTTGTGCTACTGTATATCTGATTTCACAAGGGTACAGTACCACTAAGTAGATATTGTTTCCAATACTTTTGTTTGTTTGTGTTACATACCTGCTAGTGAGTGGAAAAATAGGAAAAAATCCACAGTAGTGACACACCAAATTGACTGCAGAGTTATCAGAAAATAAAGCTTTCTTAAGCACGCAAGCTAACTTCCATTTTCCATTGCTGACAGCGACATTGCTGTACAGTCAGAGGGGAGGGGTGAGTTACGATGTGGTGACTTCAGTGGCTCTTTTCTGAGACCTCTGTGTTCCAAACTCCTCAAACATACAGAGCAAACATTTTTCCCTGTGTTTTTTGTTTTCCTCCAGATGTGTTCCATACCTTTTTACACAAAGCATAACTAAGTTTACTCTTTAAAAAAACACCAAAACCAACAGTAAGTGTAATATTCCCCTTGGCCATTTTGCCTTTACATAGTTTTTAGTCTAGACATATTCTATTCATTTCTATTTACTTTGGGCCATGCTTTGATGCTCCAGTTCAATAGTACTTTACATCATGAGTGAAATTTTTACACCGTTCTCAGGTTTTTGCAGCTTACTTCCATGACAATGTGTTTTAATACTTCACTTTCTCAACAAAATCAATGGGGCAATGTGAATATACTGTTGTGTGAGTGAATTAGATCTGGCCAAGCCTTCTTGAATCAGCTAAGGGGTCCAGACCCTCCCAATCTGGACCCACCAAGATAATTTACACCCATATTATTTATGTGGCATTTACAGCAAAGAATGCAAACCTGAGGAACCAAAGTCTATGGTATAGTATATAAAATCTGGTTTAATTCAAGGCAGATAGTAATTTGGCAGTTAAATCTTTTAGAGAACATACAAAAAAGAATGAAAGCAAAATTCCTTCTCCTGATGGAAAAGACTCAATCCACACACATTTCCAACAACACAGAGGCTCTCATTTCCCTATTTCCTACAGATAATGAAGGTTCTTGACATTGCTAACTACTAAATCCTGTCATTTAAGGATCATCCTAATGCAGTGGGGAACTGTTGCCACCCATTGCATCGGTCTGCAGCAATTCCAGAAAACAAGATTTCACAACCTGAGTCAGTCCAACTGTGTCTGAGCTCACAAGTTACCTTGTACACAATAAAAGCCATGATTATAAAAGAAAAGTTGCCAGAGGTCTTATTTCCAAATTTTACTCAGCTCTAGGTGACAGAAAATTGCACATTTACATATATCCTGTTTGTAAGCTTTCTGCACCCACCAGTTTTTGTTAGCTACATTTGGATCTTTCTTTGGCTTTTAGAACATTGCTCATTTTCCTTTCTCTTACCTTCCAGACAACGTTGAATTTTTATGATTTCTTATGATAGCTTAGATCTTGATATTTGGACCCCTACGTCTGCAGAAGTTTTAAAACCATAGTTTGTATATGCAAATGTTTATGATTGTCTACATCCTAATTTACTAATTTTTACATTACTAATTTTTACATCCATCTAAAGTAGAAGTGTGTGCTGGCATATCATGTGTACTCACCTGCTTAAAAGGCAATTTATTTGTGTATTGTAATATCTGTATTGCGCAACTTACTGGATTTATAACTCATCTTTGGAATTCATTTTCTTACGTCATGCAATCCTGTCATTTTGCTCTTAGTGCTAAAAACTTCTTTGAGTAGATTGCTTACATGTCAGGACTGATACTTCAGATCTTACCTCCAGGTTTCTGTAAGCATCCACAGTGAGAAGAGCAATACTACACAGAGTCAAATGGGTTTGTTTCTCATTACAAATATGTATTCTGTGACCCGACAGGAGGGTTAAAAGTGAGCTCTGTGTCAGAGTGGGGAAAAGGCCAAGAAAGTTTTCAGGGTCCTTAAAAAATCTACAAAACTTCTTTACTGCACATGGAGAAGTGCCATGTTGGGCGCACATTCATTCATTGGATAAACCGACAACTCTACAGCAGAGTATGAAGGCAGAAGAGGCTCTATGGCTGTACTAGAAATGGCATCCACATTATTTTGGGCAGACATTTTGGCAAAAGCAGTACTGCACAGCCAGAGGAGCCATGCTGAGTGGGACATGAGGAATCATGCCAGGCCTGTTTGTAAAACAAATGGAAATATTATTTTAACAGAATGATGGAGGTGGGCAAAGATACAAACTTCTCAGTAATGAAAAATCACGAGGAACTTTTGGTAGTAAAAGTATAAAATACTCAAAGTGAAGTCCAAAGATGGAAAGCTGGAACTGGAAGTGCAAATAAACTGAAATAGAGCTATCAGCTTTTTCCACACAAATCGCAGGGATCGTACAACACAGCATTGAAGATGTATAGGTATAATAAGGAAATATGATGTAACTGGGATAACTGAAAGTTGACCATATTAGGAAACTGGCTGGATTATATAAATAATCCAGAGCCACTAAGTTTATAGCAAAGATAGTTTATATATTAAATATTTATAGCCTTAGACCTCCTGGTTATGTAGAAAGAACAAGACAAAGTATTGCAATGTCAGTTGTACCTAGCTCTTACACAAACCAATGCAAAATTTTGTATCAGCCCAAAATATCTTCAAGTACAAAGTACACAAGAATTACTTCAAAGAATACTAAAAAAATGTGTCCTGATAGTATATTTTATTTTTAACACAAAATTTTAATTATGTTTGTCAGTTTATATTTTTATCTGGTAGTTTGTTTTATTTTTTTCTGAAAAGTGTGACATTTTTATGATAATGTTACCTTCCTTCCTACTGAGGAGTGCCTGGACTAACTGTCTTAATTTTCTAAAAACATACAACAGTTTGTCATACTTCTGTGGTCAGATGCCTGATGTCCCAGCGTTCTTCAGATGTCTATCCAAAGTCTTAATGAATCCTAAAACATCAAATGGCACAAAAACATAAATTGGCTATGATCCAGCAATCCTTCAGATGTATACAAACCTCCCATACACAAGTCAGCTTGCCTTGTAAACCTTCATTCAGGGCAGCTTCCCTTTCCAGCAAGCACACACTTACATGTTTAAGTCTCACTGAAGTCAGTAGATATTAACCTTCCTATTGAAATTGCTAACAATTTATTAGACATCGACTAATGTGCTTTGCAAAACCATGGTATTAATGTTAACATTTCAATATGTTTTAAAGCAAATGAGTTTGGTGACACAGAGATGAGAAACAAAACTTCTTACCTCTAAGACCTCTCTATCATCTCTAGAATGATAGTACTAGCAACCTGCTATCATGGCTGTTATTCACTGCTATATAAAAAACAAATAGTCAGTTTCAACTCCATTTCTAGAGGATTCACATCAGAAAATACTTAAAGTTCTTCTTATTATTTTCAAAAGAAGCAACACACAGAACAAAACAATATTCCAGTGTTACAGTGATTTTCTCCAGCCCATGACAGTAAGAACTTTACCTCCAAATCTACACAAAAAATCTATAGATTTGAAAATGCTGGAGAAACTCTATTATCTAAGAAGAAAAGTTAGCAACAGCATTTTCAAAGAAAAGTAAGTAAAAGAATTAATTAGCCAGCTTTTGCTATTTTCTTTAATCTTATTTATATTGCTACAACAGTTTATGATCACAGGAGATGATCTCTTCTCAGCTTCTTCTTCCTTATTCTAGCTCACCAGCTGTGACTCAAATGTTTGGGTTTTTTCAGCAGGTGTAACTGGTGGTATGTCCAGTCCTGACAACTGAATGCAACTAGATGAGCTTTTGTATTGGGTTTGTGTGGCAAGGTTTTGGTAGCGGAGGGGTTACAGGGGTGGATTCTGTGAGAAGCTGCTAGAAGCTTCCCCTACGTCCAACAGAGTCAATGCCAGCCGGCTCCAAGACGAACCCGCCGCTGGCCAAGGCCGAGCCCATCAGCGATGGCTGCAGTGCCTCTGGGATAAAATAGTTAAGAAGGGGGGAAAACAAACCTGCACAGCTCCAGCAGCAGTCAGGAGAGAGAAGAGTGAGAACATGTAAGAGAAGCAACCCTGAAGACACCAATGTCAGTGAAGAAGGTTTTCTGGCAGGACTTGTGACCCACAGGGGGACCCACGCTGGAGCAGTCTGTGCCTGAAGGACTGCAGCCCGTGGCAGGGACCCACATTGGAGAAGTTCGTGGAGGACTGTCTCCCGTGGGAGGGACACCACACTGGAGCAGGGGAAGAGTGTGATGAGTGCTGCCCCTGAGGAGGATGAAGCATCAGAAATAACGTGTGATGAACTGACCGTAACCCCCATTCCCCGTCCCCCTGTGCCGCTGGGTGGGGGGTAGGTAGAGAATCGGGGAGTGAAGTTGTGCCCTGGAAGAAGGGAGGGGTGGAAGGAAGGTGTTTTGAGATTTGGTTTTATTTATCATTACCCTACTCTGGTTGATTGGTAATAAATTGAGTTAATTTTCCCTAAGTTGAATCTATTTTGCCCGTGACAGCAATTGGTGAGTGATATCTCCTGTCCTTATCTCGACCCACGAGCCCGTTGTTATATTTTCTCTCCCCTGTCCAGCTGAGGTGGGGGGAGTGATAGAGCAGCTTTGGTGGGCACCTGGCGTCCAGCCAGGGTCAACCCACCACAAACCATTTCTTATGAATAAAGATAATAGGGGGGGTTAAGTTTTAGAATTCACATGCTAGAATTTAAAACATAAGGAGTTTACTGAAAGGAAATTTAGAGAAGAAAGCCTTCAAAAGGCATCTCCTCAAAAGGAATTGCATACTTTTCTATTCTTGTTTGTAAAGGCTATTACAGCTAGTTCAGTTTGGGGTGGAAATGGAAGTAATGAAGTTAGGAGGAGGGCTTTACAAATAATTTCCTGCTGATATAACTCTACTGCAAGATATAATCAATCTCAATCACATTTGAGTAGTGTCACCACAGGGCATTTAAGTAGGCCAGCATATGGTTAACATTTGTCTGCATTAATAAAATATCCACAAAACCTTCCAAAATTTCATGGACCGTCAGTCACATCAAACTGAGCTAAAGCTTTCATGACAAATTTATAATGTGGGACAAATGACATGTAAATTGTACATGTTTTGAGTAGTCCTGTAAAAATGAGAAACAGAAATTAAAGTTTTAGTGATTGCATGACAAATTCTGAATAGAGTCATGGAAACCAAAAGGGCAAATGCCATCCAAGAAGGCCTGTGGTGACATTCGCTGAAAGGGTGATATTATATTAGAGATAGCTGTGGTTGTTGCAGGTTATAACCAAAGCAAACATAGGGTGAAGATATCTTAGTTTCCTCTTAGGAAACTGGTCAGTGAATCCAAGGATATCTGAAAACATGTAATTCAAACCTCTCAGACAATGACAGTCTTGCTATGAACATCTGGCTTTAAAGTCAAGAGAACTTGGCCTTCCTGTCAAAATCCTATTTACACCCACTGGCCATCCTGTCACTCTTAGGGGCTTTTGAGACATTTAAAAAGTAATGGAATCAGCATGATCCAACGAAAACATTCTCCACCCTTTCTTCGTAACCAGTACAGACAATTTTTCTGTCTGTTTGTGCTATATTTGTTAATCTCTGCTCTCAACAAAAAACCTCCAACTGTTCTACCAACACTATCTAGAACCTGCTAATGGAAAAAGCAAATAGGCAGATTCAAGGATTTTCGTGCTGTCAGATACTCTGTTAATTTGAGCGAAAGGACCAGGACAATGGCGCCTGCAAATAAGATATCATACAAAGCAAATGTAACCACCAGGCACCACAGGGCAAGTGGAGCCCTTAGATCCTGAAGTAGCTCTTGCTCATAAACTACCATTGCCAAATGTCTGTGCACTCGTCAGGTTTCTGGCTGTTGTCAGTAGAAGTGCGGATAATTCAGGGATAAGTTCAGTATTGTTTGGCTCAATATTTTGAAACTTACATTTGAGTCCAAAGTACTAAAACATATCTCCCAAGGCTGAAAGAGGTACATCAGTTCAAATAAGATTTACAGGGTAGGTCAGTTGGAGATGGAATGGGTCAAAGACATGCCAAGATTAGTTCATTTTGAAAGTAAAACAGCTGTTACATTCCTTCACCCACATCTTTCCACAAAAAAGTGTCAGCCCTCAGTCACAAAATGAAAAGGATGAATCAAAAGAAAATCTGCAGAGAACAAAATGTGCTGTGGGGACAAGCAGCAAGGAGAAGGCATAAATAAAAAATACTACTAAGGGCTCATCTGAGGATTTGTAAAGAAGAAATGTGTTTCACCTGAAGACTTTCCTTTACAGATTGAATAATAAAATTTTGCAGTCACATAGATCAATGGGGCCAGGATCTAAGAAGGAAACTGAAGAGACTTTAGTATACTTAAGCAACTGTTGCCTCTCGCATCAAAACTCTTTCTTTTTTTGCTTCCTTTAGGTTTTCTCGGTGTAATTGCTTTGGATATATTGTACATGCAGAATACAAGCACAAGATGGAAAAGAAACAAGTTAATTGCATTCTTTTGTATTTTCTTTCTCATTTAATACTGTTAATAGTATAAAAAGTAGTCTAAAAGTGTTCTTGTGAGGCTAACATAAACCAGTTCAGATTACATTGGAACCAGTGGTAAAATATTCAACCTTTAGGACTGTATCTTAAAAAAACAGTGAATATGGAAGTGCTGGGAGGGGATGAAAGAAAGGAGAAATTGAGGTGAAAGAGCAATATCTGTATGATGGGGCTTTTTTTAAAATGGGTTTTAGAAAAACAACCTTTAATTAAATAAATGCCAGCAGAAACAGAATTCCCATCATGGTATTGAGAAAAACAGAATTAAAAATAATAAACTAAGGGGATGAATCAAACTTCTCACAGGGTTTGGTACATCATGTAGTGTCCTTGTCAACCAAAGTTAAATAAAGGGACTTGATGAGGAAGCATTTGTGTCATATTTATTTTACACATGAGAGACAATGTTTTGAAATAGTACGTGTGAAGTGACTGTACTAGGGTTGTTAGTATGTGTTCTTCTGCCAATCGTAGCTGTAGTGGTGGGGAAAAAAAAACAAAACAAAAACAAAAACAAAAAAAAAAAAAAAAGGAAAAAAGAACATCGACAAGTGCTCAGGGACAGTGTTAGCAGCTTGAGAGGTCTTTTTTAGCCATAAACACTGGTGTAAGCAAGCAAACTTCTTTATTTTACTTATATTTGCTATGACTATAAGAAATATGGTGGCAAGAGGTGCAGGGCGGACAAAATTTGCAAAATACTATTATTGAGCCTTATGGTACATCCTACTCAATAGTAAATGTTTCACATGCATGACTACATGGGGGAGGAGATTTCTAAGACAATAGCAAAATGAAATACATCTTCTCAACCTAGAGCACCCATCTTAGCCTGAAATTAATTTTGCTGTGTGTTCAGATGACTGTGAACAGAAAGCAAGTGGTGTTCTTAGTCAAACACTACAAAGGTGAAGAGAGCAGCCAATCCTTACCAGTCTGTATTTGCTGGTAGATCTGTTTTATTTCCTCCTGGTATTCTATAGGCTTTTCTAATTTAATTTCTCAAATTTTCTGTAGCTCTTATTGGCATGACACAAAAGGAAAGATGTCAGTTTTATATTCTGTAATTCTTATCCCACTTCCCCTGCTTTGCAAGTCCAGCTTTCCTTTTCCTTTTTTCCCCATTTATTAAATATTCATTTTCCCAGCAGCCCAAATGTCATACACAATAAGAATTGAATAAAATCTACTCAGAAGCTGTAGCATTCAGTATCTTCTTTCAGCATTTGGATGCAACAGGTAACCTTATAAAAACACAGTGTGAATATTAGTAAGTATACCTGTGATGAAAAAATGGCAGCATTGTTTGCATGATGGGCACCCAAAAAATTTTCACGGACATCTTAATAGGGACATGAAGAGGGAGACAAAAGTTTCATCCAGCCCAGCAACCTGTCTCTGGCCTCGGCCAGTGAAGGGACCCCTAGAGATGTCCAGAGCAGTAGAGGCAGGACTGGTGACGTTTCCCTGAAGCATGCTCAGCCTCCAGCGATCTGTAGCTCAGGGACCTCCTAACTACGACTTTATTTGCTGCAACCTGTAACTGTTGCTGCGACCTGTAAATGCTGCTCTTTATCCTCCAGCTGTCCATACCCTTATCTTTTGGCTCTATTTCCACTGTAACTACACATTTGGTATACAAGTGCGGGATGTATAGCCCCTCCTTAGCTTTCTCTTCTCCAAGCTGAACAAATCCAAGTGGCTCAACCTCTCCTTGCACACCATGTGCTCCAGTCCTACAGCTATCTTGGTGGCTCTTCACTAGGCGTGTTCTGCCACACCATGGTCTGTCTTAATGAACTTGCCTAAGCCTGTAATTGTTTAACATCCTTTGCGTCCTATGGCAAGAAGTTATACAGCTTAACAGCATATTGAATAGCTTCCTCCTGGGGTTTTCTTGAATCTGCCTCAGAGAGCGAACGTCCTAGTCTTTACATTAGAAATCAGACTGGGCATTCACACTCTTCACCCTTTCTTACATGTTATAGACTTCAATCGTATCTTTCTTCAGGCAACTCTGTCTGGATATTTTAGTCGCATGCCATCTAACAGTGAAAAGGCCACAGGGCACAATGCTGAATTCCACAGTAGGACGTCATGTAGTCCACCATGGTGTAAAGTCCAGGCCACTGTGTTTTAAAAGTTGTCCTTAATTTTGGTTTTACTTTTTTTTTTTTAATTTTGGGCCAGCAAGGGAGCAAAAATTATTACCGTAGATCTAACTGCATTTGCTGAAGTTTAAGTGACAGTGCATTCGTCACAACTTACCACAATTTAAGAGCACAAAGATAGGTAGCACACTGCTTAGTCCTTCCTCCATCACCCTATAGTAGCTGTTGCTATGCCATTATTTTCTATGCAAACCTATTCAGTTCCTATACAAATATCCATACATGGCAATGAACAGAAGGAATAAGTTACTACTACTTTTCATGCTAACTCCCTGCAGGAGCTCTCACACATGCAAAGCATGTAAGCTAGGGAAAGATGTTCCCATCTCATCCTTTCTGCATTAATTCTAGTTGAATTTCTGTCCCTTGTTTTCAGTGATCACTGAGGCTGTGTTTCTGCCTTCAGAATTATTATAAAGTTTCCTACACGTTAACTGTTAATTTTCTTTAGGTAAAGCAATTCAGAGCAGTCATTGCTTCCCAATGGAATTGATGCTTCTAAAGAATATTCCAAATTAAAGATAAATCTTGACTGTAGTTCTCCATGTTTGTGCTGTCTAATAAATAACTCAGTGGCTATGCACCTGCCCTGTCAAAAAAAAGTGTATCTCGGAATTCCCCAAGGAAAAATCTTTCCTGAATATTTCAGCATCTTGATGTACAACTACCTTTATCTGTCCCACACTATTCCTCTACTGAATAACCCAAGGGATACTACAGTCTGCCACGCTGGTGGTGTGACGACTCTGAAATGTGCTGTGCAGGGCTGAGAAACGTGTCACCAGAGGAGCTCTGAAAGGATAGCTCCATGTTAAATGATTTATTATGATAAAGTCAGTTAGTTGGAGTGAGCTTCTAAAATAAAATTACTATAAACCTCCACTCCTGGCAGACTGGAAAGTGAATGACAAGTCATACTTTGCAAAGACAAAGAAACACTGTCCTTATGCCCACATGAATATAATCCAGTCCATGCTAGCTGAGTTTCCTCTTCAAAGTCTGAAACATTTAAAGAAAAATTAGAGTGCTTGGATTTGTTTGGGTTTTCTTCCCTTTTTTAAGGCTCCAAGCAAATTTACTCCATGACTTTATCTCATTCCCTGCTTTCTGTCCTATGTAGCTAGTCATCACCAAGATACGGAAAAGCAAATAGACCTTTGATTCTTGTTCCTTAATGCATTGTTCACAGCTGGAAATCAGAACTGAGCTTGTTTTATCTCAAAATGAATACTGTCAGGTCCTGGAAGCTTCCAGCTGACAGGCTGGGTATTTCAGCAGGAGCCAGGCTTTATAGCCTGCACTGCTGATTCACTGATACCTTGTAATCTGGCCTGGTTTTCACCACTGGATTCAAATAAATATCTCTGCAGCAGAAACAGAGAGAAGGAGCTACAGAATTCCAAGCTTACTGCCCAGATTGCTTATAGCAGAGATCTCTCCTTTCTCCAGAGCTCTTAGGCAGGAAGAAAAATCAATTGACACTGAATAACCAAAAATAGAGTATAGACTTCTTTCCACTTAAACCAACCCAAGTCTAAATCAAATACCTTCTAATCACTGCTCCTCTTTTTTCTGTTTTTAAAGACATCACAGCCAAGTATCTGAAGCACAAAATAACTGTCTTGTGTGTTGCCACCATATATATGTCCATGCCCAGCATATATTTGATTGCAATGTTAAGAACCAGAGAAGAAATCCAGAGAAGGAAAACATTAATTTTCAGCCAAGTGACCTGAACACAACTGATTTACAGTTGGCAAACACTGGTAACAGCTTCATCTGTGGAGACTACTGGCAAAATGACCTAAAACTCAAACTCATGATCAGGTAACAGAGATTCAAAATGGTATCAGCAGAGCCAGAGGAACTCCCTATGTGCACATTCTTAGCTGGTGGCAATTGTGAAAAGGTACAGCTAAGGGTAGCCTTCAGTGCAAGAGGATTGATTTACCTTTGCTGCAACTATTAGTGTGCATATGTGGGGTTCCAGGGGCTCAGCTGGCACCCACATACTCTGCAAAGCCTCTGGCCTTTGATTCTTTATCTGCACCCTAATTTCTTGAGAAGTGTTTCAGATAAAAAATAGAAAATATTTAGCATAATTCAATGGAATGAATGCAGGGAAAAGACAGTTTTGATGCTGTTGAAGTTTTGGGTTTGGTTTTTTTTTTTTTTCCTACTGGGAATGTGTTATGTAAACAGAAAAAGAGAAATAAAGCTGAAAAGAGAGTGTCTCCCATCAGTATTCTGCATCTGTGGGAGATGTGTTAGGTGTGACAGCCAACAGTAAGGGAGCGTGATGACTGACGTGCCACAGGAATAATGAAGTCTGTCACTTCCCTCATTGTGCAAGTGCCACAGCTCATTCCTATTCTTTCTACATTCACGGGTATATACCCATACTCAGCACACAACAGAAAAAAATAAATAGAATTTGTGCCTGGTATGGCCAGAACAAAGATTGTGTTTGCTGCCTGAAAACTCAATTATACAAAAAAAAAATCCAATGTATTAAAAGATGTTTTTGTCCTCATACACTTATTAAAAAAAATATTATTTGGAGGGCAGTGAATATACTCTTAAAAGTTTTTTTCTAAAAAACACAGTCAAATTTTCATTTATGCTTGCTGGAAAAGTTATGTTGCAATATTTTTCAAGTAACTTTATATGATTATTGAAACATGAAATAGATGTGTAGATATATTTGGACAGAGACATATCAGTAATCTGCTGTATTTTGGAAGGAAATATATTTAATGAATAGAACTCGTGACCCAATATTATGATCAATTCATTTAACATCAAATATGTGCCATGAAAAATACAATCCAACTGGATTCCAAGTAGGAGGAACATACTTTGCTAAAAAGCCACAAGAGGGAGTAAAGAGTTACTTTAAGAAATTTAAAGTTTGTAAAAACGTGTGTCCTGTATGAGCATGTATCCTGTACACAGTGAGCAGCAAAAGAAGCACAGGCAGAACTGGAAGATGATTTCAGGATCTCTCAGTGCTACCTGGCCTAACACCATCTATCAGTGCTCTAACAGGAGTTTAGAAACCATGACATGTTAATTAGTTGACTTTTCCTCTGTGTTCTGTTTTCGTACAGTGAGAGAAGCAGCTTAAATCTATACAGACAGAGCGTTTTTATTCAAGTTTAGCAATAGCTTGAAAAAACAGTTTTCTTGTCTATCTGAAAAGCTTTTGGTTTGTCTGCACTGAAACATCACCACAATGCAACCTATATAACAATGGAATCTTAGGAGATGTATCATAAATGTAATAAAGTTGACTATAATCGTGATCGATCTGACCACAGAGTCAGCAGCTACAGATGGCCTTTCTACAGTAAAGACAGGAGCATCTTCCTACTCTTTCTCTTTATGCAGGTTCTTTAAAGCATTCAAAATGGTTTAGTGCCATCCAGTTCTGTGTTTTGTCTCCCTGCGAGCTGCACGTGTTCAGTACATGTTCAGACTTCTCAGCAGGACAAGTAAACCAAATTTTGTGGTCTCAAAGACTTTTGGAGCAACATTTTCTGTAGCGATCACCAAGAGCTACAACCAGCTCTGGCAAGTGATTCCCCAGAGGGTTTGGTAAGAGTAGGAGGGGGCTCTGCCAGGAACTTTTTGGTTTCTGAGCTTGAGGCATCTGCTCCCTACAGAGACTGCTTCTCAGTACAGCAGCCCTGGGGTCAGCCCTGCCAGCCCAGCACCACTGGTACAGGCATGCTGCTTCCCTCCAGCCCGGACACGGAGCAGGGATGCACACAAACACCACAGAGGTCACTGTGTCACGCAGGCAAGCAGGTCCTCAGCTTGGCAAATCCCTGGTGGTGACCACAAAGTGCCCGAGGGATACTGCAGTCAGGCTGGTGCCAGAGAGAAATGAGACAGCAACATACGGGCCATGCGCTGCCTCAGACCTACCAGGAGCCTCCCCGCAGCTCTTGCCACAGGCTAGGCAAGAACAGCAGCGCAGAAGGAGAGACGTTATTCTTGCAGTCGCCAAAATATCATTTTCCCCACTTTTTTCTCACTCTATTTCCCACCTGCTGCCTGGGAAGATCTGGCAGAACCAGTGCTGTTCTAACCAGGCTTGACAGTACCACTTCAGGGATGTGAAACACCGGCAAAACTTTTCATCTCTCCATTTGGCTTTCTTAGATATGCTGTGGTTTCTCTTGGCTTTTTTTTTATTTATTTATTTTTACTGAAAGCCTGCGTTTTCCTATAGGTGTTGGAATGGTCTGTGGCTTCTGCTGTGTGGCCATGCAAAGGTGTTCTCTGGAGCTGCTGGTCTGAACTCCCACGGTGTCTTCACCTGAGGTTGTCCTGACCTCAGCCAGAGGAGTGGGGAATTTAGATTCACTTTCCAATGCAGATCCACTTGGGTCAAAATTTGCCTTTATTATATGATATGAAAGACAAGGTTACTGATAAAGTCAAATGTGTATGAAGTGGGTTTTAGGTAATTGTCTCCCTTCTAAATTTAGTTTTGTTTCATTTATTATTTGGTACGTAATGCAACTATGCTTGAGGGATTGTTTCAGTCTTTGTGTAGGCCTGAGTGCAGTTTTGTTTTCCTGCGCATTTGCTTTAGCATTAAAGTAGTTGTTTCTTCCTTGGTTCACAACCACATCTGAAATAAGTTTTTCCATGATAGTGAGGAAAACTGGCTAAAGTGTTTCTCTGGTGGAACTGCTAAATCTCTACGGATGACAACAGCTGTTCTTAGAGCAATTGTTACCCCTAGATCAGCACCTCTCAGGTCCTGATGACATTTCTGCAGGCTATGTAATATTTTTTTTTTGCTGACTGTGTCTGGGAGCCCAGCTGTGAATGTGTGAGAGAAACCAATGCTATTGTGTTTCCACTTCCTCCTCATCAACTAGCAAGGCTTGTGTCAGACCCCCCTGGTATGCTGCTGTCTGGGAAGGAAATCAAATTTTCAGCACCAAGGTTTCCTAAGGTGATTATGCAAAGCTTGGCTAAGACTATTCAGGAAAGGGGGACCCCCACCCACGTATCACTGCATAAAAGTAGCAGATGATTATCATTAATTGTATGCATGTATTTGGCAACAAGGAAAGATAGTACGTACTGTGCTATAACATACCAGATGGCTTCCCGGAGAGACTCTTCTGTACATACTAATATGTTGGGAACAACACCAGACTAGGCAAACACAGGGATATTTTCTTGAGACTTAATGAAAGCTAAATATCTCCATACTAAGTTTTTCAGCTCTCAGAACTTGTCTTAAAATCTAAGTCCTAAAATACTTTTTTAACATGTGTGTGCAACAAAGGTGTCCTATATCTACTACCCAGAGCGTTAAGGCTACCTTCAAGAGTGCTAGAGAGAAGGGGCTGGAAACCAGCCCAGGAAAGAAGCCGGTAGAACGCACTGGTGAGTGCTTGTGAAATGTGCCCAGTTGAGTATAAAGAGTGCCACCTACGCAACAGGTTTATTAGGCATGTTGGGTTTTTTCTAAGATGAGTTACATGGACCTATCTTGGCAAAAGGGTGACCAGGATTATTTTTCTCCAACAGAAAATGTCTTCCTTTGGGAAGTATAAAAAAGGTCTCAGGGCAACAAGGTAGCTTAGAGACAGACCAGTGTGCTGGAGGAGATGACAAAGACCTGCGATTTCTCCTCAGCCTGCAGTATCTTCAAGTCAGTAAATTAATGATGGGGAAGGCTTCTGGTTTTTTCCTCTGTCCCACAAAGATGGTCTTAGCTTACAGTGTAGGACCATGCCTTGCAGCTAACTCATCATCTCTGTCATATGAGATGAAAAAGGAATCAGACTCATGGGTCTCAGACTGGAAGCACTCTAATAATGGAGGTCAGTGGGAAAACCTGAAGATGCTGTTGTGAGAGTTAATGGACCCTCTTGGGGAAACTCTTGAAACTGTTAGAGGAACACCTCTCAGGAGAGACCTAATTTTGTACAAGCCTACCTTGATAAAGTCTGCGGGTAGACCTGTCTTTTTTACATTTTGCCTCTCACCTATGAAGTCTATAATACTTTTCCTTATCCTAATTGCTTTAATTGGTGAAGGGGAAATAATCTGGAGTGGCAGACTGGATGTTTAATGCTTTTAAGCACAGCCATTCCTGCTGCTCCTCAGACATCTACATTCATGTTACTGCTAACATTTTGGGCCTTACTCCTCTGTGTATATCTGTGCATTTACAGGGAAGAGGTTGGCTTACAAAGCCCATTCCATTATTCTTTGTGCCTGAAAGGAGTACCTTATTTCTAGAATACTTAAAATTGTTTACAGAAGAGAGGCGGGCAGTCCAGGGAATGCCTCCAGTCAGAAGAGGTTTTACATTAGCTATCTAAAAATTAATATCTAATATTTAACAGAAATATCCCTAGATGTAAATTTGCACCATTCTCTCCTTTTGAGTATAGGCAGAACAATAGGCTTTACAGCTTTAGCTTTATCGTTACATAAGAAAGATTTTGGAAAAGTAGGATTTCCCCCTCTAAATCCAAGATCAATACACTAGTAAAAGGTCATATTCTTATAGATTAGAGAGGATAGGATAAATTCTTCATAGGGCCAGTTAGAAAACAATTAATTTAAAGAACTCATGAAGATGACAATGAGGAGTTCTAGGGCTTGCCATGTAGGAAATCAGGTTAGAGTAAGTAGAAATTTGTATATTGCACCTTTTTTGCAGATAATCTACTTGCATGTTTTTCTGTTGTGCAATCAGAAATAAAAACTAGGAAAAACTGAATCCCCATATGCAATAAAAATACATTTAGTTCCAAGACAAGCACTGTGAAAGAGTTCCCTTTATTTTTGCTTTTGTTGGTTTTCCTGTTGAAATTTGCTAGCACACTGAGTGGAAATGATTGAAATAATTTTGCTGTAGTTTTTCACTCAATCAGTGCCTGCATGATTTATATACAGTGCTTGGAGCAATGTCTTTTAAAAGACACTATTTATTTGTAGTTCAGTGCTGTATATATGATCCTAAATCACAGACTTCTGGGATTTGCAACAAGTTTTTTTCTGCTTTAATAGTGTGTAAAATGTATGGGGAGACAAGAGGTTTAAAATGAAATTTAGGAAATTTCCTAGGTAACAGTCTCTAAGTGACATTAAAAAGGCCTAATATGCTCAGCATCACCTAGTTCCTAATTTATTTTACCATAGAGGACATGTTAGGACACAGATAGCATTATGAATTCTGGCATATTTTGCCAGTGTAAGAAATTGCGTAGAAGTGCATTAAGCTTTGAGTTAGGGTTAATGAGGCTTTCTACTGCTGTAAGACTTAGAAGTTGAAAATAAGGTGAAGAGAAGAATTATTTGAGTGCTTTTTAAAAAAAGGCTAGGCCAATATAATTGAGTAATATCAAGTATTCCTTACAAACATTTCCATTGGGATTTTTGGTTCTCTGGGAGAAAGAGAGAGAAAAACTGAAAATGTATCTTTTGATCCGAAAGCAAAATTATTTTTCACTGAAATTGAAATGAGAAAAATGCTGTCTGGTACACAGGAGAAGGGAACAAATCTTGAAACCTCATAAGCTAAGAAAAAAATCCCAGTTCCCAAACTCTGCTCAGCCTCTGTCTTCAGCTTCTACAGAATGTGAGGGATCTTTTTATCACTTATGTTATATTTGATGAGTGTACTAACTCCTAACTTTAATTCTAAGCCAGCCATATGAAGTGAAATAGCCCCACATTTTTACCTTGTCTGATTACTTCTGTGTGGTATGCTGTAGAACCACTATATCAAAGTGCTTAAAACTCTGTCAAGATAGTTACAACCCAACTGTTACAGGGAATTAACTGTATTGATTAGGGAACTAATTTTCTCAGCAAATAGCACAGGAAACAACTCTATAAAGTGCCAGTAGTGCTCAATGTTTATTGAAATGTTACAAGTGCAATCCCTCTGAATCAGCAGCTGTGACCACGAACAAATGCTGACGGCAAAACCAGTGATCATCTATTACCATGAAGGATTGCTCATCTCAACCTTTAGATTTCAAACATGCTTAATCACAATAGCCCATAAACACGTGTATTGCTACCTACCACTGGCTCCTAGCCATAAGGGTTCATCCTGTGCACCTCACATTTTAGGAAAAGGCAGGCAGCTGCTGTATCCTCAAGCCATTTACTTGCTTGCAGCATAGGTTTTGCCAGATCTTAATGGGACTGCACCCCAGAGAGCCGGGAAATGCTTGTACTATGCAAGTGCAAATGGTGACCAACAGGTCGCAAAACCTCTTCGGGATGTACCCAGTGTAGGCAGGAGCTGTTCTGCCTCTATCACAGAAATTGAAGAAGGTTTTAACTCAGCTGATCTCTACTACAGGTTTCTGTTGCTCTTAAAGTCTCTTAATAGGCTTTCATATAAATAAGAAAGGTTTTCTGAGAAAAGCTATGACATTCACAGTGGGAAAAAAATACTGTTTAGCCAATATGCCACCTTAATTCAGAATCTGTGGGATAATGGTGACAAACAGAAGCAGACTTGTTTGGCATGGATGAAATGGTGATGACTGTATTAGGTCCTAAAAAAGAAAAAAAAAAAAAGGGGAAAATCTTTTTTGCTTTTGATAATTGATTCAATTGCTCATCAGAATCTCATGTTCTCTTTAGTAATTTCTAAAAATAGCAGGTTTATTTTTGAACCTACTACTTCACAGTAAATAAAGAGTATAGTGTCTGAAATGTACTATTTTTCAGGGGTTGTACAAAGTTACATACCAAGAAAAACACAGTTTTTCTTCACAGTATCACATTTCAAAGTGTGTTGACAAGGCAGAATGAAGTGCCATACTCAACCCCCCTCCCCATAAAAAGCATTAAAAGTCATAAGGAACATGTTTTTACCATTCTTATCATAAAGATTGCGTGATACTATCCCCCCCTCACTTATAGCCTACAGTAACTGAACAGAGAAACTATACATTTCGAAACTATATATTTCGAGAACCACTAGATGGCACTAAACACCTGCCAATGGAGCCAGCTGTGCCACAGGCTCTGTTCATACTTTCCGTCATCTGAAGGAAGGAAGGACTGAAGGTATGATGGCGGTATGAAATAGCCTTCTGTCATACTGATGCTCTCATTTACTTTATTTTATTCCTTTCAATCTTGTCTGATTCAGATTAATGAAGTTCCGCAGTTTCAAATTAATCAAACTTCAATAAATTCTTTGTCAGAACATTTTGGTATGGATTATTATGTAAATAAATTAGTATATGAGACACACAACGCTAAAGCTCCAACCTGCATATAAACTAGGGGAAAAATGCCTATAACTAAAAGGCACTTCTTGGAAATAGAAGTTTCTACCGCCCTGGCTAATAAAGAAGACATTATTTGTGACAAAAAGTAACTATGACTCTCCTCAAGTTTTTCTTTGCTGAACCTTCTGATACAGCTTGGTATGATCAGTCCTCAAGGACAACCCTGGTTTTGTCTCACAGAAACGTTCAACCATTTTGGAGGATGACTTTGAAGGAACAAAATCGTATGATAGCAAAGAACAATGGTTCGGTTTCTCTCAAGGTCAATAGATGAGCTGTTAAGTACGCAACCCTGGCAATTGTTTCATGTCAGGTGTGTGAGAACGTTCCCGTGGTGGATCACAAAGCAAAGGCCACAGTTCCTTTCCTATGACCTAGCACAAGGTGCAAAGAACAGAAAGAGTTCAACATAAATTAAATAAAATGGCTTCATGGGGCAAAACAGATTTACTACACTAACTATATTATGTACATAAGCATGCCATGGTCTGGTATTTATGGATAGACTCAGACAAACAGAAAGAGAAGCAAGTAGTCCTCCACTCAGCTATGCTTGGTTTTGACAGCAGGAAAGTAGCTATGGGAGATTCAAAAATATAGTATTAGGCTTATTTTTCCTACCAGAAGTAGTAACATGAACGCATTTTAATTCTAAACTGTTTACATGCTGCTGTTTTTCAGAAGAAAAATCTGATTCAGCTCATAAAGGGCAGGTCTTCCTATCCAAAGAATCCAATGAGAATGCTGGTTCTTGCACTGGGAATCAAGATCTATTTTACTGAACATATAAAATGACAACATAATGACAATTCCAGCTTTCTAAGTCCCCAGCAGAAAAGGGGCAGATTAACTGTCTCTAAAACTGGCTGATTTTATATACATTCCCCCCCACCTCTCCCCCAGGAGACACGGTTGAGTGTTCAACTAGTCCTGTTGACTGAAAGAGAATCCCCTCTGATTTTTATTCCTGGGGGTTGTTCGCAGAAAGCTCAGAGGAACAACTACCTGACTGTTAAAGCACTTTGCCGAATGGCTGGTGTTTAGCTTCCCATAAACCGGTTACAATCAGCAGCTTCAAATCTCATAAGCATCTTGTGGGTTAGCAGCAGAAAGCAACACGGCTGCAATCAAGTAGAAATTTCAAGCATTCTGGGCACAAAGACTTTTCAAAACATGTTTTCCGGTTGGTTGAAAACAGTAGATGGAAAGAAGAGATGGTTTACTCTGTTCTTTTTGAAGATTTATATGGCAGGTCTATTGTTTCCTTCATACCTTTTTAATGGGCTGATACTAAATTACTTCAAAGAGGGTGCATTTATTGCTGCAACCAGTTCACAGTTCAGCAGGATCTCAGGCTTTACATTGGTGGCAGGAATAGATTACAGAGACAGAAAGTTCAGGATTTTGCCCCTCTCCCCCCATCAACAGATCTGTGCTCCAACCTCTCACCTGTTTTGTCCCTGTATTGCTGCTTATCTTAAACATCTTTCTTCTCTGTAATAACAGCTGGGTCCTCCACTGGTATTCAAACACCGAAATGTAGAGAGAAGGCCAGGACAGCATTACAGTGATATGTGAAATGTGTGACATTTTGAAAACAAGATAAAACAAAAGTACAGACAAGGAATTGCCACTTACATCTCGACTGAAACATAGAAGTAAGGAAACAAACCTTACCTGAGGTACTGTATTTGAAACAGGAACCTTTGTATTTACTGATGCAAAATCTTAGCAGCATCCGGACCCCTTGTGGGACTGCAGCAGGAGCAGCTGTAGATTCTTTGCTTTGGCTCTTTAATTAATACCTCCCTGCCTTTGGTTTATTTGCACACCAGCAAAGCTTTAAAAGAAGTGTGTTGCAGCTTCAGCATTAAGTGAAGGCTGAAATCCATTTTCTATTTACCTTAACCTTTGTTTGGCTGGGAGTACCACATACATTTAGCTATACAAAAATTTTAACGTCCTTCCAAAATAGCTTCTTAAAAAGATTTGTATTGCTGTTTTGAGACTCTTGGGTGGAGGGGATGTATAGGGTATGTCTGTATTTTTTCCTGTCCCTTAATCTATTAATGAAACACTTGGGCACACTCAGTCAATATTGTCTTGAGACATTTGGGCACTCACAGCCAGCTGCTTGTTGGCTGGATCCATATCAAAGGCAAATCTGGAGCAAGGCAGACTTTGGAGGGCCAAAGGAGGCTGTAGTATAGAAAGAACCAAACCGAGGGAAATGAGCCCACAGAACTGCAGAGCTTTCTTCCAATTAGTCATGTTGAACAACTTAAGCATATTTTTTCCTAACTATATATTTTAGGTTTTTGCCTTTCAACGGGACAGTGTAGCCAAATTAAATAGAAATTACCATAGTTATTAAATGGCAATTAGGGTTTGTTTGCTGCATTGCATTTCTTTCAAATTAATTTACTATTGCTATATTGGTGAACAGTTAAACCATTTGGTATGCTTGAATGTGCACATTAATATAATTTAAAGAGCATAATGATTACCCATTTTATTACTTCTGTATTGTAATGCTGAATTAATTTATGCCAGTTATAGCTGATTATTATGCTTATTAACATCAGTCAGTGCTCTTTAACAATCAGTTGAGATCTAACACTAACTGCCTTGTTAGAGCTAAATTAAATGCTGGAGACATTCTGCTCGCTCTGTTACCCTATCCAGTTTCACTGTAGTTTTCTTCCTTCTACCTAGTAACCACAGAAGCTGGATTAACTGCAGCAATTACATGCCTCATTAGCAATAAACAATACTAGCTGGCTGCTGGTGGTTATTGTGCCACAGGTGCACATAGCCATTACAACTGTCTCAGCAGACAGAGGGGGATACAGCGAAACCTCCTCTCTCTGGAGTGGCTAATCTCCAGTAAATGGAAGGTGTTTCTGCCTGCTAATGACGAGGTATGACAGGCATTGTTGACATGCTCCATAAAGCTGCAGAACAAGGCAAAATAAAAAAAAATAAAATATGGCTGCTGCCTCTTTATGACTAACTAAAGAACAAGGATATATACTTTTTATAATTTCGATATAAACAAACTGCAATGCCCACAGTTAATGTAAAATGTGTAGAAACTATATTTTCAATGTTCTTGACTTTTGCCTATACTAAAAAGCTTCATGTGAATAAATAATGACACTTCCAGCTACATCAGATCAATTTAACTGCTGATTAAATGCAAGTCTTTTTTAACTAGAGAAGAAGGGTGGTATCAGAATTTTAAAAACATGCTGGAGCTTGCAAAAGTTTTCTCCACTTCAGGAAAGGGTAGACGTGTTCTGGTCCCTGCTCCAAATCCTTGTTTCTTTCGTTTTCCTCATTGAGTTCTTAATGTGAAATAAAAATAAAGCCTCAGACTCTCTATAGTGAGAGTCAATGTAGATGAAGGCTTTTGCCGTAAGAGCTTTTGCTGAAGGTGCTCTGATGGGAGATGTTGCAGAGACAATAGAAGAGCAAAGAAGACTCAGCTGATCCCACAGGTTCCCGATACCTTGGTAAAGCCAAACCAGCAACCTGCTGCCTGCCCAGGATCCTGAAGCAAACAGCTCCCTTGCAACTGGAGAAAAAGTCCAGTGTCTGCAAAACGATACCAGATTATTTGCTAGTCCAAATACTAAATAAACTTTGGTGACTGGAGATGCTGAATAAGGATTTAGCACTTGGAGGACTTCTTGCCATTTGTTTATAAAAGAGACCGTTGGAGAAAATATTATATATATTGTGTTTCATAGAGCCTGACTGGGGTTTCATTAGGTGTTATGTTGGCTGAAACTTCACACAGTGCTTGCATGTTTGATTGGTGTACTATAAAGTTTTTGAGCAATCTCCTCACACACGTATCCCAGGTCTAATGGTCCACTTTATCTGTATCTGTATCTTTCATGTGTCTATATATCTTTAAACAGGCATACAGACATGTCGTGAGTATGAGATGCTGATAAGATATAAGGTGGCAGGGGAGGCAGGCAATGAGCAAAGCTGCACAGAGCAATGGAAGAGAAAGAAAGTATCATTCGCGTTATCATTTCAGCTAGATCTCATCTTGAAATGATAGGTGCAGGCCCTTTGTGAGCCTGGCTCAGCTAAATAGGCCTGTAAATACATATCCTTCTTTTTTATCAGTTAAAGAGAGAAAGCTGCAGCTCTTTATGGCAAGGAGTGAACACTAGTGCAATGTAGTAAGGACAAGAGTAGTTCCTTCGGTGGTATCCCCCCATTCCAGCCTCCCTGTCTAGGATCACACACCCAGAGCACACCCCTGGGATGGATGGAGAACGAATTTGGATATTCCTTTCCACTTCAGCCTGAAATCCAATAACTCTATGCATCAGTGTATTGCCAGAAGGATAAGAAAAAATGCACAAAAAACAGCTGCAGGAAGGCAATAATCAGCTCCAAATAGAGCAGAAGAAGAGAGAGCCTAATCTCAAATCACTCTAGTCCCAAATAAAAAATTGCTTTACGAACTGCTGTCAACCCCCTAAGTAATAGCGGCCACAGTATAACTGGGTTTGACAATGAAAGCAGCATATACCAAAATTAATCATGATGCTAGACTGCGTAAAAGAGAATGGCCTAGAAGGTCCAAAGAAATCTTACCCTAATTAGAAGGAAGAATATCAGCTGATCCCTGTATTTATTGTGGAGGCATTTCCTGTGTGGGATAAGAGACCCCCAGAAACCATGTCTAACCTTGCAAGGAGGAAGATGCGAAAGGATTCACTACTGTTCTTAATAGCAATGGTATGCAGGGTGCCTGAGCCATTGGGCAGAAATGCTTCAAAAGCTGGAAATGTGTTTTGGTAAAAGAGAGTAAAATACAAATTAAATCCTTACAAATAAAAGTGTGGAATAAAATAATTAGGCCATGAAAAAGACAAAAATAATCATACCTATTAAATACAGAAGCTCAGTTTGGTGACTTCATTGACTGAGAAGTAGGAAATTGAATGAGGGGAGCAACTGAGGAACAGGGGAGAAAAAGTTTATGGAAAATACACTGACACCATGTTTCCATGACAGGATGCAGAGTTGTTTTTATTTAAGGTGATAAAGGTGAGCAAGAGGAAAAACTCCTGTTTTCTGAATTTTGTTAGCAAGAAGTCATGGAAGGTTTGAGACTTAAAGTTTGGATGTACCTCTGTCTGCCACTACAAGCGCAGAGGAAGCCTTTCACTCTGTATGCAGCTTCCAGACTCAGACCTGTCAAAGCTGGCAGGTCCACAGGCAGTAGGTTTTGTGTGTCTCATTTTTGGACCTATCATACACGCTCAGTAGATCTGCACATACGTGACAAGCCCTCTGTATCACAGACAAGTCTGCACTGGGCAAAGCAGAACAGTTTTCTCCTTGGTGTGCAGTAGAGCTGCTCTTTATAGATACCATGGTCATTTGTCTGGGATTTTTGAACATCTGGTAGCCCGGGCTGCTAGCCATCCTGAAATCTAGCAGTCTACCACCAAAACCCAAAAAGTTGGCAAGTTTTAAACGTTTTTTCTTTTCTTCTGTAAGTGAGATTTTTTTTCTCACAATTCTTTTAAAATGCAGCACTCATTGCTGGCCTCTGAACATCTGCTCTCAGCTGGAGCAGAGGGGACACCAGACTGCTACTACTGGGCATTTAATTGAGGTATATAATTCCCTTTTGGAGAAAGCGTGCTGGCAGCTGTTGTTTGGTAGCCTCCTGACTTGTGTGTTTACATGCATCATATTCACAGACTTCTTTATCCTCCAGTATTTGTCCAGGATTCAAAATATGACTTGGACCTGTCCTGGTCCCAGTGTGATTAGACTCTGCAGTGCCCTTCCTCTGACAAGCTGCCCAGATTTCATTTTTAGCTGGCTAAATCCTACTGAATATCACATATTTTCCAGTTGTTATGTGAACTCCAGATGTTTCAATGAAGAGGAAAATCTTCTTTGACAGCCTGTTGCCACTGTAACTTGCCTTACCGGTTGCTTTTCTGATGTAATTTATTCCCTTAATCGGTGATGAAGGGATGTAACTTAGTGGGTCAGATCATCAGATTCATACTGATATCAGTCCACTGAAGCCAGGCTGTTTTACCCCTCTTGTACGTCAGCCTTCTCCTCTCCTTTCTTTTTGTTCCTTTTACATCAGCAGCTGCAAGCGTCAGCTGAGATGAGGCTGTCAGTATGTTAAGCGTAATAGAAATGCGTAAAGACTGCCACTCTTCCAGAAAGTTCAGATCCATGTTCAGACAGCCTAACTCCCACAAAAGTCCTCATGTCCAGTGATTTCAGTTTGTCCAGTTTGTTTCTAAGTTATGTTTGTCTTTATTTAGACTCAGAAGCAGAAAGTGAAATACCCGGCATCCTCTGATAGGTCTGCAGCAGGGCACAGCATAGAAATAAGGTTCCTCCTTTGAGATTTAAGTCCCATGCAGTGTTGTGTCCCCACTTTAATCCGAGGCTGTTAATATTTCCGTATGAAAATTGTATCATTTTTCTTGCTCCTGTGTGGGGCAGTGTTTAATGATGTCTCCCTACCAGCTTGCAGGCTTTCTGCATTTCCAATGTCAACTCAAAAAAAAAAAAAAAAAAAAAAAAGAAAAAGGCCTTTGCGCAGAGCCTGGCTGTTTACGCTGTGCTCTCCTCGTGCTCTCCCATGCACACGGCAGGCCTTTCTGCAAGCTGCCTGACTGACAGGTTCCTGCAATCTTTGGAGACAGCCAGGGAAAGAGAATGAGAGAGACATGTTCAGAAAGAGTTTCATTTAGTGTGTCAGAAATAAAAGCAGCCCTTGAAATCTCTTTGGAGGTGGAGGGGGTGGGGGAGCCAACTCTGGTTTGCAAACAGCTGAAACTTCATCCCTTCCTTTCCCTCTCCCTCCATGTAGCACCCTTGTATTTCAATGCTAAGTGCTTTTTAAATTCCTCCTGGTGTGACTTTATTTACATATTATAATGTGAAGTAATGAAGGGAAAGGGATGTTATGCAAAGCAATTGCCTCTCGTCCCCCTCTCCTGAGTGCAAGGGCCAAGCACATTTCCTGCCATCTGTTTAACTCCATCTCCTGATGCTCGTAATGAACCTGGCAGCGCCGGGCAGATGGAAATAACTGGCAGGCATAGCTGTTTACTTGTAACGGCAGCCCTAATTTGTTAGACTTGCCAGGCGAGTCCCCAGTGGTCAGATATTTCATAGTGATGAAGGGTTATTAAAAGAGCTCAGGTGAAGAAAGCTCTTCCCAGCATATGGGCCTGAGCTGAAGGCTGCGTCTTGCCGCCGCGCCAGAACAGCAGCAGAGCTCGACGCTGCTATTAGCTGAACTGGGGCCAGGCTCGCTGACCTTGTCTGGTGGCAATTCTCACTCGGTCCCGCACTGACCCGGGCTTCGTTAGCTGTACCGCCATCTGCCACAGATCATATTTATCTCAACTTAAGACCTCGCTGAAGAGCAAGAGGAGAAATGCGATTAGGTTTTTGTGTGTTGCCTACGAGGCCGTCTGCCTGGTAGAAGGCACATAGGCAGCTACTCCAGCGAAAAAGCCTTTGGAAAATAAAAGGATAACGGAATAAAATGTGAATGTCATGAGAACGCTCTAGGGGGTTGCTGATGTGTTTCTCTTTCTACGGCATTAGTACCTTTTCTTTTCTTCCCCCCCTCCCTCTGGTATGAGGTTAGAGATGAGAAACTGAGAGAAATAAATATTTAGTGCCACTGAAGCTGGTTCACTAATAAAAAAATTTAAAAGCAGAAAGAGAGAGGGGGGTAGAGAAAGGCGAACCTTAGAGTCATCTAATAGATGGGACTTAAAGGAACAATTCTTTTTTCTATTACAGGATTACTTTCCCCTTTTTAAAATTTATCAATTATATTACATCTGGGGTCATTTTTTGACAGTCTCATCAAATCTGGGGTATAGTTCAAATAAAAAAGAGGACAGAAACCTCTTAGGGAAATAATTCCTGTTCCTAGAAAGGTCTGACCAATTTCTTAGCTTCCAGCCACTTGAGCATTTTAAAATCATATTTTAAAATTGCACAAGATGCACATATTGTTTAGAAGTGAAGGTCAAGTGTATATAGGGATGTCTTCAGATTTTTCTGGTTTAAAGCCTGTATTTCCTTGTGCAAACTATGTGGATGCATATTTACTCATTCTGCCAACACATTTGGCATTCCCTGTGTTGAACTGTGGCCTCTTTGCACACAAATGTTCCCTCCTGTTCTGGAATTATCATGTTTTGAGGCATGCTTGAAACAGGGAAGGTGAGGAAAAAAAAAAGTTGCATCATTCACTTTAAAAAACAAAAGTATTTCAAGGAATGTATACTTTTGAAAATACAGCTATGTCCATCAGCCACATGGTCATCACCCGTCTAACTCAGGATCCAGCAAATGCAATGGGCTGTATCAGTAGCAGTTGTTTGGGTAAACTAATCAGCAAGTAACTCTGAATCCGTGTGATAAAACATGAGCTTGAAAGAATCGTTTTATATGATGGTGGAGAGACATAATTCATCATAGCTCCACTATGAATTATTGCCTAAGACATAGCTCTTTCCTTTTCTTCCTTCTTTTTCTCTTAGGTTGTCATATTGTTTCCTGCAATGTCACGTTGCATATGTAATGCCAATATATTTCATCCAGGCAGAACTTGACGAATTTTTTGTTTAAGGAAGGATGAGTTAATCTTGCACAGACTAGAGCAGTATATGTTTAATTGTGACTGGCTCCAAAACAAGCACCCACCCAGGTAACAAGCATGATTTATTTCTCTTTTTATGGAAAGCAAGTCTCCATATCTTATGGCTGCTATAAGACATTAAAGAAAACATTAGACCTGAAGGTTACTATTCATCTAATTTGAAATGTTCAAGCATGATACAATTGAGATCCAGGTGTCATAGGCTGTGATCCTGCTGACAAGCTTTTTTATGAAGTATTTGAGAGATACAGTGGTTTATGTAACAGCAGTAGGGGTCTCCATTTTCTTACCTTTATATCAGACGAGTTCCCCAATATATCTCCTCTAAAACACATGCTAAAATCTTTGTCAGAACTACAAATGCCCATAATTCCTAGTAAATTTAAGAATTGCCTCCCCTTGGCTTCCACTGCCTGTCTATTCCAATCTGTGCATGAACTTTCAGCTGTCAGCTTGTATTAGTATCTTAGATTTCAGAAAGCAATACAGACTAAAGGAGAAATATCATATAGAAAATATTTTTTTCTCTCTCTCTCCATTTTTTTGTTTGTTTGTTTGTGTTTTTTGGGTTTTGGGGGTTTTTTTTTGGTCCCACTATCTTAGTAAATTAGTTATTCTTTTGGGGAAACATAACATCACAGCAAATCCATGCCCATTTCCATAAACAGTGAAAGAGGACTTTCCATTTAGTGGAAAGATAAACCAACCAAAACCCACTGTTTCTACTCTGGTAGACTTTTCATTCTGAAAAATCAAAGCAGCCTTTTACCCAGAAATAAAATCTTAAACTGTAAAGCATTGATATAATTCTTTTTCATTATTGGTTTTTGGGAGGTAAAGGGAAAAAAAAAAAAAAAAAAAACAAAAACAAAACAAAAACCCAGACAAAGAAAAACCAGCAAAACAAAACAAAAAACCAAAACCAAAACAACAAAAACCCAAAACCAACCAAACGAAAAGAACCCCTAATTTAAGTTATGGATGCTAGAATTTTGGCATGCCAGAAGCCATACATTTGCCTAACATCTGATCTTTGCCATGCTGCCCTTTGTTACTTCTGAATATAGTATAGGGGAGAAGCTCCTTGTTGACACTCCAAGCTGCTAAGTCTGGGACTGCTGAGCAAGTAAAACTCTGCTGTTGATTTCTTCTCTTTCAATATAGGAGACTTCATAGTGCAAAGTGATTAAATAACAAGCTGCTTGTTAGCAGGTTATCACAGAAATTAGCCCCAGTGCACCCATTTTGTGGAAATGCCAGGTTCCTTCTATCAGTTTTCAATGGAGCCTGGAGCTTTTCAAGATGCTCTGTATATGAAGCACAACACATTTTGGTCAGCACTTGAGACCTACTAATCCTTCTGTAAATGACTGCTTTTCTCCTAAAGCTGTAGAAAACTTCTGAGATTCTTACTCCATCCAATATACTACATCAACTGGAAAATGAAATAGCTCTTAGCATTCATGGTTTTTTAATTATAGAATCTTCACTTTTAAAGTGAAATCTCCATGAATCTTAAGTTTGCACTAAGATAAGAATATCACATCTATTTAAACAACCATAGGTTGCAATGGTGAGTAAAGAAAAGCCTTCATAGCAGAGAATCTTGTTTCCAAAAGAAAAAAAAAAAAAAAAAAAAAAAAAGAATATGAGTTTGGCATTAAGACCACTGCAGAATCATGTGACTGAGTGTCTTCAAGTTACACAAGCTTTTCCACTGTGTTACCTCACAAGTCAGTCAGAGGACATTGCTGTATTAGACCTTCTGGTGTTATTCCAAGGTCAAGAATCTTTCTATGGCAAATATACAGCTAACTTTTACAGTAACAAGCACAGCAAAAATAATACAGACAGTTTTGGCAAATATGGAAAATATCTCTCACATTCTTAAAGAAACAAAGAGTAGAAAAACCTGGCCATTGCTGAATGTTTTCCCAGACATTAAAGATTTCTGAATGTAGAATGACTGTCTTGTATTATTTTACACACAAATTGCAGTGAATGCTACTTAAAGAGAAACTGATTTTGCTATTAATAATGGCTACAAATAGTTTTATCTGATTTCTTGCTTTTTATTAGTTACTTCGCCACTTAAAACGGTGGCATTTGGGCAAGGACCCAGTTCCAAGGATCAGGTTATCTCTGCATCTCTGATGAAAGGGTCTAACAGCAGTCAGATGCAAACTATATTGTATCCAATCCTCTACTATGCTTAGTATCATTTGCCTATTTCTCTCTTACCTGTGGGAAATGTCAAAGGGAATATAAATTATTGTTGGTCATTGATAATTATTTCCTTGTGAATGAACTTCCATGAATGCGATACTCTTAAACACATTTATAATACTGCTAGCAAAATAGCTTGATGCTTTTAGAACTGCTGGGTTATGGTTTCTGTCTGAACAGGCATTTAGCAATACTAGCCAAAAGAAGGTATCTGCAAAAATTAGTATAGATAGCTGCAAACACACTGGGAAGAATTCAGCAGAAAATGTATGAATACTTTGAAAAGATTACTGAAGACTGAGTTGTCCAAAGGAAATGGCCCGTCATTCAAGGTAAAGTACGTTATGAATTACTTCATTAATTTTTTTGCAGGCTGGTCAGATTTATGTTCACATTTCTGTGTGTCAATTTTTCTTTAAAAGCAAACATTTTTCTTGATTTCCAGTTCAGATCTTGAAACAGTTCTGTCAAATTTAATGTATCATCATATATATATGTGTGTATGTGTGTGTGTATATATGTGTGTGTGTGTGTGTATCAGCAAAATTATTAGTAAATATTCAGGACACTGAGTTAATAATAGGAAGGTGGTTTTCTTTGTGAGTTGATGATGTTGGCTTGCACAGTACATATAAATCACTTCTCATGTAATTCAGCACAGTGTTATTAAAGTAACACAGTGAAACTAGGTCATTAAACAGTAAATGCAAACAAATTGTCAAGGCTTGCGAGTGAACTCAGTAAATTAAGGTGGTTATAAAATAAAATACCTTAATGACCCATTCATTTACAAATTTGTAGCAGTATTCAATTATTTTTGGTATTGTCATAAAATACATTGGTTCAGAAAACAAAAGGAGTGTACATTAAGTATGGAGAAACTATATTCATAGCCCAAAAGCTCATACTCTATATCATGCTTTTGGTGATTAAGCTGAGGTATGCACAATGTCACTTATGATATTATATAAACATGCTTCAGTGTAATGTAGTTATAGTCAAACTCCTACTGAATATTGCTTGAGCATTCACTTAATACAGATAACAGGGAAGTGTACATGACTATTTAAAAATATATTGTTTGACAGTATCTCCATAAATTGTCTCTTCTTCTAAAAAGCAAAGGAAGTGCTTAGCAATTCTTATTAAGAACCCTAAATATTTATTTGCAAACCCACTTACTTCAGAAAATACTTTTCCTACAAAAAATAGCAGGAAGAATATTTTAAATAATTTCTGCATGGATACTCTTACTCCTCCACAACTTTTCATTCCTGTTAACACCTCCACACCATTTGCCACACAGCATGGAAAGTGATAGGACACTTTCTAGACTTTAGTATTGAGTGACCAAATAAAGAGGAAGCCAATATTAAAATATATTTTATTTCCTTTTCCATGCTTTTGTTCTCTGTAGGGATTTGAACAACTGAATAGAACTGGTTTTCTAACCTATAATAGCTCCCTCATTTCATTGACAGTTGTTTTCCTAAGCATTCCCAAAGGTCAATCAGCTGTTCTGTTTGAACCTCTTCACGTCCACATATGTTGAAGAGCAAGGCAATAGATTCTAAATTAACTCAAAAATCCAGGGGAAAAAAGTATATATCCCTCATCATAGGTGTTGAACAGAAGACTAGATGAAAACGGGGAACCAGAGGCCAGAGAAGGAAAGAAAAGCGAGGTAAACACTCCCTGGATAAATCTAAGATGGCCAGTCATATAACAAAGCATACTGACATCTCCCTCTGACTTTGCAGTCTGAGTATCCATTTGTTGATAGTGGTATCATTACCTGTTCCTGGAAAGACATATTCATTTTACCTTGCAGATGTCCCTTCCCTCACAAGAACTCTGAAAAAACAGTACCTTAATTCACCTACAGGACCACTGCTCTTAAGACCATCACAATATCAACACATGAGATAGGGTCAGGATTTAACTCATGTATTGAGGAAAAAAAATACTATCCCATGCTTGTAGACCTTTTTATGACTCGTGATAATACATGAGTACACATATGGTATGGTATTTGCATCCCAGGTCTGAAAAGTATCTCCACAGTCTTTACTCGGTAATATTTTGTCTCTTTCCTTAAAGCTGAATACTGCTGTGAACCAGAAGATGTGGTTTTGTTGCCACCTTTTCCTGGCTAAGCTAGTCCAGAAGTCTCTCAGTGTGCACATAAGATGATCCAAGACCAAGTTTCCAGCTTTGATTTTGGTATTTATTCTTTATTTTCCAGACACGTATCCCAGTAACATACTTGGTCGGGCTGTTTTCCAACACAATGCCATCAGTACCGGTAATGGAATATGATAAATTAATGTAACAGTGGCAAGCAGGCTCAGGCAAGTAATTCTTTTAAGAAGTAGGCTGATCTTAGACTACTTTCTTACAATGCAGCCTCATTACTCAACCCTGGAGCTACCTGTGAGGTAATCCCAAGAGCTCCTAAGGTGAAGAATAGAAATACTCTTTGTAAGTAGGATTTATTAAGATCTGCGAAATTTAGGCTACTCTTATAAATGTAGTACAGCTCTAGGGTTGAATTAGTCTCAACCAATTTTATCTGCCTAAAATACAGGACTCCAGTGTTAGTCAGTTGTTCAGGCTGCCTGTATAGTCAATGGAAAAAGTTTCCTCCCAGAAGATACTTCATCATACCTATTTTAGACGTGTCTCTAAGGAGGTATAATTCAGCCTTTGGAGATGTCTGTATTTCTCCAATGATTGCAACATAGGCTGGACATTTTAATTACTATTGTTAGGGCATACCTAAATTCCTTAGTCAGGGCACCCTGAATTGCTACACAAAAACGTCATCTGCTAGTTACATGGCAACTAATTTACTTTCCACTAATGTAAGATACGGACGTTTTTTTTCCTTTAAGATTTCACCAGAGAATTATTCGGAGGGCAATACCCAGCGCAGACTGTTGCCATAACTCGGTGAAATTACTACAGACTTTGGAGGAAGGAAGTGACAACTACCCTTGGTGAAAGATGCTTAAGAGACACAGAGAAATTTAGATTCTGTTGCACAGAGCATTACCTATGCACAGGTATCCTGAGAAATGTAACTATAGACTGAGGCTTTTGAAAGCTTGCATGACATTAACGTCAAAGTTGAGTTTGGAGAGCTGATTCAGCCCCACGGTGGACAATACCGTCACAATAGCTCAGTTGCTCTGGAGAATAAGAAAATTCCAATATTCAGAGATAACATGAATATTATAATGTTGATTACCTGTACCACAAAATGGAAAGAGCATCGTAATTTCCTTTGGCAGCGCGGTTAGCATAGGAGGAGTAATCTCAAAGGAACAGTGTTCTGACTGACCATGTGCATGAATAGGTGGCTGTCAAGTTTATATCGCATTGTCTTCAGGCTGGCATCACGCCAGCCCTCAGGCAGGCAGGAGGAAGATATATGTGGAAAGAGGTAGTCAAATTGCTTCCCTATGGCTGCTTTATAAACATACATATGTTAAACACATTTATTAGGGCAGTCATCAGCAGCAAGTGCAAGGGCCCTTCTTCTGCCTCACGAGGGATAGTTGTTGCTTACATAGGAGTGAGAAGTTGGAAGCTGGCCCAGAAATCTGGAAAGCATATTATGCCGGATTCCCCACGGAGGATCACTTTGCTGCCAACGTATCTTGCTCTGGGGTTTCGACACGCCATCAATCTGGAACCTGGCAGCCACCATTCCCCAGCTCACCTCGTCTCATGCAGCGAGCAGACACAGTGCAACTATTTGTCTCAGATTGCAGCCCGGCCACTCAGGGAAGGGAAGGGGGAGGAAGGGAAACAATAAGCCTCCGGCAGAGCTGCGGTCCCGCTTGCGCAGCTCCAGCGAGTTGCGAGTTGCAGCAACACGGCCATTTGAATGACAAGCTCGCTGCTTTTCTTTGGACCGCAAGCCGCAGCAAGTGTTGCTGTTTGCACAGCAATATGGCCCTGAGCAAGAAGGAGGAGGAGGAAGAGCCCAACGGGAGCTTTCAGACAAAGCGCTGTCATTTACTTTTCAGTGTAAGCTATGCTCATAGTCTGAAGACTCCAGAGAATTTTACAAATCTCAATTAAATCTCAAGTAACTTCTACTTAAGAGTGCAGCTGTTTCTCAGAGAGCACTGTAGTCCTTGTGGAAAGTAATTCACTGATCTCCTTTCCTGGAGACCTTGACAAACGTGGAGGGAATATCAGCCATCCACGTTACATTGACCAGGGACAGTAGGCGCAGTCAGCACATTCCCAGCGTGGTCAGCTCTGCCCATATTCACAAAGTGGTGGGAAGCTGACAGTCCTCCATGTAGGTCAGGTTGCTTGTTTTGCCCTTGCTCCCCTCCTCCTTGCTGTATTTCCGTGACATATTTCCATGCGCATAAAAAAGACCCTGAGGGAACCAAAAGAGCTAACAGTCTAGCTCTAAGAGCCAGTGATTCTTGATTTTCCTCCTCTTCCTCAGCAGCAGCTGATTACGCTCCTCATTTTTAGTTGTGTTTACTACTTCTGATTGGCCCTCCTGTCTAAAGCCCCTGGCAGTGTAATTATTAGCTCAGTGTAGAACTGCTATCCAGTCATTAGTACAGTTGCAAATACCTGTTTTGGATTTAGTCCTAGCCACTTGAATATTAAGATGCATTGAAATTTTTCTGTAGCTTAAGGCAAGTCATTACTGTTGTCCTCTGCTTGCAATAAACCTGTTCTGTCTCTCAGTTCATACCACATATAGATTTTGAGAATTACGCACAAAACTAGGCACTGGCTGCGCAATGCAGTTATGAGACTGGCCAAAGTTTGTACTTTCAATTAATCTAAAACAAAGAGTGGGAAATGCTCCATTGGAGGACAAGCTCTGTTCCACCTAAGCAAAACCAAAATACTTTTATAGCTTTGTAGCCTGCTTAGATTTTTACATTTCTAGTTTCACACTACGAATTGGAGCACGAAGCTGGAAGCAAACTTATGCTGGAGGCCTAAGGCAAGGCAACATCCAGGCAGAGCACAGTCCTCTGCCCGTTCTTCGAGACAGATGGGTCTGAGGTAGCTCCAGTTTGGAGCCCGTCCAGTTGCATTAGCTCATGCTGTGATTGAGCTAATTAGTTCTACTAAAAGCTTGAATCTGACAGTGCCCAGCTGGGGAGGCACGGCCTGAGAAAGGTGAATCCAGCTCAAACCCCAAAGTTGTATAGCAATACAAATGGATGTTGGTTTTTTTCTACAAAATACAACAATGGGGGTCAGATCTGCAGTGGGACACTTTGATTTAAATCTGATGTCTGCTGGAATAAACAGACTGCTCCCAGAGGAAAATCTGGCCTTATCTTTTCCTCTTTCCCAAAGAGAAAATGGTAGATGAAAGCAACACATTCCTGATGTGTGACTGACTAAAAGTATAAAAAGGATTTTTTTTTTCACCCATTTTGTTACTAGATATCACCAGTGAATTATCTAATTTTGATATACGTGTAGTCCATATCCATAGGCTCTGTCCGACATTTTAAAATGGTTTCATTTTGTAACATAATGTCTGGACAGGAATCATCCCATGTAACATATGGCTTACAGGAAAACAGGAAAATGGTGGGTTTGCATGGGAATTTGGTGTAAAATTCAGGAATTGCCTCCACCTGCCTTGTATACAGTATACAAGAGGTAACTTGTTAGTTCTGTTTGTTAGTTAAGGCTAAAAAATATATGCAACACACAAAAAATAAAGTTATCTCTACTTGGACAGTTGCCAGTATATCTAGATACTTGTTTTGCCTATTGTCACTCACAAATACGTGAAGGAAAAGGAATTTTGGACATACACAATCATGCAGATCATTGAAGTCTCTTGGTTTCTGTCTTTTTCTCTGCCTAAGTACACACACATGCACATGTAGGTATTTTATGGGTAGCAGAAGTGGGAAAAGAGAGCTTTTAAGTAAAATCCAAGTTTGCTTTCTGCATTTGAATGTGGGATTCTTGTCTGAACTATAAAGATGGTTTTTTCCCCAATTGACAAGTTTCATGTTTTTGTTCCAGGTGTGTAGTTTGGATAATAGCTCTTATTTTTCACAAAATTCAAATGAACTATAAATATCTAAAGAAAGAGAAGATGCAAAGAAGACCTTAGAAAGTAGTTTTAGCTATATGTGGGAGTCTTAAAAAGCAGGTCAGTCTTTGGATTTGATAGAGACAACTTTGAATTAGAAACAAAAGTTTTCTAATGGAACTGGGTGACATCAGTGCAAGTCTTACAGTAATGGTTATTCTTAATTTATTTCTTGTTCAGAACAAAATGAGTTTCTTGTAATGAGATACATGGGAATTTGAGAGTCCAATTTCAGTTAAACTTCTGCCAGATAAAAACTATAAAATTTGAAGTTTAAAATTACAGGATAAAAATGCTTCTGTAGAGGCTGAATTTTATCCTGGAACTAATATGCAAGGTAAGCCAAAAAATCTTATGTTTTGTACGTACCTAATAATATGCAGGAGTAATGAGTCTTCAGTTTAAGATAAATTTTATCTTCCCATACAATTCCAAAGGTAAAATTCATCCTTCTAAAAGAAACAGGTGCTTGAAAAGAAGCAAATGGCCTTGAAATGTTCAGAAGCCACATCTTATCTTAGAGTAGAAGATTCTTTTTTCTTTGAAACTTGAATAAAGTAATGAAGGTATTGTACAGGTATAAGACTAGGCCTTTCCTTTACATGGTTTCTTGTAATTTCAGTAACTTCAGGTAATCTACGCTAATTTACATTAGGAGATGTTGTCTTCTATGATGTTTCAAATAATTTCTATGACATCGAACTTTAGAAGAGTCTATGGGTTCTTTTGGTCCTTAAAATAGTTTGCCCTTAAACCTCAAAATTCTTTGATGCCAGCACGGCTTATAAAAAGCCTATTATTCATCTTTGGTGTAAGAATTTTTAGGTCTATTTTTTTTAATAGAAATAAAAGTTTAATTATAAATGACTTAATGTTGGCATATTATATTTTACAGCTTATAAAAACTCCTAAAGATAGCTTTAATAAGTGTTCAATATATATAGCATTCACAGAACTGACAGAGAGTTGCTCTTGAGAGTGGTTCCCCAAGCACCTGCAGAAATTTCAGGCTCTGGACTGGAGGCACTTCCAGAGACTAAATGAACATCCAGGACGTCTAGGCTGATTTCTTGCAAGGTATGCATTTTGTGGTGTTCCACTGAGATACATATATATATATATATCTGCCATCTTCAGTTTTCTCCCCAAATCTATGTATCTTGTCTTGGAGACTTCTTTTTCAGAGACCTCTCTGGAGATGTCTTTGTTTTCCACTTACATATTTAGTTTTTCTTCTCACAGAATTATCACAGAAAAAAAAAAAATTTTTTTAGTGTCTTTCCTATACAGACATCAAAAAGCTCCTTCTGTCTCAGCAGTGCTAGTGACCAGCTCACTTTCTTCATCCCTGAGATGAGAGAAGAAAGCGGCTCCCTCCAAGCCCCAGGGAGTCCCCCTTGTCTCTGTGACTTCAGCTTTACATTACAAATAAGCTCAACAATTTTCCACTGCCACAAATCCTGCTGTCCCTCTTTCCTTCCTAGCTGTTCCTTTCTCCATCTCTTCCTGCCAGAGGAAATTAACAGTAACCCAATTCCTATTCTTGATATATTCCACTGCATCAGTTTTTCCCACACTGACCAAGTTTTCTTATCCAAACATCACAACTGATACTGAATTCACACCTTCCTTTAGACTTCGGTGACCTTGACACGTGTTCTTCTTCCAAAAGTCTTGTTGGATCGTGATATTCTTAATGTCTTTCTCCCTGGTGTCCCTATCTATGATTCAAATGGTTCTCCCTGTGTGAACCTTGAATGCCTTAATTCCTCCCTCCACCTTTCACTACAAACTGCCACACAGGGCTCTGGTTATGGATTCTTTCTTCTGCTGTGCACCTCCTTGGATTATTTTATGCACAAATTCAATTTCCATCTCTGTGCTGACAGTCTGTAGAGATACATCTCTCATTCAGACTGCCTCCTGTTCAGTGTGAAGTCTCAGGCTGCCACTGATGGCTCACCATAGCTATTTAACTACCGACTCAGTCACAGCGGGGTTAAAAAAGTCCCTCTCCAAGCCCTCACTCTGACTCACTTCTGCTTGATTATGCTAAACAGTAAACCATCCTGCAAGTCACTGCAGTCTGGGAAACTTCTTCTCCAGTAGATTTTCCACTAGATCCTTTGACCATGGTATGGTTAATTCTCAAATATTTATTTCTTCATAACTTCTCAAAGACACAGCACGTCATGTCCTCTCTCACAAGTAAAATTTTCACCCGGGCTTTCACTACTTCACTTGTCAGTTACCTTATTGTTTTCCCTCGGATATTCACACATGGGCTCTGCCTCTCCATACCAATCTGGGATGACTTTGCAAAGATGATTTTCCTGGTGTGCTGCTTTGATCCTGCCACCCTTTCTTTTTTCAACCTACCAATTGCCCTGCCTCTTTTGCATCATCCCTGAGCTATTTGTCCTCAAGTCCTCACAAAATACCAGTATCCTGATTTTTTTTTTATTTTTTTTTAAGCTTTAACCACAAAGGGCATTGTTCTGGCTTTGCAGCTTTGTGCAAATTTTTTGAAAATTCTTCCAAATCATCTGGCCCACCTAATCATATTTGCTGTTTGAGTGTAACAGTCTCATGACTTACATAGAGGTTGCATAATCACTGAGGTCACAAGCTGACAGATTTTTATCATTTGTGGGTACATTTTTCATATGCAGTCCTTCTGAAGTGCCTATATCTCACAAAAAGAGAAATAAAAGCACCCATGTTGACTGGTGCGGTTTACATGCGTTTAGTTCTAGAGCAGGAACACCACATTTCTCTTGAGGATAAGTTTACTCAACCAGATACAAATATGTCAACATACATTCAAACAGAGTAAACATCATAGGCATATACATTTACAAGTGATTATTTAGCATGTGCAGCATTTCCTCTTAAAGTCTGTGTATGTAAAATGGCCTCCATGGTTTACAACTGTGGTAAATCAAAGCTGATATGAAAGCCCCCTGCATCTGACTCTTCCTAGGCATGAATTCAGGCACTTCCCTGAAACACCTACTCTTTAGCAATACTTACATTTGACTTTTTCCTTGATGAAAGGAGAAAGGTAGGTGCCTGTACAGAGAAGGTTCAGCCACGTCCCTTTGCACCATGGACACAGGGATTTTGGAAGGTCCCATTCCTGAGTTTCCTGACTTATCGAAGTTCCTACAATTAGATGAATAAGCTTGGATCTTACAGATTTCAGCGCAACTGGTATCAAACATTATTTTCCTTTGTTTTCTGTGAAACAAATAAAATATTTTCTAATCAACTTAAGCAATACCAAGATCTACTTTTTTGTTTTTCCTAGACAGATGTCACTGCATACAGGACTCAGTAGTGTGTTGCCTGAGTTTTAATCAGAGGTGGTTCACTGTGTACCTGGTGCTGCTTTTCCATATTATGTTCATGCTGAGTTTGTAAGTATCCGCATCTGTACAGAACTGTCTTTCTCTTTCCCTCTCTGTATAAAACCATGATAGTACTTTTTGCCTAGAAATTTTGGCTTTAGCTAAAGTCAAATTTGTATGAGAGTCTAAACCTTACAACATTCAGTTAACTGTATAATTTATTATTGAGAGTTTAGATGAAAAAAACTTGAAAAATAGCTTTTCTTTCTTAAAGAATGAATAAAAGTGTTCATATTTAGGAGTCTCCTGGCCTTGATAATTGATTTAACTTCAGGTATCAGAGAATCATACATTAAGAAAATACTTGAAACCAAAACTAATTATTTTCTCCCCTCTTCATCTCCAAATCTAAATTTATTTGTTTTTCATAGTGTGCATGCCTACATATATGTATTTTAAATGCCATTTTGGAAAATGCAAGTTTAGGCTTCTTTTAATCTTCCACAATATTTATGCTGTTAGACTAGGGACAAATGAATTATAAAAGATACATCAGCAATCTTTTTCAGAAGGAAAGAATTTTTTTTCCTGTGTGTGTATATATCCTTTTTTGTTTTTAAATTGTGCATCTGCATTTTCAGTCACAACTAAAAGTGCTGAATTACCCCAGGAGAAGAGAGCTTGCTTTGCAGTCATGACTAGAAGTGCTGAATTATCCCAGGAGAAGAAAACTCACTTTTGTCAGGATTCCAGTCCAATTTTGCAGACACGAAAGGAGATAATCACTCAAATGTGCATGTGTGCTTACTGGAACTGAGTCCAAACTCTGAACCTTTTGAGGTTTGCCCATCTGTATTACAGGTCTTATTCGTTAAAATTGCACATAGCAGCTTGAGAAAGCATTTTTATGTCCTCTGGCTAGGAGTAGCTCAGTTAGCACACACTATGACTAAGTAGTTACTGAAGCTGCAGGACTGCTAACCTTAGTAATTTTTTCATTAGGCATCCAGTTCTTCCAGTAAACACTCCCCTTTCTTTTTTATTCTTTTTTTTTTTTTTATGGTTCTCTGCCTCATATGGCCATGAATGCAAAACCAGGACTCTTGTTATTATAGGAAATGTGTGTTCCAAACAATATAAATCTCTTAAATTCTGTTTCTGCACTCTACTTTCCTAATAATTAGTCATGATTACAGTTCAGTAAAGGTCACGTCAGTCAGCCAGTAAGACTACAGCACTAAGTTTCCTGGCAATGGGTGAGTAGATGGTAAATCACCATTAGAGTGAAATTTAGACCTGCACATAAGACCATGGTAAGACTAACATATCTTTAGTTTTGGAACTGTAAGAAATAAAATAAAGAATGTTTACTAGCATATGTTTTTGGAGCCTTTACACCAATAGTAATCATCATTTGAAAACAGCTTTCATTATCCAGGGCAGGGATGAATACAATTTTTTTTAATTTAGAATTTTATTCAGAGTGCGATAATTCACCTGCTAACATAGCAACATAAGAAAGATTATCCCGATCTGTGCAGGGGAAGATAAACCTCTTCGAAGTTTGTGACTCACAGAACTAGGAGACCAGCTATGAAGATTATTAATCCTTTTTTTTGGTTTGCATCAACCTCCAAGGCTGTACAGACACCTAATAAGGTCGAGTTCCTGCCCTGATGGCAGGCATTGTGTTATTCTTCTGCACTTCTAGGTATAGGAATCAAGATCCAAGAAGGCCTTTCTTTGAAAATATTTCCCTTGAGCAATTTTCATCCAGTGGAAAATACTTCTGGCCCCATCTTTTGGCAGTAGAACATCCCATATGTTGATTACTCCTTTCCAGACTTCAGGGCTTGCCAAATCATTGCCAACCCCAGAATTATCTCTTAGAACTGTAGTACATCCACCCAGAATTGCAGCTTCTAATTTCCACTCTTGTACCTGGTTAAGTAGGAGAGGTTGCCTTGGTTCTGTTTCTGAATAGAGAACCACAGTTTGAAATCCAACATAAATAATTCTGACTTGAAGGATTAATTGGACATCCTATGTCTTTCAGAGCATGAGGCTATATGAAGCATTATGAAGTTTCTGCCAGGTACGTAATAGGTCATTTAATGAGGTAGCACCTAAAGGTTGCTATAGTGACACATTCTGTGACATACAGGGCTTTTGCCAAAATATTTGAGAAGATTTTGGTTTTGTACATTTGGGATGATCTCTTAGCATAAAACTATTTGCAGGTTAGTCTTTGGGTGACCACAGAAAAACGTTATTGCAACACTTCAGATTGACAAAAGGTTTACTTTTTTGTTTAGCCTGGGCTTCCAGAGATCCTTCTGAGTTGGACAGTTTTCTTTGCAAGTAAGGAAAAAAAGTCTAAAATATTTATACCAAACAAGTAGTTGTATTTTTCTCTGGCAATGGGAAGGTTTAATATATCTAGCACAGAGAAGATAATAATAACCACTGACTGTGGAGCTGGCCAATGGTTTTGCCAAAACCGAGGAAGAGCTGTAGTCCTTCTCTGTGTTACAGGGAGATGGAAAATCTAATAGAAGTTTTCCAGTCTGACCAAAACCACTCTTACAGATGTGCTAATCAAGGTTCAGTGATCAACTCTGCCTTCAATTAAAAAAAAAAACACGCTAATGAATGGTGTACTATATATGTCCAATGAATTGCACTTTTTTTTCTTGCACAGATACTTTGTCAATGAAAAGTTGATATTTATTTACTGATTTACACTAATGAGTTGTTTACAATAAGAAAGCAATTCTATCTTTTATGACTGCCACATATTAAAAAATTGATTGTTCTGAATTATATTTTTACTTTGCAATTCTGCCACTAGAAGCCAGTGATTTGTGTTGGTTTTGTCTCTTTTTGAGTTGGGTTGTTTTTGAGGGTGAGGCGCAGACATGTTTCAAGAAGGATCAGTGTTTTGGGTGGGGTCTTTTTGTCTTGAAAGAACAATAAAATATATGTACTTAGCCTATTTTACTCAGAATTATCTAAAGTTAATTTAGCAACTTAAGAGTGGGTACTTTTTACTTTTTATTTATTTTTTTAAAATAAAGATTGCAATACTGAAACAGTTGAAAACTAAGAATAAGACCCAACAAAATCGTAAGATAGGCTTGAATATACACTGGTTAAAATAAATATGAATTATATTTCATTCCTTTTTTTGGTTTGTTTTTTTTCAGCCTTAGAGATAAATTACTTTATATTCACAAACAATTTACACTTGCATGGTGTCTAAAACATAATATATTTTTGTTTAAAAAAGTGAGGAGTATCAAGAAATTACACAGTTCTGAGAAATGATTGCTTAAGAGAAGCACTATAAACTCATGACAAAACCAGAAGGGTTAGCAGCAATAGCTACAGGTTCGCTTAATAAATCAGCTGAGCACCTCATTGCTTAAAACAACAGAAAACTTCTGTCTTTTCCTTGCACATAACTCAGAAGGCTTAGAATAAATTAGAACAGATTTTATACACAACTTATCATTTAACACTGAAAGGCAACCACCAAAGCTTCTGTATTGAGAGTCAGAAAATGTTCAGCTGGGGAGTTTTTTGACCTTTTTTCAAAGAAATGAAAAAGAAAACTACTCTTTTATAGTTGTAAAATTTTCAGTGGAAGACTGAAGTCAGCCTTTGGTTTTCAATATTTAAACAGTAAATTTTTCAAGCAGTAGATGTTTATGCAAAAAACCTTTTTCAGTTCAAGAGGAACATTAACTTCTGGGGAAACTGTTAAAGAAGATAAGGATGTACCAAATCCTTGCTCTCAAGCCTTCTTTGAGTTGTATGTGGGCACAGTTTCTATTCCATAGTGAAGGAGTTTGGCCTATAATTTTTAATGTATGCAAATGATAGTGGCAGAGTCAATATAGTATTTGGCAAGCTTCCCATGGACATGGAAACAACCAAGGCAGAGGCTTTCAAGATAATTTTCAGTATGAAACAGTAAAATCAAGCCGGTCTGCTGATGTACGCTTATTTTTACTGTAGCAATAAACTTATACAACTTGTTCCCGTTGAGGAATTGAGCAGTGTCTGGGTTACTGCGCTCTCCTGTAAAGAGCGGACGACAACAAAGCTTCCTTCTGAGAGACATGGCTGATTGTAACGATGCACATACAACGCATGCGAGACAGGTAACGCTACAAAGGTAGAAACCAAAGGATGGCTTTGTCAGGTAGTGCTGTTGCATTCTTTAATGCGTAAGGAGCCACAGACTCCAGAAAAATAAGCCGAGGTACACGTAAAACACCATTATTTAGCGATTCCTCTGCCGACTGTAGTAGAGATTGCAAGCTGCTACAATACTTTCAGGTACTACAGAAAAGTTTAAACCACAGTCGAGTTCAAGTTCTGTAATTGCTTTAACACGTCTCCCAAAGGAAGACCATGAGGCCTGTAAAGTCAGTATGGTTGGTTCCTCACAGCACAAGTACAAAATGAGAGGTCTGGAGGAAACGGGGCAGAGCGGGAAGCACGGGTCCCCCCAGATCCTCCCACCACCGCGGCTGCTGGGGCCAGCGCAGACGCTTCCAGGGCCTGTCCTGGGGCACAGCTGTGCTGAAGCAGAGGTTGCAGACCCACCGCTGCTTTCCAGCTGTGCAGCGCTTTCTGCGGGAAGCTGGACGCCCTGTTCGCACTTCTTCATTCTGCCAGTTTGAGGGGTGGAGGGAGATCACGAAAGGCAAATGGAGGGGGGAGGGTCAGGTGTCCTCCCTGGGTGCAAGCTGCCGCTAGCAGTGCAGCAAAAGCGGGGGAAGGGGGGGGGGGGGGGGGCTGTGCAAAAATAAAAGCTAGAAATTACTACATAAGTGAAAACAAATAGGAAAAAGGAGTTGTTGACGTTTTCCTCAGTCCTGGATTAAAGACAACCGACTACTTCCGCATCTGCCCGTTGGCGTTTCTTTCCAGAAACGGCCGGTGCTGGGCCCCGCGCCCCCGCCCGCGCCGCGCTGTGGTGGGCGCCGGGCTGGCGCCGCTGCTCCCGCCGCCTCCACGCGGTGTCGCGCTCGAGCCGCCGCCCAGCGCGCGAGCGCGGGTGCCAGCCGCCCGCCCCGCCCGGGGCCTTCCCCGGGAAACGGCGGGGGCGAAAGGGGCCCGTGTGGGAGCGGGGAGTCCGCGCGGAGGAACGGCCGCCCTCAGCCCGACCCCGCGGCTCTGCCCGCGTCATCCGTGCTTCGCAGGGAACAGCAAGCGCAGCCAGGCCTCGCAGCTACAAGTAGCGTCGAGTCAACGTTCGCAAAAGCTCCGTTCCTTCGGCGGGTTTTGGTGCTGCGGCGAGTTAATGTGTTCTGCCGTAGGTGCTGGCCAAGCAGAAGGCAGACCCGATGGCGTGTTGCGAGGGTGTATGCCTAAACCGTAGCTCAGAACCTCCCGATCACTTTTAATGACATAGAGGGAAGAATAAAGAGTAAGGGTTTGTTGTGGTAGGATGTCTTGGCGGGAAAGAAATCAAATTTACTACACACCTGAATAGCAGTTGGCCAGCACCAAAATCCAAGGCACGGGAGCCTAAAATATTTTTATTTATTTTTTTTCTAGTCTGAGATACTTGTGAGAACTCCTATTCCTAAGGTATCTTGACTATACTTATGCAGTGGAAGTGGTCCTACCTCAAGAGTTGTTTAACCGAAGCCTCTTACTTAAGTTTGTGAAAGCAGTAAGGAGAGCTGGCCGGTTGCAGGTAATCATTTGTCCAAAGCGGTCAGGATTCCCGAGGACTTATCTCCAAGCGCCGAAGCAGCTCAGAGAGTCATTTAGCTTGGAGGTGCTAGCCTGCTCTTCATCTAACGATCTGGTTTATTGCCAGGGAATCCCAAAATTTCGAGCACATGAACAGCAAGTCTGGCAAAGTAACTACTCGTGCTTGTATTGATGACTGATAAAGTATTACATGATCGAAGCCTTAAGATTTTTCATGAACATCATGCACCTTCAAACAGCTCCAATGAAACTGGCACATGTCATCCCAACCAGAGCCATTCAGGCAATTAATGCAGGTCATGACAGTCCTCCTGGGTTCGGGAGATGTATAAGGAGCCCCTCTCTGTAGATCAGCAAAGGAAGCTGCAACCTGCTAGTCTTTGATACAGCTGCTGTGACTTTCTCAGTATTTTCTGAAAGTCTGTTTATAAGTCAAGACAAGCTGTAATGCTGGAAGGAGTTCAAAATTAGACAAATTAAGTCCTCCTGATCATAGTAACATCCTTCCTGAAAATCCATTATGAGAAGTTGTCCTCATTCTGAAGAGTAGGGTACATCCTGCATTGAGAAATGAGACTGACGTCATTCTTGATCGTTAGAAAAACGGTCTCCAATACTAAGGTATCTAATGCGGTTATAGCAGTCCATCATACGATTTTACCAGGATAATTAGACCCTAGGTCATACAAGCAGCGTCCTTGTATCTTAAACCTAAAAGCTTTTCAACAACAATACATTCACATTGGAAGTAGTTTCTTGGTATGTTACAAGAAATAATGAGTTAATTCTCCTATTATATGAAAAATGCTCATGTTTTCATAGAAAGTTTTCTGAGAGGGTCTGTAGTACAAAAATGAAATATTCATTATTACTAACTAACCACCTTGGGTCAGTCTTGTCTCTGCTGCTGACTCCAGACCTGTCCATGTTTATTTAACTCAATTTATTTAATATTTCAGTCTCATCTGAGACTTCTTATTTCTCTTCATGATGGTATCCTTTCACTTCCATTCTATACTTACATTAGCTACCAGGTCTGCTCACTATATCCACTTTGGATGATTTTTTTTTTTCAAATCCTTTATAAATCTATATTAAAGATTTTGCATTTTAGTTCCCTGTTGAGGTTCTCTTTCTTCACTGAAACACCTACTGCATTACATCTAATATATTCACTTTACAGCAATTTCTGACAGTACTCTCTTTAATTTAGTGTCTGTGTGCTATACCAACATCAAACACCAGACTAATCCAAATTGAAAAATCGGAATTAGTCAGATCTAGTATTCATATACCATTTGGTATCATTTGAAAAGACATTCATTTCCCACACTTCAGATGATTGAAACTCAGCCTATTTTTCTCAACAGATTCACAAGCATTAGCGAATCACAATGACCTTCACTTAAGTTTTGAATTTATAAGGAAGCCTGAAACCAGAAGAGTCATGGGTGGTTTCTTGTTTCCCTGTGAATGTTTTACACAGCTATAGTGGGTAAAAAGTTGATGAATAAGATCTACCAGTGGTGTGTCATTCCTCATGGTGACTCAGAGTCTGAGAAGTCATGCAAAGGTTTCTGAATAGATAACCTACTGCATTTTGTACACTATGTATGAAGCTGGTTCCAACTTCATAGAGCTGAGTGAGGTCATATATCTGCATAGGTGCAGAACCACAGCCCCATCGTGGTCCCTGAACTTTGGCTTGCATGCATTTCTTACCGGTTCTGTATAACACGGGCAACATGCGGAGGGTCCTCTGCAGTCCGTCATTCGGCTCCTCTCTCCACCTCTTTCAGACATTTTACAGCAGGCTTACAGTCTTGGTCTGGGGACATAGGAATACTTACCCCCAAAACTGAAACATTGCATTTGAGAAACTGCCCATAGAAATGGCACAGGGATCAACTGCAATCTTCTGGAAAAATAATTGAAATTATTGGAAAGTGATGGCTTCAGTCTTTACATACAATCTATCTCATGAAGTGTTATGCTCCCAGTGACATTAGGGGAAAATCTTTACATAGAAAATGTAGATGCAATCGTTTTAAAGGAACATTTATTATTAGCCAGAGGAAGGAGAAAAAAAAATGAAGGGCTCCTTTCTTAAGTGACAAGTGAATTCATAGCTAAGCATCTGCTCAGAGAGGAAAATACTGAGGTCAGATCTTGGCCTTGGTTTTAAAGTGGGCCCAGGGAGCTATATATCTGCTTTACAAGTACCAAATATGTGTCTAGTGACAATATCTTCTGCCTCGTTTCTATTTTTTTCTTCAAAGTGGAAGGTTTTCAGCTGTTTTATATTAGAACCAGGATGAGGCTTAGGTCAGTCAAGAAAAAAGCCTCTGAGAATGACAGAGAGCTTCACAGTGAAAGATCCCCAAATCTACATATGTGTGCCCAAACAAAAGGGGAAGAAGGAAGAAATAAACATTGTTTTTCTACGAATACTGCTTTCTTGTTGCTTTCCTATTAAAAATAGGACTAAAAGTAAAATGATTCCTTGGTCATACAAGTCATCTTTACCCTACAAAATTCTTTTGCATTTAGAAATAAATCAGAACTCCTTATTTTAATGTAAGAATCAGACTACTTGTCTGTAAACGAAGAGAAGATGCTCCAGGAATGGGAACATTCAACAAACAATTGTACATCCGGATGACCTGACAGCAGACTTCTATTCTGTGTGGGAATATACATTTGGAAAGAGATACTGGAAACAGTGGATGACTGGAGTTGTTTTGGCTAGCAATGATACGCGTCGGCTTCTCAGCGGCTGTAAATCAATGTTGCTCCACAACACCGATTTACATCAGCTGTGCAACTGGCCCAATATCTCTCACATGAATGGTATGTTAACTCACCAATGAATATGTTGGTTGCAGTAATGATATTCCTGGCAGGCTGATCAGTACACTGATAGAGCTGTGACCTGTAGAGGGAGGCACGTCTGTCATTCTATCAAGAGTAAACAAGCCATAGTGGAAATGAAAAACAGAAACAGAGGCCTGGGGTCAGGCAACAGAATTGTCTAGTAAAACTTACTGAGGCCTGATATGCTAAAGAATTTGGAGCTAAATTTGGAATACAGCACTTTGCTAGAGGCATCAAAATCTTTGTTCACTGTTTTATTGCCATGCAAATATGTTTCAATGACTTTAATGTAAATATAGCAAAAGCATAGAGGGTTTGTAGATAGAATTCCAGACAATTGCTTTAGTTGTCTGTGCTGGTTTTAGTAGCTTTGCTGCTTACCTTTTTTGATACTTTTGCTGGGGTTTTTTTTTTCCTCTCTTTTTTTTTTCACTATGAAAGTCAAAATGCTGTTCTGGAGAAACACTAGCTACAGCGCTGTTTGCTAAAGAGAACATGGTTCTGAATTTTTCCATTTTTAGCTTCTCATGTATTTCCAGCAGAAATAAAAAAGGGGAAAAGAAAAGACTTCATGTATGATGAAACTCTAATATCATAAAATCAGTTTTGCAACATATACAGGAATGCACACATTTTTTGGCAAAAAGATCAAAAGCCTGATAATACTTTGCTGCTTTCAGGTTTCACTACAAGCTCAGCCAATCCTTCTCTGAAAGTCCCCAAACTTTAAATATTTGGCTAACATTTGAGCAAGACTGAACCAAGCTCTGAGGGGAAAGAGGCTAATTTTTTTTGCATTTCATAGTGACTGGAGTTTTGGTCCTGGCAGTGAAAGAAAATGAAATATTTTGTCTGAGTTTTGCTCTGAAGTTTTGAATTTTCTTAGAAAAAGGGCTTGAAACTGAAGAAAATATCTTCTTTAGTAGTCTTTCAAGGGATTGCATGGAGAAAATATCTAAGCAGAGCCCTGGGTGCCCATCCTCTGGGCACCAGAAGCTTGTGGATGAGGAAGGGAAGCCATGAAGTGCTTTCCACTAGCTATTCAGATGAGATAGACCATGGGAAATCTAGAGAGAACTGTTTCCATGTCTAACTGTATTAGCATCAACCTTCCCTAAGAATGTGTTTATCACAAGCTCATAGACAGACATCTGTCCAGACTAGGCTGAAGGTGTTAGGCCTCCAGGCTCTGACTTGGTTATTTCTTGCATGCATGCTTAACTCCCTCCTTTTTCAGCAATGTATATAATAAAATCTGGATTACATGCTCTAAAATGACCCCAAAAGGCATACCAAAGTCACTTTCTGGCATAGACAACAACGTATAATTGCATGGGACTGTACTACCATTCCAGTACCTTTTTCAATACAGAATTTGCCCTTGTTACATTAAGACGAGTGTGCAATTCTTTCTTTACTCCACTTGCCCTCCTGTACTTTGAATACGGCAAAACCATTGCATACTGTAAAGCAGAGAGGTAGTATCTCTTTGTGAGGGAGATTTCTAGCTGAACTTACTAAAGTTCCTTAAACCATAGGAGGTGTCTAAGTATGCTATCACCCCTTAAAAGACTTAAGTGTTGGGGAGTTGCAAAGCAAAGTGATACTTTTGAAAAACTTTCATCCTGTGTTAGAATCAGCAATGCGGTGCTACCCAAGAAATGTTGACATACCATTTGTTGATTTATTTTGAAGGGTAATTAATCAATATATCTTACTAGTGTCAGTGTAGAACTATAGGACTTAACATTTTTTAAAAGCATTTAGATCTCTGAAAACATTTGTTTGACATCCAAGCTCATGTGATTTTATTGCCTGTAATAAAGTGCATTTTATAGTGATATTCAGTTGTTTCATATTAAAAAAAATGAAAAAATGTAATTAATGCATGAGTGCTTACCACAAAAAAATTACCAAAAATTGATTTCAACAGTATTTCTAAAATGCTACACTGCTGTTAAAGTCTGGTCCTGCTACAAAAAAATGTATGTATTTGGTAGCTAGGTTTTAAAAAAACCTACTTTGCATTCAAAATTAGTCATTAAAAGTCTTCAGCTTTTCTTCATATTCTTAAAATAGGACAGATTGGTGTCATATTAGGTGCATCGCAAAACAGTGCAGCTCTGTCTGAGGCCTTGGCAAGGAATGGTTGAGCCCATCTGAAAATTTTATTTGCACATAACAGGTAACCAAGTCTGTAAGTGCAATCACTTAAACCTAATAATAGAAAATATTTGCAAGTCAAAACACAATTATCGGCAAAACTTGAAAAGTGTTCACAAGCTTTTTTTGTCCTTTTGTTTATTGGCAATACAATATCAAATGCTGTTTCCCACAGATAAAAAATGACATGTCTAGTAACTCTGTGTAAGAAATTCTTAAAGCTGAAGTATTCTTAACTGGAGAATAGGTATAGTAAAAATTTATATTGATAGTAATTATGTCTAAAGGGCCATTTTGCATACATCAATTGGACAAAAATATAGTTGCAGTGAAGAATATTTCTCCTGAGCAGAAAGCATTTTACATAGATTGTTGGGTTTAATAATTTTCAAGTTTTAAGATAGAAAAGGGAAAAATTAGTGAAAAACAGTTTAGCTTTAAAGCTATTTTGCTATTCTGCCATATTTCCCTTTACAACATCTGCATTCTCAACATAAACTGCATGTGGCACAGAAAGTGAAAATATTAGCAGATCCAACACATTTTCAGTGCTTATGATGTCATGCTATAAATTACCAAATATGGAAGTTTTTAAGCATCTTGCCTCATGCTTAACTGAATATGGCAAAACTCAGGATGTTCATTGATCAATTTTAAGCAAAGATAATACTCTTTACATATCAAAATAAAAAGAATCACATGAAAAAAAGGTCTCACTGTCATTAAATCTAATGTGAATAATAATTTCCTTCCGGGCACTGACATTCTCTAAAGGTCCGTTGTTGTTTCTTAAGGTGACCTGAAAGTATTTGTCATGGCTTTTTCTATAGTACTTAAAACAATAACTTCAGAGAGAGATCGAATGAGAGGCCTGGTCAAGAAAGCTGTCTTAGTTGAAAAATACAAGAGGTTTCTTCTTAGTTTGAGGAAAATCAAAATTACATCTCCATTTAACAAAAAAGTTTCCAAATGGAAATCCAAAATCTACATATATTGTCCAAAAAAAATCTGCCATGTTTATTTCACTATTGATATAGAGTATAAATTAAGGCCTCAGAAGAAGAGGGAAAGTGCATCTTTCAATTTGGCAGCCTTGGCATCAGAAGAAAGTGCTATATTGTTCTTCACACAAACCGTCCCCATTAGAGCTCAAGATGTTCTTTTCCTTTTAATCCTCATTTGTACCCCTTAGCCATTTGTTTAGAATTAAATTAACTGCAATTTGGAAAATGTGGATGAAAGGTAGTGCATTGAGTAGATATCACATGTTTCCTGAATAGTGCTTGTTCTCCCTCTTTCATAGCCATTCATTGTGCCTGAAAGGGTGTAGTGTGTGAATTGTTGGACTGTCACTCTGCAGTGAAGTCTAGTAGCCACTATTACCATGGAAACAGCAGGAAAAAGACAATTAACAAAATGGTTCTGATTTTCCTTATTTCTTGGGGGAAGGGATGTTCATTAGTGATTTTTTTTGTTTTCTTTTGTTATTTTCCAAGAAGAAACACAAGGGAAGGGGAGGAATCTTCTTGTTAAATTAGATATTGTCATCACTGCAGGCCTACTAATACAACAGAAATGTGTGTTTGTGTAATAAAATGTGAGTTTTTAAGTGTTGTCTAGTCTTATTCCTTTCTTTCCCATCACAGAAAAGAAGTCTCAAAATATTCTTAGGTGAGCGACTGTTAATGAGCAGAGCCAGTGAGTTTAACCCTCACACATTCATTGGACTTTTAATTAGTCCCTCTCAGAATCACTCCTATGACAGAAACACAATATAGGCCTGAGAGGGGTTTAAACCAAAAGGGGGCTCTCGTTAGATTTTTAGCATTAGTTTAAAATCAAATAAGTTGGAGGAAAGTGCTGTGGGCTGCTGTAAAAGGCAGGTTTTTGTGCCTGAAGGACATTCCAACACAGGGGTCTAACTATAATTTCAAGGCAGTCAAGTTCACATTCTGCATCCAGAAGTGTGCAAAACAAAGGGGTGAAACTCAGCCTCTTAAGCACACCTCTGCCTTTAAAATTGTTATTTCTACATAACAGTTTTACTAACCTCCACACATTGTAATTAAAGGAAAAAAAAAGATGCAAGTTCTATAGTAACATTTTAAGTCAAACATTCCCAAAAGACTGAACTTCATGTTGTGTTCATGGCGCATGGACCTAGGGACTTCGGAAACAAAAAAGAGCTCTCCTCACGCTTTATACAGATACAGTCAAGATCAGTACCAGGCTCTTTTTCATTTATTGATCCTTTCTATGCTAGGAGCAATACATATAGCAGGAAAACTGATGGAGAGCATTGTGATTAGATAAGCCTTACTTCTTTATGCTCATTTAGGTGTATGACAACATAACTCTGTATACTACTGGTAGGTTTCACTGATACACCAAAAAAAGACACACAGCTGTCTACAGCATTTGCCAAAAATACCCTGGTAAATGTATGTTGCAATATATCAAGCCAGTTGTTGGAGTAGAGCTGTCCTGTCCTGTACTGTGTATTTGAAGAGCACCTATTCCTTTAAGAACAAGGACTCTTCTGGATCTCTAGATTACAATGAAGAGCAATTAATAAACAATAAGAATAGTTTTGTTGGTTTTTTTTTAAGGAAGAAGTTGCTATGAATTCATACACTTGCTCTCTGAATAGCAAAACGGAAAACAGTGTGCTGTCTAGCACACTGTCATGCCTCTCGTATTCTGTGTATGCCAGAAACAGTGTTTGTGTTCAGATCCCAATTTATCTCTGTATTTCACTCTATTATGCTTTTATTGTCAGACATTGGTTTAAATAGAAGTGCTGATTCTTGAAAAAGTGATGATTGCTCGTAAGTAACCTACAGAGAATTATTTACAGGAGTGTGTTGTATTTGAAGAAAGGTGAACAGTGCAGGAATAAAATGACAGAATACATACTAAAAACATAATGCAGAGATTTGGGATGAGTTAAAAGAGGAAAGAAGAAGTGGAAAAAAAATTAGAAGGAAAGTTCTGATCACTGTTTGTCTATCCTAGGTAAATACAACAGTCCTCTGAAACAAAGTACTAGAAAAGTGGAGGGGAAGCCTAGGGAACATATGCTGAAGGCATACCCTGACTGAAAGGATATACTCTAGCAATATTCAAGTAGATGGTTAAGAGGGGAAAAGGAGAAAAAAGAAGTTTTACAAACAAAAATTGAGGCAGCCATCAAACACTTAATGGTGTCAGACTTAATAAACCTGTGAAGTAAAAAGAGGAAGGGGAGACATGGACCTTTATTTGATCCACAGCAGTATAACTAACATCATATTTTGCATTACTGACTTACAGGAGATGCAATATGCACATAAGTGTAAGTGGAATTCAGCACTGAAGGTATACAGAATTATTTTAATGTCATATCATGGAGAACTCTTGTTTCTGTTTTTATTTTTTAGTCTCCAATAAAGGAATTTTCTGTAGTCCCTGAGCTCTGATCGAAGAGCCTTTTAACAATGTTACTCATATTAGTTTCTGAAATATGCTTGTTTCCAGTCAACAAGCAATCTTTGCTGTTGATATCACCTATTTGACTTTAGATTGCAACATAGATGTCAGCGGAAACCCAAGAAATGCAAAGAAGAGCAAGCTATTTACTTAGAGGTAAACCATCCTAAGATAGGCTTTTTTTCCACTTTACTGTCATTATGATTTCAACAATGCTCCATTCACTCTCACAAACTGTTTTACTTTTATTATTGGTTGAGGTAATTGGTGTTTTCACTGGGCTCAGCATGTTTCTTGCTTTACTTAGTCCTTAGCATTAACACTAATGCCCTTGGAATCCAACTTTGAAGGTTTTCCTGGGTTTTAACTTCTGCAGGAGTGAAGCACAGGCTCTGGCATCTTCCTTAAAGATCACACCAACTAGAGAAGACTTTTAATCTAAATGATGACAAAGGCAGGCGGAAAGCACCAGGTAAAAATATGAGGAGCTTTTTGTAAGTTTACTTTAGCCCCAGTCAAATAAATGATGTTTGTTTGTTTGATAAGTGTGCAGGGTAATAAAGGGTAAAAGTAATTAATGAACTTCTCTGGGGCCAGTTACACCAAAGTATGTGCACATTTTGTGCCTACTTGAATTGTGGACTCATATCCAAAGCATTCACAGAGGTCAGTTATTTGGGTATGTGTGGAAAATCACATTATTTAAACGGGTATGCATGTATGTGGCTATTCTTATAACTAAATGTGGAAATTTATACAAGAAATTGCTTAAGGCTGACTGCAAAAAAAAGCCTCTAGATTTTTTGATAATTCTTATTTGGAAGCCGCAAATTGGCCTACGAAGTTTCCAGGAGCAACTTTTCTTGTGAAATTTCTCATTTCTAACTGAGTTGGAGATACTGAAAAAGCCTTGTTACATTTGTGCATTTAATTTCTAAGCACAGACAAAAAGGAGAAGTGTAGTGTGGGAGAAATATTGTTGAGTTATTGCTTTGCTAAATGCAGAAGCTAGCTTAAGTTTTACAAGCCTCCAGAACTGTTTGATACATGTTGGGCTTAACCCTTAATTGGCTGAATTGTTCCATCCGATCCAACTTGCTTATATAAGTAAAACCTGAGCTTATTCAGATGTTTTGATTTCTGGGGCCACCATCTGAAGACTGAAAGCTTACACAGACTTCACATACAATGAAACTGGTAAATACGAGGAGTTATTTGGCACAAATACCCTTTTTTTTCACAGTGTACAACATCCATTAGGCAAGGTAATAGGGCATTATTATTACATTGACTGTAAGGGAAGTGTGACATAAATCTTGGTCAGGTTGGCCATCATATGCTGCTGACAGCAGTCATAGTCACTTTCCAGATAATAAAGAGTACCATGGGGTCCTTAGTGATGTTACAAAGGAGGACTTTCAGTTTGCGTTTCATTAGTACATCAGCTCACAATACCAGCAGAGTTTTTTCCTGACATTATACCAGGGCACTAGTTAAACATTGGCACTAATGGAAAATGGACATTAGTTGAACAACTTTCTGCATGTTTGCTTTGACTCTAATCTGTTTACAGGGCCTGAAAGATTTGTAAATTCAGTTCATCATGGAGGTTGAAGTAACATGACTGACAGCTGACAAAATGATTTTACATCTTTATTTTTTGTTTTGCAACTTATTGTAAGAACAATATGGTCAGCCAGCAGTTGCCTGAGTCTATATGCATTAATCTGTCACTTACATCTATCATATTTTCAGTCAAGGAAAATTATTAAGAAAATATGAACGTGTCTAACTGTGCATATATTTAGGCTGGAGAACATCCTTGATTTCAGCCCTATCTGGAAAATGCTCGTAGGGTGTTTAGTTTGCAATGTGTAGCAGCCAAGATGCTGCACACTAAAGCTTTAAAAAGAAATGTGCATTATATGTGGTTTGGATTTCAGCAAGTGGTTAAGGACCAGGATTTGCTGAGACATTCATCCCAGAAAATGTGTATACCCAAAATATCTCTGTGTGAGATCAGTATGAGAATTTTCTGAGTATAATTAACACTTACACTTTCCTACAAGTGTGATGCACAAAAACACTTGAGATAGGTAGACAGATACATAGACAGATAAATATGCACATATGAATCTTCATCAAGTGCTCATCTAAATTATTACTGAGTTATCTCAGGTTTTGTACTCTAGTTTGATATTGGGTTTTGTGCCTATTTCCCTTAGAAGATCAAACTGTGCGTATGTATCTGAAATTGGTATCCTGATGGTTTGCTGATTGATATGCTACTAGCATATTTCAACTTGATGTGACAAAAAAAGCCACAATCTCAAATGTATTTTACATTTTTTTCATGTAAATAGTGGTTGAGTAGACACCTATTAATGCAGCCTGACCGCTAAGTTTATTAGATAACAAAGACTCTGCAGAGGAAAGACATTGCCAATGTCAGTTCATCACAGGAAATCAAAGCTTTTGTCAGCTTGCACCTTATTTGATGCTGTAGGACATTTGCATAGGTCACAAAGACCAATAAAGCTTAGTTCTAGGTAGTTAGTTTTCCTGCTCACAAAACCCATTATTATAAATGTTATTACTGTTTGTGCCTTATACTTCTATTTTGCAAAGCTGAAATCAGCAGAACCAAATGCTGGATTTCATACTGTCATTAACTATGCTTTCCTATTTGCCTCTCATATTGTAAAGACCAAAGGGATTAGTCAAGTAGCATATTCCAGTACCTCACTGAGCTCAGGTTTTAGACATCGTTTTCTTATAATGTCTGTCCAGCTACCATGGTTCTTCTCTATATGGGCCTGAGGAACACAGTTATCAGTGAGTAGTTGTCTTTACTTATCATATATGTCAGTAGAGCTGGGGAGCCTTTCTTCTGATTTGGAAACAGTTCCCTAACCATGGCCTTAGAGAAAAAGATCTCTGCTGTCTCCTAGTCAGCAAACTAAAGAAGAAATAAGCTGTGGGAAAAAGCATACTTCTTTCTATCCATGATGGTCTCTGATAGCATAAAATTTTTTTTTTCCTTTTATATATTATTTTGGACTCCAGTGAACTTTCAAGAGTCTCTTCACTAACATGCTGCCTGAAGGCAATGTTTAGGTAGTAATATCTTAGAATTATTATTGTTTATAAAGCCCTTAAAACAAAAAGATAGCTATGTTAGAGGAGTGACTTAAAATATTATTAGGAAGAGTAAAACAGTATGACTCTCCAGTCTGCTATCATGACCTCTTATGTGTGTGCTGTAGGTAAAACCTGTCAGTTTTGACAACACTTTCATCAATGCAAGGTTCATGAGACTCTTACCCTTCAGGTAAGTATCCTCTGCAGGTGGAAGACATCAAGCTAGTCAGTTGGTGCCTGTCAGAAGAAGATTAGCTAGCAGCAGATAGTCTCCAAAGGAAACTGTAAACTTAAAGCCTACTTGAAATAATTTTTTTCTCCTTTTGTTTTCTTTTTCTTTTGTTTCCTTTTTTTTTTTTTTTTCCCCAACAAGACTGCCCACAACATACTTGTTTTCATACTCCTTCCTGTTGGAAAAGAACCTTGCATCTCTCCATGGAAATCTGTGCAGTGATACAAGTCACATAATAGATGATCTCTTACAACATTAATTTGGTGATTTTTATTGTGAGTGAAGTAGCCTATCTACTTCCTGCTGTGGAGGCATGGTGTGATTGCTACAGCATTATCAACTTGGTCCATAGTTGTGACGGAGCATATTCCTTCCACTTTCCATGTGGTAGAGTAGACACCTCCCAGGCCTAGCCACAAGTGTGTGGGAAAAGTTCCTCCCTAGCATTTAAAATTTACTTCTCATGTGCACTAAGGCCATTTTTCACCATACAGATATAGGAAAGTGTCACAAGGAGTGTTATTTTAAAGGTCCTTTACAATGCTACAATGATGTAAAGTAGCCATAATGTGAATGTGAATGAGAGGTGTTCCCCAAAGGTATGGATGAAACATCAAACGCTTACAGAGATCTGGCATGGGTCCAGGAGATGAGCTGATTGTAGAAGGATCACAAAGGTAGTTTTTATGTGTCAGCAGCACATATGTAGGATTCCATGCCAGCAGAAGTCCAAAGACTTGCTGTCACAATCCTATCCATGAAAAAAAAAAAAAAAAAAAAAAAAAAAAAGGCAAGCTAATTGGAATTTTTCTAAAAATAGACTGTAATGTTCATTTATGTGGAGGTGCTGCGATAACAAAAAGCGTTACCTGTTAAATGTGTTTCCACCATCCTGTAGATTTTTATTCTTTTCTCAAAAAGCAATGCCACTCCAAAGCAACATTCCTATGTAATTATATATTCAATTAAATTAAAGCTGCCTTAACAACAGTTGAATCCTCCATAATTCTTTGATGTCATGAAAACCAAACAAGTCCCCAAAGAATAATGAGTCAACATCTGTTCTTTGCCCCTCTTCCCCTCCTGGTTCTCCTGGTAGCTGAGGGAATCTTCATTTGGGGCTGCTCAAACAATTTGGGCCAACTTTATCATTGGTGTAATTTCAGTGGGTGAGTGCAGCTGCACAGGGCATTAATCTGGTCTCATCGTTTTAAGGCAAAATTTAAATGTGCCAGAAAGAGTAATGTTAGATCCAATGGCTGTAAGACTTTTATGAATCTGTTTTCCAGTCTTTATCTAGTCAGAATCAAGCTTTTTTTTTTAAACCATGATACAGTCCAGCAGAAATTTAGACCTTATATAACATTGCATTTAAAGCATTTATCTTTACTCAGTGCTATGTTTATGGAGGGTGAAAAAACTTCTCAACCAAGCATACAAACTTTGTGAAATTAAATTTTTAGACCAGGATCAACATTTGAACCTTGAGGTAATGTCTAACTGGAGTCTAATATAAGTAGAGTAAGACAGATTTGATTAAAGAACAGAAGACCTAGACATTATCCAAATTTCAAACAACTTAATATGGAAGTGTTTCTCTATTTTAAGGGTTTGTTAGTTGTTAGTCAGGGGGGGGGAAAAAAAATCTTTCTACACCTCTGTTCCAGCATGAAATCAAAAGCAGAATTGTTAAAAATGTCTTTTTAGTCCATCTGGACCTGTACAAGAAAGCACTTTCAGTGACATGCAAAAATATGTCTTCAGTCCAGTTTTATAGACTCCACTGTTGGAGACTTTATGATTCTCTGCAGATTCTTTCCAGTCTTTTTACCATTTGGATATTTTTCTGACACCTACTATGTCTGTTTCCTGATTCGTTTTAAGCACATTTCTTCCTGTCATAGCCATCATGGGCTGGAGAAAAGGGTATGATTTTCCTCCTACAACAGTTTTGAAGACGATTGCCCTTCTCTCTTCTTCATGCTGGAACTATTCTTCCACAAATCTCATATTCAGCTCATGATTTCATCTTCCATCTCCTCTCCTGAAGAAGTAAATCAACCCCTGATTCTTCATTCCATGCTACACTGTGCAGTTAACGATTCCTAAATTGGGCACTTTCCACTGAGCTTTATTCCATTTCATTCTATTTTTCTCCAGTCTGCTATTGCCATTTTGAATTCCAGTCTTGTTTCCCAGTGTATGTTAAAGTCCCTCTCACCTTCATGCTACTTGTGGGCTTAATGCAGGTTTCTGTCTACTCACATCATTGGTAAAGGCCTGAGTAGGAACAGATCCGGACAGATCCCAGCAGAACAGCTAATTGTGTGCTTTTGCTTGACAGTGAATCACTGACATATATTCTCTGAGCTCAAATCCTCACTTACTTCTCTCAGTCATGTGTATCTGAACACCTATGGTTCAGAATTGCTGTCAATTGCCTGAAGGTTTAATGACCTGGATGCTTTTCACCTTCTAAAATTAGCCCTTATGTCTTCACTCTAGTAGTTACTGTATCTTTTAATTTTCCATATTAATTACTACACGTAGGCTGTCAGGCATAAAAGTTCATATTTTTTATTCATTGCTTTTGTTGAGTACAATGTTCCATTCCCTTACACAGTTAAACTGCACTGGTACTTTATAGCCTTTAATGAAGAGAAAAGTGTTTGCAAAGACTTTTTTCCTTTTGTTTTCCAGGGTTCCTATAGCCCAGCAGAGGACTTTGACTATGAACTGTTACCCTATTTATGCTCGGTTTTTAAGTTATTTATGGAGAAAATTGTGTAATGTGTTCTCTAGGTAAATTAACATACAGTGAACATTTATCAGCATGGATTACTCGTTGTGCAATGGAGGACTTTTCCAACATACGGCCAGAGCTCCACAAGGGACAAGAGTAAATGAAAAAGGAGGCAGCAACAATATGATTACAGAAACAATGCCAATTTGTAAATGAAAAGCTTTGAATCTTTTTTTTCCTTTTTTTTTTTTTTTTTCCCTGAAGCATAGTGCCCATGGGCATTTCTAAGTAGATCTGGGCAGGCCTGCAGATAAATCAAAATTCAGACAAGCCAAGGACCTGGATATTCTCCATAAGTAAAAATACAAAGTTGGCTGTCCATTTACGGGGAAAAAAAAACCCCAAACCAACAAACCCAACCAAAAACCCCCCAAAACAATTCTATGTAAAAATACATAAATTCATTGTGACCATGAGGAAATCATACCAAAGGATTGTCTTTATTCACAGATGTGAAGCCAAGGCAAAGCTTGTAAATCAACAGGATCTCAAATTAAACTTCCTTTAAACCAAGTCTAAGTTTAAGTTCTGTGAATTTATATAATTGAAGTACGATAACAGGAACTTTAATGTCAACATAATCAGGTCCCAGGAACAAGTAAATCAGCTCTTTATTGGAATAAACAGTTCTTACATAGCATAGAATTACACCTTTTACAGAAAAGGAAGTCAGAGAGACAGGGAAGGATGAAAGAGGAGCCTGTTAGAGACCTGATAATTAAAAGAGTCTTTTTCAAACACAAACAGAAGATTATGACTTGAGTTAAAGAAATCGCAATGCTTATATATGCACTTATTATCAACAAAGGTCCTTGCATTTAAGTAAAACAATGCTTATGAAGAAAAATAAGATGAGCTATAAGCAGAAATGTTTTCAAGGCACAATATTGTTCATGGATTTCCATAAAATAATAGTGACTGTTTAGAAGTGTCCCTTTTAAATTATCATGGACTAAATCAGAGACTAGAACTAAAATGTAGCCACTCTGAAAAATAATGGCAGTGGAGGCTGCTGTTCTTTATGCGTGTTGTTCACATTTACTCTGCAAACACATAGTTCAGTTTAATTAGCATGTGATTGAAAAGTGTTGACGTCTTGTGTTCTGTGTTGCTAAATGGATTTCCTCATGCTGGGGAATATGTAAATTCCTTGAAGAATTGTTTATGCTACCAGAGCAGCTTTTAAGTAATTCTGATGACAAGAATTAAAGTAGGCAGTCAATGTAGTTATTTTGAGGATTTAATATAGTTGTGAACACAAGAGTGTAAATAACTTTTTCAAGGAGCTGAAGCAGTCTGTGAAAACAGCTGTACAGATTATTTTTTTTAATTTTTTTTTTTTTTTTTTCATTTCATGGAACAGTAGAGTTGAATTGCAGCTTTTGTCCCTTCTCATTTCTGGCAGCCAAAAATAAGATGAATAAATGTAAAAAAAAAAAAAACCAAAACCAACCTCTCCTTCAAAACACTGAATATCATTTAAAAAAGAAAAGATTTACGTATTTCTATATGATTCTTCTCTGGGCTATAAAAACGTTAAGTGTCTGTAGCTTCCTTTATTTCACAAAGTATATTTCTAATTCTCTGTGGTTGTATAAGAGAAAAATATGAATTAAAGTGTAAATTACACTTCTTTGAATGCTACATATTTTTGATTGTCAGAATGGCAGAGGCAAAGTACTGTCAAAAGCTTACATAGTTCAGACTAATCTTGGAATATATGGACACTGAAATTTCCACTCCACAGACAGATTTGCAGCTTCAGAATCAGTTTTATTCTGAACCAGAGTGAAAAAAAAAAACCAAAGAGCTTTGCAAGAAACATAATTTCCAAGAATAAACAAAACAAATTAATTAAAAAAAAAAAAAGAAGATAAATTTAGACTGCCATGTTTTTCAGGCTTATAATAATTTGGAAAACATTTTGAAAGGGAAAGTTATTTAAAGATGAAAAAGCTGAAAAACATTCCTGACATAAAAATGTCAAATATCTTTACTATTTGTTTTCAAATTGGAAATGTTATAAATGAAAAGTTCTCTAGTTCTATCCTAATGTAATGACATTAATAATCACGAGCTGTATGGGAGCATGCGAGAGCAACTAGCATCAGCCATCAATCTAAAACCACAGAGTTTTGGGAGGTTAGTGGCAACCCTTCCTCACTTTTAAGGGTGACTTCTTTCCTTGTCCCCAACACTGACCCACCAAAGTCCCATAAATGTATTATTACTGGAGAGGCTTGGACCTTTATAGGCATAAAATTATGCTGTAATAAGGATTAATCTAAACCGAAGGATTCACCTAATGCAAATCCTTTAAATTTTCTAGTCATAAGGTCTAAGATAGCTTCCTGACCTCCCTTAGGAAAATGCAGAAAGTAACGTGCTTCTAGAAAGTCATTCATCCGTTGTAGCCAGATGTTTATCATAGAAAAGATTTTTTTTTTCCATTAGGTCTGTCAGTAGAGGGCTTTGGACCAATAGATGCTGAACTTTTATGTGGGCAGTTAGATGAAATTAGTCTCCCTTTAAATGTCAGAATAAACCATATAGAACAGAAAATCCCTTTTCAGTGCATTACCCAGATAATACTCCTTTGAATCCATTGTGTTCATTGCATCACATCACACTAACTGAAGATGGTGTTGAACAAAAATTATTTTTGCTCAAATACAAAGTTAATCTACCTCAACAAAATGCATGTTTATACTAGGTAAGCACTATGTTTGCCAGGCCCTGTTCTCTTCTTTGGAAACTCTGTGAACATCATTCTGCTTATGAGATTGAATCCCCGCCACTGAGGCATGGTGCAGGAGAGTGGAGCTGTATCCCCAGTCTTCCAACCCATTCCCATCATCAGACACTCTGGTGGATGTTCTTCAGTAATTCTTCTCATCAGTCACATGGATTTAAATAAAACTTCAGTATAATCATAACTAGTACTATTCTTTCTGAACAAAGGACAGTTCAAAGAGGGAGTGGAAAAAATTAACACCATGATGTCTTATTATGAGAACATAAATGAGATTGTGATATAGCAGAGGGAAGAAGAAAAGGGAAGATAAGGGAAACAGAAAAGACTGCATAATGGATCAGCTCTCTCAACTGGTTCTAGAAAATGTGAACCCAGAAAACCAAGGAGATCCAGCCCGTCAAAATCAATAAAAAGTCCATTGACTTAAGTGATGCCACATCACAGGCCCTTTTTATCCTTAAACCTTAGAGAGATACCAGGATGAGACAACTGTCTAACCACATGAAAGAAACCTCTGCTCTACTAAGTTACAGTTTAACTTAAAATGAAGGAATTTCTGCAAATGCTTAAGTTACCCTGTATCTTTTACCAGGTAGATATAATGAATAGCTTAGCAGGTGATAAGAAGTAGAACAAAGGATTAAAATCTATTCAAGTGCAGACAGCATTTCATTTTAATTTTATCAATATCTTAGAAACAAAGATAGACACAACCAACCAGTCTCAATACTAACAATAGGAAACAAAAATAATATTCTTTGTACTTGCAGCTAAATTTTCTTTTCTTCACATGGAAAACTCCACTGTTTATAGATAGCAAAATCCTCCTTAGAAGTAATAAAATCCTCTCTGACATTTTATGGACATCAGCTTGGCTTCCAAAGACATTTCTTAAAACTGCAAGCTTTGTATGTCCAGTTTTTGAGGTTAATACATTATATAAAATATACAGAATAATTCTTGATCTTCTCAACGCATATTGAATTCATGAGATTTGGAAAGTGAAGAAGGAAAGAAATCCTACCATTAATCTTCTAGTGCTGATGATTCAGATATGTCAGGTTTAAAATTTGGTAGAAGAAAATCCAGAGATGCTTTAAAAAGCAGGTTGACTTTTACCAATAGGTTGAAGAAATGTCATCTTCTGGCTTCAGCTGTGACCAGCATAATCAGCTGGTTTTGATTTCCTTCAACTATTTTAAGATATAAACTATGTCTGCTGCGTAACATAGTCACACTAGTTCCCGGAAGCAAGACAGAAGTCATGGAAATTCAACGAAATTGCAGAGCGTGCTACAGGGATTGGCTTGATCTTGGTTACCTTAGTGGCTCAAGCAGGACTCATATTTATGACTGAGCAAATCACAAATTTTTCCACTACAGAAGTGTTCAGACAAACCACTGGGTCCCACTGCACAGATGTAAATAAAATTTAATTTTAGAGTCTTGTCTTTTCATAATATCAGCTTTTGTACCTGTACTACAAGAACAGACGGAGTATGGGAAAAAATTGAAGTGTTAATTGATTTTGTTTGAATCCTGTTACCCTCTGTTTGGTGTGAATTGTTAAGTTGTCAAAACATTAAGTTTTATAAGGAATGGAGTAGACAAACAAAAAGATAATTCTATTGATATCAGAGGTGTATCTTCAGCTAACGTTTTACATTCACACTGGTTATCCCATCTCAGACTACTGGAAAATAAGGGGAATAACAAAAGAGCAATAAAAATTAAAGAAAAAGCCTGTTCTCAGAAAATGAAAACTAGCTTTGCTTTCCTTAGAAAAGAGATTAAAATGCAGAATTTCTGTTACAGGAAATTTATTGAGTTCAAGAATTTAAGTACATTGAAATAGACTGAGAAAACAAACATGTACAGGAGTATCAAAAATATCTTGGGTTATGATAATTATCCCAAAAAATGTTAAAAGGAACATTTATCTTTGTGTTTCACAAATACAACTATTAAAAATTAAGATCTAATGTGGGGGAACAGATTACTCACTGCTTCTGTGAAGTCATGTCACCCTCCTCAGAAGCATCAGATATAGACAGTTGATTCGGATCAGGTTTTGGAATGATGGAGTAAGATTCAATATAATAATTCCTGTATTTACATGTACATAGGAAAATATCAATAGAATAACGTAGGACACACAGAAACCTCCCAAAAGCTCTGACTACATCCTATGGATCAGGTATTTGATCATGTGTAAATCAGATCATGGTCTGAAGTAAAAAATAATGTCTCCACAGGATTACATGGAGTTTTCTCTCGCCAAGCATTCATACACTGAAGGCAGGAAGAATAAAAGAAAGTGATAATTAATGAGGTCGAGATGAATTCCTCTTCCACTGTCATGTTGGGTCTAGCTTCAATGCAATGCATCTTTCTTGTATCAAAATACTAGATAGCAGATTTTAGGTAATAACTTAGCTCAAGTTTATTTCTGTTGTAAAAAATAAGGTTTCCCTTCAGGAAGTTTGAAACTGAAGTTGTGTCCTGAACTTCTGTCTGAAGTTATTTCACCTCCATAATAACACTTTTGACCCGTAAGAAAATGTAAATGTTCTTTCACACAGTAAGCAAATCAGGAAGTATTGAAGGTAGAAATGAATAATGATGCATGAGAAAAACCACACTTTGCCTTTGAAAGACAAGAACATATTACATCAATACAGAGTAGTATGTCAATATTTAGAAATAATTAGCCAGTTACACTGCTAGCTGAATATATTGCAATGAAGACAGGCAAACGTGGATTAAAACCTCACTGTTACAACCACCTCAAAATTAGCTGCACAATATAAAGCAGAACACTTTGCAAGATAGCAAGTCAGATGACATCTACCTTACCAAAATTGACCCAACAGACAAACACAACCAATTGAACCTCATGCGTATAAACTCTTAAGTCATGAATTATCACAATGTCAGGAACCTTTTTTTCTTTGTTTGGAATATTTCTTATTGTTTGCAGGCATCTGAACATAGGAAGATTTGGGATTTTGTAATATTTCTTGAATGCCTTCTTCCCGTTGTGGGATCTTTCAATATTATTCCTTTTAACTTTAATGAAGAAAGAATGTGAAATCTGCTGGCAATTTCCTTGCTACCATGACTGAGACTGTATATTGTCATTAACTTGTGTCTTGTTTATTTTATTTTTTTTCTCTGTTGATGCAAAATGAGTAACCTGTGGATTCCAATTATATGGGAGATTTCAGCTTCAGGGAGACTGGTTGGTTAGTGGAAAATTGTGGAAAAAAAGGCAGCATTATGAATTAACTAATCTTTGATTTTCAATGTATGTGGTTTTTAATCCTAGTTCTGCATGTAGAAAAAATGCATTAATTTAAGGACTGTTGATTTTGTCATTGTTTCTTTGTATCTTTTATTCTTGAATCTCCTTCTTTGCAACCTATCTGTGCATTGCTTGCACTCCATAATGATATCCAGAGCATGAATCAGGTGATGAAGAGTGATTCACATGGATGAAATAATCCTGGAATCTGCTGGAATCATTTAGGGCATTTCATAATTAAATACGTAATAAATATACAAAATGTTTCCATTACAGTGACATTCTGAATGAGAAGAAGGTGGAGAACCCAGAGAAGCAGCTCATCATACAACAAAGCAGATGCCAGAAATCTGTGTTGGATAATCTGCTGTTTATTAGCTTCTATTTTGCTACCTCTCTCCCAAAAGAAACACAGCTATTTTATGCCTCACTTACTTTCTCTAGTAACAGATCTACACTGGACTTAGGAAAGCAAGCTATGTCAGCCATACAACACAAATACCATGAAGCAGAGATACAGGTAAGGGACAAATATAATGGTTTTATGTTCCCATTTTTTATGAAAATACAACAAATTATTTTATTTGCCAAAGGAAGGAGGATAAACTATGCAATCTGCAGGCTTCTGTAAGAGTATCGTGATCACCTAACATTGTGATAAGATAAAATAGTTAAAATAGTTATGTTTTTCATTTGTAATGGCATCATAAAATTACCTGGTTTGGAATTTTCCTCTTTAATATGGCATTTTATAAATTGACATAACACTTTGTTTAGCATCTGTAACTTATTGCTGGATGAGAAGGACAATCATTATAATTTTAATGACATGGGGGTTTGGCTTTTATGTTAATTCTGACAACCTAGTATTATAAAAATATAGTATGTTTCATCACAGTTCTGATTACTTAAGTTGACACTGGCAAAAACTACCTATTTAAGAAAATGTTGAGTCTTCTTAAAGCTGTCTTTTACGTGGTGATAATAGCTTTTAAAATAAGCTGTACTGGCTGCAGACAGACAAGTGAGTTAAATTCATCTGTATTGATAAAGAGCCACTGATTTGAGTGGATTGACCACAAAGATGAAGTTGGCCCAGAGTGCCGGAGAACAATCACCGTCTCTCTTTTTGCCAAGAGAATTTCAGTCCAAAAGAAAGAAAACATTTCCCTTTTATGGTCTAGTCTGGAAATCCCCATAGAGTTAGAGAAGTACTCAAGTATCTCTCCTTGTCAATATTCCCTTTCTCCTGCCCTATGAGAAACCTGAAATACGTTAAGCAGAACAACTGTCAAATTACCAGTAGCCAAATGAAGATAGTTTCCTGTCCTTAGTGCTATAAAGAGTCTTTACTTCAGTTTTTCTTCCAGATCCGGAATGGTGAAAGGAAGGATGAAAGTGTGCAAAATGAGTCCCTGTGTAATCTATTTTGTAATCTGTTTTTATATCTGCCAGTTGACTGACAACATGTTTACTCAGGTCGGGAAGATGAGTCAACTAATGTACTTCATTTGGCTTCTTTCTCACCCTCACCCTCACCTTGGAATGTATACAAGACAGACTGATTCCTATCCCAATCATTATAAAAGAATCACTGCACTCTTACCTAAATAGTCCTTACATTGTTAAGCACTGTGAGAAAGTTGTAAGGAACAGGACATTGTGAAGGACTACAAGCATGTCTCAATGCTCATATAGTGTATATCTTCATAATCTCTCTTGAACATTCAGACTATACCTGACCAAATTTGATTACTGGCTATCTATAACTTGATTATAACAAATCTTCTCTTCAAGGTTTATAGGGTATTTTTTTTGAAAGCAAAACATGAAACCTTATTACTCATTTTGTGCAACTAATTGTCATATAATTACTTGTGCTTCCCATGTGTGCTTCATCAGCTCTAATTTCATAAAGGTAGCTTTAAAGGTAGTGAAACAGGAGGCAAAAGCAGGTTTTGGTCAGCCTGAGAAAAACAACACAACTGCTGGATTACTATGCAAAGCGACAAGTGGAAAAACAGGTTTGCTAACAAAGAGTAATTGAGAAAAGCTTCTGCATGTTTCTGAATGAAATGGAGAACCAAAAATTATTTAATCCTGTAGAAAGTCAGATTTCCTGTCTTTGATATTATCTCCTTTAAGGGAAGATATTAACAAAAACAAAGGAAACAAAATCCTGTAGTTCTTTTGAAGGTGAAAGAGGAGGTTATATTGTTTAGTGAAATGCCAGCCAGGTATTTTTCCCCACCTCTGAGCTTTGGTTCTCATCCAAAACATAACAAACTGAGCAAAAAAAAGACATGGAGCTGCCTTATCACTTTTGTTTCCCATTTCGTGAAGATCTCTAAATTATATTGGTGAGAGAGAAGGATGCTAATCGGGCTGAATCTTCTATGGTAAAATATAACTTTTATATCAAAATGTGCAAACTTTGTTGCTGTTGTTCAAATGTTGCACCTGAACTGCTCCTAAAGCTTTACAAAATAATCATGCGATTGCTTTTCAGACTGCACAAAGTTACCATAATCGTAAAGTTTGATCCTGCTTCTGTTGAATGCATGGGAAACATTACCTGAATTTCAGCGGGAACAGAGCCACACCTTTATTTACATGAATTGTAAGGCACTTTCTTCAAACTGTAATAATTACATTAGTGATTTCCAGGGAAATCTTCAGCATTTGGCTTGATAGTGAGGATGTAAAAGAATCAAGCTAGGTCTCAAAGGAAGTGCATGTATTTTTAATACTGTGAAACACGGATTTTAGGATTTCAAAAGCTCAGAAAAAAGAAATGTTTTTTTTTTAAATAAGAGAGATGGTGGTACATGCAAATTTTCATGTCCTGCTCAGAGTGCCAGAGGATACTTCAAGAATTACACCCTTCCAGAACCTGTCTTTCACCTGCACAAAATGGACTCTCAGGGCTTCCTGCCAATGGATGCCAAGCTGCTATTTTCCTGTAGAAAAGTTAGGTCCAAACTGAAAACCAGGAATTGCTCAAATATGAAAATATGGATCACTCTTTAATTGTACACCAGCAAAAGACCATACCAGTGGACGCTTTCTGGACCACATGCTTGATAAACTAATTCAGCTGTGATTGGAGAAAGAGTGCAAAGTGTTTAGAGTAGTCAGTACAGTTCTGTGGTCAACCTAAAAACATGTCAGGAATTCTGAGGGAAATCGGCAAAATGAAAAATGATCAATAATTGTAACATCAATTTTTGAAAGAATAAGAGTAACTAGTGCTCTTATAGCTCATTTTAAAGCATAAGAAAAATTCACCTGAGGGGGGAACATGGAAGGAGTTAAAAGCAAACAGACATTTTCTAAACAATTAAATATTATTTAACTACAATATAGTAGAGAAAAAATATGCATTATATTTGATTTGAATGTATAGCATAGATACTTAATAGTCACTTTCAGTTACAAAAATAAATCAGTATAAAATATTACCTGAGTGTCCAATGACTCATGAAGGAAAAATGAACAGAGATTGTCTAAGATTTACATGAAAATATCTATAATAAAAAGGAATAAAAATTAATACCATTATTTAGGGCTTCTTTTAAAATAGCTTCTGAATGTTCTTATCTTTTCAGATTACAGTAGCTGCAAAAAGGACTCGGAGAAGACTTCCCTGAAGTGTTTTACAGCAGACCTGCTTCTGATGCACGAAGCAGGTATTTAGTGATACACAGCATTGCCTACAGATGTGTCTGTGCCGCAGTCAGGTGTCATTTATATCTCAGTAGCTTAGATATTGGGAGGAACACAAGTGTAGGAAGTGGACTTCAGCATAAACAACAAAAAGTTTGCTTGAGATCCTAGGTATGTATTTGGCAGCTAAACCCCATGCTGTTTAAATCTCTTGATTATAGTATAGCCATGCCTTGGGGTAAAAATACATTGCATTTACAAACCGGAATCTACAGCAAAATGACTGCTAATCTCCTGTCTTTTCTATACTGAAAAGGCTAGCTACTATGAAAGCACACTGGGAAGTTTCTCTCACCTAATTTTAAGTGTCTAAACTGATCCCATTAGATTCCCCATACAGCCTAGGCACCTCCAGAGGTGTGTCGCTTTACTCCTTTCACTCATCTGCATTGCAATGAACTGAATCATACTCTGCAGATATTCCCCCCCCACACACACACCAACCAAGAAGGAAATCCTGGGAGTCTTGTTTCAGCCTTGGCTCTCTAATTTAGGGCAAAGTGACACCACACAGTATGGCAGCATAAAGCTTTGATAATGTGAGTGTTCAGAAACAGCTGAACAACTGGAAATTGGTGAGAGGGCATTTGGTTTTGGACTTAGCAAGGGTCAGGAATCTGTATAAAAGAGTTCAAATTATATTGTCACAAAAAATGCATCTGGTTAGTTACACATTTCATTTATTATGATGTGCATATAACTGGAACCCAATTCCTTTTTCTACAGCAATTGCTTCCTCTGCTGAGGGTTAATTATCCTGTAATCATAGTACAAATTATCCAAGTGAGATGGTGACATGTTTTACTTCATCAACTTCCTGACAAAGTCCCTGGGATGTAATCAACTTAACACAATGCCAGTGCAGCCTAGTGGATTGCATCACTGATAGATTTGACTCCTAACTGAAACCTCAGAAAGGTTTTTTTTGTGAATAAACTGTGACCTAATCAGATCAGATCTGTAGATGTTTAAAAAATAAAAAATCGTAAAAAAACACTCAATGCATCTTACCACGTAAGGTGGTAACAAGCAGGCGGTTGTAAATACTGGCTTTCACTTCCCAAAGCTGATGAGTTTCAAGTTCAAAATCTGTATATGAAGAGCAGGAGGTGGTCTAGGAAGCATATGCAAAGAGATACAGATCAGCCTGAGGACATGAAGAAAGACTGCATACCCCAAAATTGGTTATTTTTTCTCAGCTATAGAAAATTATATAACAAAAAGATATTTCCTTCACCTCCAAATCTTGCCTTTCCTCTAAAAGTTTGTATACATATTATAAGCTATTAGCTCTTGTAGTCATTGAGGGGAGTTATTCATCTCACCTAACATTAACCAGCAAAGAGTTAAGATATCTGCTCTAAATTGGTGTTTGTCCTAAACCAACCCTGACAAAGTGGGGAAAAAAATAAATAATATGATGACTTGCTATTTTTGGAGAGCAAATTCCTAACTTCCTCAGGTAAAGCACTATATCTTCTCACTGATTTACACAGAGATCAGTCTGTTATGCTGCTTGCATGAGAACAGAGAGCAATCAGAAAAAAAAGTTTGGAAAAATCTTTTTCTATTTTTTACTTTATAATCTTACTCATATATGCCCAGAAATACTTATGAAACAATTCAGTCTCTAGTTTTATATAGTAATAAGCATCTTGTAGTCTACAATAAGTACAAGATATATGTACAATTATAGCTACAATAAGAACCAATATTAAGTAGCAAAGAGAGGTGCACAGTAACAGCGTCAAGAAGGAAAGAAAGAAAGAAAAGATTCCCATCTTATTTCATTACAAAACCCCTCCAGCTGGTTTTCTTGGCAAGAAGGAGAAGAAGAAAAGCTACGTGGAGGATGCAGCTTAAACTGACAATCTTGAAAATGTAAATCTGCTTGCAAAAAAATGCATAAACTCTATAGAAAAGCTGGATTCTGCCGAGTGATTGATTATTTTAATGACTTCCTGCTTTAATGCACATCCTCTCTTTTCCTTCGTACAAGCTGCTTCAATCCCTGTTAAGGATTTAGCCTTACAATGAAGCTTTTATAACTTTCTGGATCTTTGTCATGTTGGCATGTGGGTCATTCCCTTTATGTAAGGACAAGAAGAAGGCGGAGAACAGTTGTCCTGTGGGATAAGGAAAAATTCAAACCTGAACTGGCCAAGTATTGCTCTGAAATACAGAGTGAGTTGCTTTTTCCCTTAAGAGGTAAATTCTGGCAGGTAGCAAGTGTGGAGGAAACCTGAATGTGTTTCAATGCTATCTGTTCCAGCAGATGTCACAAAGAGGCAATGGTGTTTATAGGATGGCCAAATCGGAGACAAGCAGGTATTTTTAAATCACAAAAGTATGGAAAAGCTTTTCCTAGCTACCAAAGTAACGTTTCACCACTGAAACATTTTTTTAGTTCCCAAATAGGACTTTACTTTGGATCCATGTCTGGAAATAAACTCCTGTTTTCCACCACATTTCAAAGTTTACAGTAATATATACTCTTTATAGGAAGCTGTATGGAGATCAGGAGACAAGCTGGGTGCCATTGCTAAGGAAATAGTGAAGGTTTAAAAGAAATAGAGGTGTATTCATCTCCATAAAATGTGTATTTCTAAAGAAGGAAACTACAGGAATTTTTGAATTCTGCAAAGATTTAAATCTCTTAAAGACAGTTATTATCATTATTACTGGTATTATTATTATTGACAGTCTTCTGATTATTAAGCTGAAAAAAAACCCTCAAGCATTTGGAGTATAGAAGAATAAAGAAAATTATGGATTCCCAGGTGAATATCATGCTTCTGTAAGCTCCCTGGGACAAGGAATACCTCTCTGCTGTGTGGCTGTGCAGCTTCAACCAAGCACGTTGAAGTCTCAGTCCATGGCAGTTACCCTGGTGTTGCTGTGATACCCATTAACACAGTCAATTGCAAACAAAATATGGATCAGTATGTCAGGTCACAGATTAGTTCCCATATGGTTTTAATAAGAACAAAGCATAGGCTACATTTACATTTGCTGTTGTTCAATCTAGTCTCTTTAGGAAACATGCAATTTGCATGAATTGTTCTTGTGTTTTAGTTAGCGGGCAGAATTTGAGGTCAGAGATTGGAGCAAGGTACTTAAGAAGAAAAGAAACAGAGGAAAAAGCTTCCACTACAAAACTAACACTATCCCCTCCAAACCAGGGGTGCAGCCTGCAACCCCAGCAGTACAGCCAGATGTTTAGAGGTCTGCAACAGAAACACCTAGCTAATGGTGCAAAAGCAGCATGAACAGATGGTGCTGTAGCACTCCCATATTCCCTATTTCTCCACCCACCAGCACCTGCTTTCTAATCCCCTTTCATTATTCAGCTTCCTAGTAGCAAATTATTACATTCTCACCTTTCATTTGTTTTGATATCACATCAAGGCCATCTATGCTCACAGTGTGGGTTTATACTACCAAACTGTGTGTCATTTTAGGACTCCTGATTTCTACTGTTGTAAGCGAGAGAAGAGGCAAGCCCTCAGATTCATTAAAAATATATAACCCAATGTGCAAGAATTCTCTGCCCTTTAGAAAACCATACAAGAAAACACATATCACTAATTAGGAGAATGGAAAGAACAAAATGTTATAGGTGTGCAATGCAAGGGTAATAACTTACTGTCTCATTTGTGCTGTCTGTAGCCTCACAGACTCATCAGCACTTTAACTAGAAATGCCAAAAACCCTGAAGATGCCTTGAAGAACACAAATTCTGCTCCTTAGAGGGTTTTTTTTTAACATGGATATGGTCCTGACAAGCATCTGTGTCTCATCAAGAATTTGTGTTCATAAGGAGGTCCTTAGTAAGCCCCTAATTGTGGGTTATGACTGTCCAAATTTTGAAGATTGCAAATGTCAGCAGTTTGTAAAAGCATCACAGGCTCTTAATTTTAGAAAGGTCAGTAGGACCCTGTTACAGTCAAATGTTCTCTGCAGGCTTCATAATTCAAACTTCTATTATTCCTTGCTCTCTATTCCTCTTCCTTATTCCTTTTCCAAATACCCTGTATGAATAAAAGGATCATCGTTTCAGTGCAATGGAGCTACCCCTTGGATGGAAGAAATCAGTTCTTGGCCAGTAGCTCTGCAGTACACAACCACTTCCAGCAGCCAAAATCTGCCCTTGGACGCGAGTCAGTGGAAACATGCACATTCAGTGGTAGACTCTGGCCCCAGAAGGAGAAGCAAAGAGTAACTGGAGCAGCTGAAACTGCCAAAGGGATTTAGGTTGGCAGAATGTATTTAACCTAATTTGGCATGTGGTCAGGACACGAGAAGCTAATAGCTCATTGCTTTAAAAAGCTGGTTCTTTGTTTAATACAAATGTTCATAGTATTGGCTTCATATCTTATCTGCCGGCTCCAAAATGAAAAGAAATCCCAGTTTCCATAATGCTATTATCATGTGTGAACATTCGGTGTTTTGACTTGTTGCAAATCATGACATCAATGAAACCACCAGCATGCAGGTCCTCCTTGAAGGTTCCCCACTTACTGGCCTGGCCTTCAGACCTGACCTTCCATGAGGAAGCGTTGGTACAATATGAGTTAAAAGGAAAAGCAAACTCGCAGGAGCAGAGAGGTGCCTCTGATTCTGCCAAGGCCCTGGGGAAGCGCATCCTTACAGAAGAGACTGCCCACCACACCAAACCTAAACACTAGACTGCAGTGTCAGAAAAGGACTGGAAATGTACGTATTACCAAAATTGCAGTGTCTGTATCAACAGCTTTGAGAATACAACATACACTACCAAAATCCTGTTAAGTGAAATAAAACAGGCTTTTTGCTTAATAATGTCATCTTTATATGATAATCAGGCCATATATTAATTCTTAAATCTGTTATTTTACTTCTCCTCTCTTCAAAGCAGCCATTACAATCCTCACTTACTTTAAGTCTTTTCCATGCCAATGCATTTACTAGTGTCTCTGCTTACATCTGTGCATAGTCCCACTGATGTCAAAGAGAAAGGTTATAAATAGTAAATATGGAAAGGGTTGAGTAGGGTCTTCTGAGAACGTGTAATATTTGGCTTCTGAAATATTTGTAACTGGTCATAACTTATAATAAGGAGGCTAGACTTTCTGAATTGAGCAAACTTTTCCTGGTGCATGAATATATATGTTTCTTCATTTTCCTTTGAAGCGGGTTTTTAATTTGCTGAATAACAATGACAGTATTGCAGTCATCTTAGACTGTATGTTTTCAATTTGAAGGACTATAGAGTCACTTCTAAAAAAAATATTAAAAGTAATTGTGGAAAGCACACTTTTTGCCTGTAAATTTAGTCTTTCTGCAGGAGTCTGCATCCTTAGTGGAAGATGGTCTCTAACAATCTTCAAATTTAAAACTGATGAGCTTAGATTAAGCTGCTAAGGCGGACTCTAAGATGCAATTCATCTGTTTGAATGCCATGAAGGTGGCCCAGTAGCAGAGGCCTGACCCTTTCCAGGGTGCTGTGAGCAAGCTTTTCCACTTTTCTCTGTACCTAATACCAGTACCTCTGCTTAGTGCATTGCCTTTGTGGATCCCATTTAGAAGTGTTTAATTCTCCCCACATATACAATATAGAATTTAGATAACTAACTCAAACTTTGATTTACACAAAATGTCAGGGTGCCTATAACCTACACATAGCCTATAGGTTTCCCTGGTAACAGAAAGCAAAATTTAGCCTCTCCATTTTTAGTTTGAAAGACTCAGTTCATAATTTTATTTTTAAGTTGGTTTATATGAGGAAACATTTGGCCAATTCACCTTTAGTTTTGCTGAAAAGTTCCCCAGATGAAACCTGAAAATTTTGATGGCAAAGAAACTTTACTGCTCAATCTAAAAGAGAGATCAATGTAAAAGTTTGAAGAACCATAACAGTGTGAAATTAATAATTGATACAGAAATAATAAAACAACTGATACATAAATGCACAGTTGGATAAATCTAAAGATGTACATTCTTAACTTCATAGATGAATTCCTAGATCTACAACCTCAGCTGTTATAAGAAGTTGAAATCCACCTCTGCTTTTTAAGATACAGTATTTCAAGACCAAATCCATGTTAGAAGCCAATTCTAAATCTCACATTTTTCCTTACCAAGCATATATCCTAACCTCATTGTTTCTTGCCAAGGCTTGGCCTTGATATGTGCTATTTAAAAAGCAAACAAAGAACATGAACTTGTTCAAACTCTGGGAATATTTCAGCCTACAGCTCAGAAAATAATCTTTATCTGAAACCAATGAACTTTTCAGCACCATTGAGAATTGACCAGAGGGGCCAATTATCTGTTGCACAGTATCACTGATTCTGTGTCAATAATTTATAAATTTAGAGAGCAGGCAGGTTTTGCTACTGGTTTAAAATTAAAGTGCCATTTCTCAGAAAGTCTGTGCCACTCGACTGAATTCAGTGGACCAGCACAGTTGTAAACTCACTGAGGATGTAACACAAACAGGTACATCATATTTTCAAATGTATTCCTTCTTTCAACCCCCAAAATTTAGCTCACCATTGAAAAAACATTAATTAGATATCCATATTCTTTATATAGTGAAATAGCTACTTTGTTTTTCTTTTCTTACCAGGCAGTATGGGAAGGTGGCAGCTAGCTGTCATTGGAAAGAGCACAGATCAGTTTTACAGCAAAGGCAGGCACCTAAAGAATGTTTGCTGCCTCACGACAGCAGAAACCAACATCTTGAGGCATTTGTGGTCCCCTTCTGGCTGCACCCTGTGGTTTTCCTGACTACCTAAGAAATAAATTTCTTTCAGATGCCATAGATTGCTTTTATGTTGGCTAAGTATTGTTTAATTGGGAATGTTTTATCACCATAGAATATATTGAACAAATAGATGTGGTAAGTGACATTGTCCGTATAGGCAGAAGACAAGTATCACAGGTATCAGAGCCTTCATGGGCCCACTGAGGCCACTTATTTCTACCCCCTGCTGAACAAAGCGTTAATCCACTTCACCAAAATTGGGGCAGGTTACAGTGCATTCTGGGATGCAAAGGCTGGTATTACTTAGCTGGGTTGAGTTTACTCACTCATTTGGCATAGGTCAGTAAGGGTAGCTTAACCAAAGACTTTTAGACTATGCTGCAGAGAAAAATTTGCTTTTTGGCTCCAGAGCTGTCTGGGCACGCACTGCTGCACTTTCCAGCTGCTGCTGAAATCTCCAAATTCATTTTTTTGCCAGAGTGCATGTAAAAGCCCATCAGTCTTTCATCCTGATCACTTGAAAACCACTTAATGTGCATTCATGCATTCCAAACATTAATTTGCATATAGACAATTACTTTTTGTCATTGTCGAAGATTGTCTACAGTGACAAATATGACAGAAGTTCACCCTTATGCCCATGGAGGAAAAAAAGGAATGAATGCCAGTTCCGATCCCAAAGCTTCATCTAGCAATTAAAGTAAATAAGTTCCCAGACTATCATTTATTAGTATTACAAATCTGTGGTATCTTAAAAATACACCGCAGGCAACAGTTTTCAGGAGGCCCAAGGAAGAGCTTGCCCAGCTTTGGGCATGCTGTTGATGGGGTCCATATAGTATAATTGTTTTCTGATAGAGCTTCCATTTAATATCAGCCAAGAAATCTTGGATTTCTTTAACTATGTGACCCAGGAGAAACTGATTTAATTTAAAGGCACAGTAATCCTTTCCTGAAGCTACTGTATCTGGATATCTCTGGAGAACTGTGTCTGGTTATTTTGCTCAAGCCTAGGATGAGACCTGACTAAACTCATTTTCATGAGGTGTAAAAATAATGTATTTAGCTCAGTGCACCGCTGAAATCCTGGCATTGCTGACTCCACAAAGATTCTATTCATATTTCACAGTTAGAAGATAAATTTGCTTTAAAAAAAAGTATTTTTTAAAGAGAGCTTGATGGGTTTCAGGCTATGTCTTTTTCCATCAAAATCAAAAGTTAACTTGGAAATATATAAAAGAATGTAAATTAAATTTAGTGAATACCATTTTATGATCCATCCTGATGCATATAATTGCCATAGGTAGAAAATACATCTGTGGTGAAGAAGTGGAAAATTGGAACATTATGGAGTTTCCACCAGGCTCCCTTGTTAGTGAATCTAAACTAATCTTTAGCGAATTCCTGAGAAAGCATGAAGATGTTTCTTCTCCTAAAAAAAAAGTGCTGAGCAAGTGAAAATGGAGCCAGAACAGACACTGCCACTTTGCTTTAAGGATTTAGATATGTTATTTAATTTGATTTCTGCAAAGACAAAACTAAACAGTGATGGCAGCTGATTCTCCCTGGAGTATCTGGTAATCTATATTAAGTAAACTTAATATAGAATGTAAAACAAAAGCACTTGAATGAAAAGTTGTTCCATACTGGTGGTTAAACTGAATTATCTGGACAGATTCACAACACATAATACTCTAGTTAAACTATGGCTCAGTTTACCCTCCTGTGACAGCAGTATAGTGTATTCATATGTGATATGATTTTAAATTAACCAGCCAAAAACCTGCAGCCAGTCATCTGTGACAGCACGGAGCTCAGTGAGGTCTAATTGACCTAGGTATTTACCCAGATTTTTGGACAGATTTTTCAGGCTGCTTAATGCCATGCCACCCTTCTTTGATCAAGCTATACCACTGAGTCTCCTAGGTGGGTATTACTAATATATAACACGAGTAAGGGTTTCAGGAGGGCACACACTGGATCGAGGCCGCACGCCACAGCAGATGGAAAGGAGGACAGAGAAGGAAGATCTCCCAACACTCCTCCTGTCATCCCAGCCCCTCTCCGGCAGCACAGTGGGAGACTGGGGTGATTCGCAAAGGACCTACCCCATGCAGGCAGGGCGATCCTCTCTGGTGTGAAGCCACCAGAATCTAGAGGGTGTCACACGTTACAAAAGTATTGTGACCCTAATGGGTTACTATTTCTACCATATAGGAAGGATAACCGGAGGCTTTAAACACTGCAGTCAGCAAAACAATCTATACCTAATTAGAGTGCCAAGAGCTTGATGTTTCTAACCCTGTTTCCCCAAGAAAATCTCTCATGTATTCACAGGGCTCTGTAGTGAATGTATGTCTGTACCACAAAATTGTTGGAGAGATAACTGTTTCAGCATATTCGTCCAAAGACACAAGACCTATAATTTTACACCAAATTGGCTCTAATTGCCAGCAAAAGCATTGCCTGTGCTGAGGCATTCTCTAAGGGTTTGCCTTCGCTGCACAGAAAGTCAGACCCTCCCACTGTCCACAAAGTAAAGCCCTCTGACCTAGGGCTTTAAATATGGACTAATTTATCTGGCTAGGATTACCTGCTGAGAAAACCATTGAGAACTAATGATCTGTCCTTTCCTCTTCCCAACACTGAAAGGCAGGCTGGGAAGCACGGGGCCAGATTCCAGCTAGAACTGGGTAGAATGAAAGAAGTGGAGGGAGGTGTCTACAAAGCTGCAGGGAGAAATTAAGACAACGGAGAGAGGCGCCAGAATACAAGGCCCTGGGAGAAGTTGCTGAGGGGAAACTGTTCTGAGGCACCAAAAGGTATATTTGCAGTTTTAAAATAACTTTTCCAACTGCAGGAGAGGAAGAACCGTCCACTGGTCAGCCCATTAGAAAACCTGGATTCAAGTAGCTGTTCCGCCACAGATTTTCCTGAGGCAGTCAGATGGCTTTTTTTATGCCTCGGAGACATGTAGCTACATTGCCTTTTTTCCCTCATCTGCAAAATTGGGAATGACAGTTCTTCACTACTTCACAGAATACACTAAAGACTTTGAATTGCTCTAACATGATGGTAATAGGGGCTGTAGAAACACCTAAGCCAACATGCTTTTTTACTTATTATTAAACATAATTTCTTTTAAAGGAGCTGCTTTTTTTTTCCTATTCATGAGTCTCGAAAGAGAAGAGATCTCAGTGTCCATTAAGGCCTGCACAGTACAAGTATCTGTCATCAACAGTTTGTCCTAAAGTGTAACTGTAAAAATATGAAATTCTATGTTAATATAAGGAAGTTATAGAAACTTCCTTTAAATATGACACAGATACTTTAAGTTCAGAACCTGGAAGAAAGAAATTGCAGATGACAGAACTTGCTGCTCTTAAGATACCTGCCTTCTCAATGGAATCTACGAAGGATCACCATCTTAAAGTTTTTCTAGAATTACCAAGAATGCACAAAGAGAAACAAGAATGATTTGACAGTGGCATTATTTATGCTTTTAGTTTTTCCTATCTGAGTACAGAAAAATCTCAGTTCCAATGAACTGACCAGAGAATGAGTAAAGAATCTAATGATTAATGCTATGTTTGCTCTGGGACAATCTCTGGAGTGTCAGAGAAATACATGCAACAAAGCAGTGGTGTGACTGGGAATATTTCATAAGAAACGGTTAACCACACCATGGGTTTGTTTGGGGTTTTTCTTCCTCTAAAAAAATGACCATATGCCATCCAGGGAACATAAATCCTTATTTCAAGTTTCATTTTCTTAATTGCTTGAAGACTCAATATGAGTCAGGAAAGAGTTACTGAGGCTAGTTATTATACTTGAACCTCTGTGAAGCATCAGACAGAAATGTAGAGAAAAAAATGTGAGAGGGATTTAGTTCTCTTGAGAAACCATCTAGACACGCTAGTCTATTTATCAAGCAAGAATAAGACGTTACTTTCTGGGATGGAGTGAAAAATAGTTACTAATTGAATAATATGTTAAAGTGTCTCCCAAACAGAGATCCATACCTGGGCTTGCTGAGCATACAGAACAGAGAGAACAGAATCTCCTGTTCTGGTTGTGCTTGCAGCTAAAGGTGTCAGCCAATTTCCATTGGATGCAGTGGCTGTGTGTCATTTCACTTGAAGGAGACTTGGATGAGGCCCTAGGCATCTACATGGATGTGGTCCATCAACAGTCAATTTTGCCGTTGTGCTGTTGGAAACTGGATTACTCCATTAACTTTAATAGCTCTGAAGTAGTTGACAACCTCAGATGAAAAAGAAGTACGTAAATGCAGAGACAGGAGTACAAAGTGGAAGCCTGCTCAGGATTTCTGCTTTCTTTGTGCTACTGATTGTTTCTATCAGGCAGTTCGTGACCCATTATGACCAGCTAAGCCAGCTTTTAACTTTGCATGCCTAGGAAAATGCAGTCCCTAAGGTAACATGTAGAAAAAAACATTAATTACTTTTTCCTTCCTCTAGATGGCCTTATGCTCAAATTACCATTGTAGTATTGTAAACATCTACAAGAAGCAGGGAAATAAATGAAAAAAAGTCTTTAAGTTTTCACTTGTTTTTCACCCCCTGAACTATAGATGAGACAAGGAAACAGTGGAGGTCTGATTAGGTTAATTTCGTTTTTGAAAAAAAATGCAACTGATTTCCAGTCAAAAATGAACTACTGTAGCAGTAAAAAGGGAGGACACTTAACCCCCATCTTGTGCACATGGCCATTTGTAAAAGAAATTACCTTCCTGATTCTGCATTTCTCATTCTGCATATCTTGACATTGAACTGGCAAGAAAACACCTCTCCCCGGCAAGCCAGAGTCCGAAGGCGAGATCGGTTACCAAGGCAGACGATGCTTCATGCCCTGGAGAAGCTCTGTGCTCCCTGGGGTGTACGTTTCCTCAGTTAGGTCCCAGTTTAGGTAAGCTGCATCCTGGAGTTTTGCAGAAATAAGAATATATATAAACATATTTTTAAGAGCATAAGACTTGTTACAATGGCTAATACAAGACGGTAGCAATAAAACAAGCAGTGTATGCTAGCTAGAAACACAAGGTTCTTCTCTTCAAGATACAGAAAAGCAAACTCCTGTGTGCATTCCCAGCTGAGATGGCGGGACCCTGTCTTTTCTCCCAGAATTATTGAAGCAAGCCATTTCTCTAGAAGTACACATGAGCATATCCTGCTCATTTTCCTTTCCCTTGGATTCTTCTACTTCCATCTTCACAGACAGCCCAGAAATACAGGATCAGACTTTTTTAATGGTAATTCTCTGATGTTCATGACACTAAGATTTAAACCAGGATCTGTCTGTGATGCAGCACAAAACCAAACCTCAGGCCCTGGGATCTGGCCCATATGCTATCAAATGTGTTGGAATTCATCTAAGTGTGTAAATATAAAATATGCTTCCATCTAGTCTTAAGCAAGATAGAGTCATGTCTATATAGGCTTTGAGTATTTTTATTAGCATAGAAAGGTAAAATAACTAATTACTAAAAAATATCCCAGATTACTTTTACCTTTACCATGCTACAAAAATCTTTTTTTAAGAACCTGTTGTTTACTGTTATTGACCACCTAGACATTGACCTTTAAAAGCTGAGCTTATATGAGAGAAATTCTAAGGGTTTGTTTTGGTTTTTTTTTTATAAAACAAACCCAAGGAACTTGAGAAAAAGAAGAAAAATCCTTATCTTGAACATTTTCATTTCCCTTTTCCATTTTCCCCTGCCTCATCCACTGGACTGCAGAGGAGATCACCCCCTTAACAGAAAGAAAAAGCATATGTCAACTTGCCTCACCTACAGAGCCTTCAGGCAAAATGCATCACTTTTTTGGGACTGTCAAGGACTGAATAAATCAGAGATAAGTGGGTTAAAATGTCAGCACCCTCTGGGACCAAAATAAATCTACCACATTTTTTCATCCAAGTGAAATCCTCACTGCAGTACCACCAGCACTTCATTCATTCATTTAGAAAGACAACATAAAACTCTTAATGATTAATTTTAATTTTTTTTAAAAAGAGAAAAAACCACAAGTTGTTGGTGGGTTTTTTTTTCCTCTCCCATTGTAGTAAGTCTGTGGAAGTCATCTTGTGCAAAAGGTCAGATAAGCGTGATGTGAAAGATGGTGTTAAAAGGCTTTCAAACTTTGTTTATTAATAGATGTAACCCTTTCACCTCTGCTACATCTGTCACCGCTAGGTTAAATATCATCTATCTTACTGGTCACCTGACTTCTTGTTATTAGTACAGGAAAATGCCACAAAAAACACTGAACACTCACAAATCCATTACATAAAAATGCAAGAGAAGAATTGCCTGAGCCCTCCTAATAAAACATAACCTAACATGGAGTAACTAAAGGCACTGAGGGTAGCCCCTGGCTTTAAAAGCATTTGCTAGGCCATAGATCATTGAAGACAACACCCGGTGACCTCACACAAACACAATGTAAACTCCCAAACTCATTGATGGCATTCCTAGCGCTCTGTCCAAATTTATATTGCCTCTCTGTAAACTGTTTGACATAAGCAGTGAAAGATGGAAACAAAAAAGGGTCTCCTCAGTATGATGAGCATACCACCAAATGCAGCTGGATGCAAGTGAATTAACTTGTAGCTTGCTTTGATGTTCAAAGAAATCTCAGGCCAAGATGTGTGTTAACAGAATTTTTTAGAGATCCTTGGAAGTATATTTTTCCTCCTGGATAGCCCAAAAATATGCTAGAGTATAAAAATTCCCTGAGTCTTTTTTTTAAAGGAGGTGCAGAGAAGAAATGGAAAAAAATATACTGGTTCTTTATGCATTTATCAGGCAGAATGTTCTTGCTATGTAAGTCAAATCATGCACTCAGAACGGCATGTGGGTGTATGTCTGTGGGTGTATATATGTGTTCCTCCTTTCTCTCCCTTTATGTCATTCCTTCTTTCTCTTCCTTCCCCCTTTTTCCTTCCTTCCTTCCTTCCTTCCTTCCTTTCTCCCTTCTCCTATAAGCACCAAGAATGCACAAGTGCAAAGCCCTCAGTATTTTTGCACTTACTTTCACTAAGCATGTTTCAAACACTGAACAAATGTGTCTGTTTTATACTTCCAAATTATAAAAATTAATTGTAAGGCAAAAGCCAAAATGTGAATGCACAGAAACAGAGTAGGAAGCTGAAGGAAGCAGCAGAATTATATCAGTCAGAATGCTAACTGTTTAAACAATTTAATTTTTTTAAAAAGTTTCAATATTAATATTAAAATAATGAACTATCTTGCTTGGATTATTGTAGATGGAAAGCTCAAAGACTGTTCTTTTTGAAGAGGGATGCTGCAAAAGTTTTGTAGACAATTTATTTTTGACATTTTTAGACATTTTGCTCCTGCAATGAGTAAGTGAACAGGAAGGAGATATTACTGGAAAGTTCTCCCTTCTCTTTCTAAGCCATCCTTACTAGCAATAGATATGTTCTTTTCCTGTTCCCAAAAGAAGGAAGAAATCAAAGAGAAATAATGAAGTAGCATCTGAATGTGGCTTTTACTCTGCTACTGGAATGATGAAGGCACCTTTCTTGGTAGCTGATTGCAAAGTTACATTACAGCTCATTCCTAATAGACTGTGAGATGCTACTATTTGATTATTTCTAGCATAGGCTGCTATCATTACGCACACCACAGGAACAGTTACACTTTGTCATGACTTTGCACAATTCTAACTGAAGTGTCAAAACAAAAACAAAAAACAAAAGGCAACATTGCCTTCCTCTGCAGTAAAAAAAGTAAAGAATCCAGAAGCATCTCATAGCTTAGAGGTTTTCAGCAAAGTTACTGCTTTTGAGCCATGAGAAGATACCTGGGTTGGTGTTTCTGTTTACTGCAGAAGACCACAGCTATAAGAATCTGTAAGGAGCACATCTGGAAAGCACAGATATTTCTGTGAGAACAACTGCTACAAAGAGAGGTAAACAGATAGTGTTGCCTTATAATTTGCAGCTGAAATAACAGAAAATTTTCTCTCTGGATTGGGCATGTAGGACACTGAGACTAAATCCCTCTTGCACTTTCATATTGTTGTTGTCTTCCTCTTCACTCCTTGTCTGAGAGCTCAGTCTAAAGTCTGAAGTTGGTAGGAGTGGCTATGAAGGGACCTCGAGTAGCCCATGTACTATGGAGTGTGATGCCTTGCTTGCTCCAACCAGCCACTGGCCTTGCTCTGAAGTGGAGCACACTTTGTGTTCCTCTGGGTCTTGATGTCTCGGGACCCCTTTTTGGAGCATTTTCCAGTCTTTCATGTGAGGATTTTCCCTCAGTGGGATCCAGGCTTCGGCAGACAAAGAAAATTAACAACTAAATATTTTTTTCCAACAGCAGTCTAATTTGACTCAAGTAGAACAGCTAATCATTTTGACCCATCAGCTTAGGTTTAGAAACCTACAAGTTGCAAAGAGAATCTGGGCAGGTACAACTCCTCTGGTTTGATTTTCAATCCATTGCCTCCTGCTGGCGTATCACCCACCTACTGCTTCCAGAACCTCTTTTCTTCCAGAAGGACAGAGGATTTGATCCTCTTTCAAATATCAGCCTTTTGTAAATCTATCCAGTTTATTTTAACTACATTTTCACAGCCTGTATCTCTCTTTCTCCACTCCTCCTAGGAACTCTAGTCATTACCCATTCTTAGTCAGCTATGAAGTGCAAATGGCTAGAACTTCTCCCTGGGCTAGCTCAGGTCCTTTAGCCTTTTCCTTCTTTTGATTGTTATAAACCTATAAGTGCGTTTTCTCCCTCTTGAGAAAAAAAGAAAAGAAAGAGACCGAAAAAAAAGAATCAACATTCGGTATAATCGAATATTCTTTCATACACTGCAGCCTGTCATGTGAGTAGCTCCTGCCTGCAATTGTCATATAAACAGGCTTTAGAAATAAAATAGTAATTATTTTCAAAATTACTTTGGGATAGAACATTTTCTCAGAAAGAGTTGTCAAGAGTCAGGTTTCAAGTACAACAGGATTCTGAGCCATGGGATTGACACTGATTAATTGCATCACCAAGACTGGTTGGCACTTTCAGAGACCTGGAGGTGCACTCAGACAGTGGGGCTTCCTGGGAGGTACTTAAGCCTAGACTTTGAGGCACCTGGTGGCTCCTGAAGGCACTAGCTACTGGCTCTGTAGTGAACCATAGCTTGTATGCATTCCTCGAGCTCTGCTGGAGTAACACTTCTTCCTTTGGCTGCCTTGTCTCTCAGCCCAGCTCCTGGTGCTATGCCCACTCCTAGAGAAATCACTAACATCTTGCATCGGTCCTCTGCTCTCAGTTCTTGCCCTGGCTTGATGCACGGAATAATAGACTCGCAGAATAGTTGAGGTTGGAAGGGACCTCTGGAGAGCATCTGGTCCAACCCCTGCTCAAGCAGGGACACCTACAGCCGGTTGTCCAGGACCGTGTCCAGACAGCTTTTGAATACCTCCAAGGATGGAGACTCCACAACCTCCCTGGGCAACCTGTGCCAGTGCTCGGTCACCCTCACACTGAAAAAGTGTTTCCTGATGTTCAAAGGGAACCTTCCGTGTTTCAGTTTGTGCCCATTGCTTCTGGCCCTGTCACTGGGCACCCCCGAAGAGAGCCTGGCTCCATCCTCTTTGCGCCCTCCCTTCAGCTATTTCTACACACTAATAAGAGTCCCCCCCAAGCCTTCTCTTCTCCAGGCTGAAGAGCTCTGTCTTTCCTCAGAGCAGAAACACTCCAGAACTTTAACCACCCGTGTGGCCTTTCACTGGGCTCTCTCCAGTACTTGGGAGTCCAGAACTGGACACAGTCACCGCTCCAGGTGTGGCCTCGCTAGTGCTGCGTAGAAGGGAAAAATCGTGTCCTTCGACCTACCGGCAACGCTTTGTCGAACGAAGGCAGCCGCTTTTGCTGCAAAGGCACATTGCTGGCTCCTCTTCAGGCCGGGGCCCAGCAGGACCCCCAGCTCCCTTTCTGCCCATCTGCTCTCCAGCTGGGTGGGCCCCTGCACCTCCCCACGCTGTTCCTCCCCAGGGGCAGGAGTGGGCACTTCTTGTGAAACCCCAGGAAGCTCCCGGTGACCCACTTCTCCAGCCTGTCGAGGTCCCTCTGGGTGGCAGCACCACTCGCCGGCGTGCCAGCCGCTCCTCTCAGAAAGGTGTCAAAAACGGAACTGCGTTGGCCGGGAATCGAACCCGGGTCAACTGCTTGGAAGGCAGCTATGCTCACCACTATACCACCAACGCGCCGGTGTCTGCTTTCTTCTGCCTGAATTCTTTCTCTTCTAGTTTACATCCGTTCTTGCTCTAACCACAGGGCTTACTAACTGCTCACCACAAGCACAGAAAAGGAGTCCTGAGGGAAATATTCCAGTTTTCTTCACAGCTGCCAAGGATACTAGGAAACTTTTTCTTTTCTTTTCTCTTCTTTTTCTTTTTTTTTTTTTTTTTAGTAATGAAAAAAACTAAGGTATCCTAGAGTGAAATATTTCCAATGTCCTGAATTGTTTAAAATAAAAGGACTAAAACCTTCAGAAATGGCGCTGCAGATAATAGCACAATTGGAAAAAAGGCCAGCTAGCAGCTCCAGTCTAATGAAACAAGCATCCTCATTTCAACATTTTTAGTAAAAGGAATACTCTTGCCAGCATTAATGTTGACCTATGACAATCTTTTTATTTCATGTTTGAAAGGTTAGGTGGAAAAAAAATTATATGAATGATGTATGTTGTCCTTTCCCTCAGCTACTGTTTTTCTCTTCTCAGTATCATCCAAAGAAACACAAGATCACATGGAAAATGTAGCTGAAAATAACCTGAACAGATTAGCAAAAGGTTGATATTTGAAAGAGGATTATCTGAAACACAAGTTTGAAATTTTGAATCTCAAACTTAAGTACATTATTATCACATAATGTATGATGAAAGGTTTTCTATTACAATGGATAGAGCCAACAAACTACTTTAGAGGGACAAATTCTCAAAACTCACGTGCTATGAAGATATCCTATGAATAACCCAGGGCATTCTAGGGCATCTGTGATTTCTTTTCTGAGAATGTCCTGTTTACAGACAGATCTGTTTCTTAACATGTGTCATGGTTTAAACCCAGGCGGCAACGAAGCCCCACACAGCCGCTCGCTCACTCTCCCCCAGTGGGATGGAGAGAGAATCAGAAGAACAAAAGTTAGAAAACTCATAGGTTTAGATAAAGACAGTTTAATAGGGAAAGCGAAAGCCACATATGCAAACAAAGCAAAACAAGGAATTCACTCCCCTCTTCCCACGGGCAGGCAGGTGTTCAGCCATCTCCAGGACAGCCGGGCTCCATCACGCCTGACGGGGACTTGGGAAGACAAACGCCATCACTCCCAACGTCCCCCCTTCCTTCTTCTTCCCCCAGCTTTATATACTGAGCATGACGCCGTATGGTCTGGGGTATCCCTTGGGTCAGTTGGGGTCGGCTGTCCCGGCTGTGTCCCCTCCCAACTCCTTGTGCCCCCCCAGCCTCCTCGCTGGTGGGGTGGGGTGAGAAGCAGAAAAGCCCTTGAAGCTGTGTGAGCACTGCTCAGCAGTAACAAAAACATCCATGTCTTATCAACACTGTTTTCAGCACCAATTCAAAACATAGCCTCATACTAGCTACTATGAAGAAAATTAACTCTATTCCAGCCAAAACCAGTAAACCAGGCAGGAATGTATTGCTTTTTTTCAGCAAGTTTATGGGTGAAAACATTCTGTGCCAGCTCTCAGTTCTGTAATAAAAAGAGCTTCAGGTATCTTTCACTCTCATGTTCTCAGTCTCAAGCTTACTGCAATGGTTGTTAGAAAAGTTGTGAGACCTAATATTGGTTAGACATCCATTGGTCTCCTGATTCCTGACCCCTACTGTCACTTTGCCAGCATCTGAGGAATGAATAGGTCCATAATAGGTCCCTCAGTCCTGTGCGTACTCTGGCCATTTTACCCAGAAACATCTAGTGTTTGTATTGGTGAAATTTTATGCAACCTTAGAGAAAAGTCTACAGAGCACAGCTACCTCGTAGTAAGATATCAAGTCTTCTCTCATTTTCTCCTTGCAATTAAAAAAAAAAAAACAAACAGGAAAACCAGCCAAGATCTTATTTGGAAGGCTCTGCAAATAGGTTGTGAGTGCATACTGTTAAGTGTATTTATAACTAAGACCTAACAGAACAAGCTAAGAGGGCTCTGCTGAACAATGTAGAGTCTATTTTCACTTTATTTGACATGCACTGTACTTGTATTACTTTGTAAACTCACACTTCAGTTATTTGGTGCATACACAGCAAACCATTCCTTTTGGCACCAGATTTTCTGTGCACTTGTGGAACCCTTTTACGTGAGGCCCTAGCCCTGAGCCAGTAGGCTAATGATTTAAGAAGATGATGCCACAGGACACATCAAACTCACTAATCATAATCACTTCTGAAAAATACATACATTATTGTAATGATTTTCATGCTTTTCTTTTAATCTGTAGACACCATAAATATTTTCTAGTAAAACTGCAAAAGCATGGATAATAAATTTAAGCCTAGCAACAGTTGTTTCCAACATTACTGAAGAGTATGGTTTAACAATCATCACAAAAGGCTATTCTTTCCATACTTCCCTGCAAAAATATTCCATGGAACGTGAAAGTCTGTGGACTACTATTTGAAAATCATCACCTTACCGTTAAGGAAATTTGAATAACTCTAGTAAGGAAGACAGTCTGGAGGAAGTGTGTAAGTTTTTCTTGCTAAGAATGATATTTCTCTTTCTTCAAGTTGTAGCCTTAACTATGTCATCTTTGTGATCCCACCCTCCCATATTTTAAGGCAATACAGAGGGAAGAGGATGATTTTAAAACTGTGTGGTAGAACTGGAAAGAGAGATGGGCCCCCTTTGAACTGAGAAAATGCACTGGCTGAGGATTGCCTGCTCTGAGAAAGCTGGAGGCTGAAGTGGTTGGGCAGAACAGGACAGAGAAGCGGGACGGGCTAAGGGGAGCTTTGTGAAAGGCAGCCACCTGGGTCTCAGTTCATAAAGCTGCTTAAACACCCACGAGATTCCTAAAGAATTTAAGCACCCAAAGTTGCAGATAAACTCAGAGGGTCGCATTCCCGAAGTCTAAGTAGTCTTAGCCTGCTTCAGGAATTCTAGAAACACTTCTGAACATCTGTAGGCACCTGGAAATCCGTTGAAATCTGACCCCGGTGTTCCAGTCCCAAATGCAAAGTCTCCTTCAGTTCAGTAACTCTTCTGTGTTCAGACAATACACACACACTGCCAAATCAGGGGCTCTGCATGAAATTTGTCCTGATTATTTCTTGTTTTCCCTCTCTCTCTCACACACACATATGTACACAGATTCCAGTAGCACTTGATGAACAAGCAGGTCAAATTAACCCTTATTACTTCTTATCAGAACAAGATGAGCGTGCAATGGTACCCTTTCCTAATCTGGTTTTAATTCTCTAGGCAGCAAATCTGTTGACTGTGAGTCTACTGCATATAGCAGAGAGGAAGTACTTTACTGTGGCATAATTAAAAGGATTCCTACCGCACACATAATGACACATTCTCTGCTTTCTTATTAAAGGTTTCCTTTGTTTGGAAATTAGTTGCATATGTGACTGGCTTTGCTGCAATATCATCTTCAACTACTTAGTGCATCATCACGCTAACATGTCAATTAACCCTGGTTTCAAAGACTGCTCAGTGCAGGTGCAGCAGCACGGCTTTTCTGGCCAAGGACATGCCTTGCTCACTGCTAGTGACCTCTGTTTCTGCTGAGGATCTGGGCATGCCACATATACTTTTTGTTTACGGTGCAAGGCCTCGGCTAATTGTGTAATCGAGGTGCTGCAAATCCACAGCCTGTAGAAATCTAGAAGTTATTCAAACATAAAAAATAAAACCTAGGTCTAACCAACACTGAATTTGTCCGGTTTTCTGGCAATTATTTCTCCACAGAGTATAGATCTCGGTTTAGTCGGTCTGGAAGGATAATATGCTTATATTGCAGGTCCAATGGATTCCTTAGTCCGTATGAGAGCAAAAGGTTAAAAAGAAGAAGAACATATCCCAAAAGATTTCAGAACACTTTAGTGCTACCATCTGAACAGAAGCTGTCTATTACCCATGACAAGTTTTATGAACTCCTCCAGTAAAGAAACAGCATTAAATCTTCAAAATAAAACACAACTGAGTTTCAGAAAAGAAAATTGCCTGAACTATGTTAGGCAAATAGTGGTATAATAATATTACAGACACATGGTCATTTGAAAGCTGTTTGAAAGCTTTATGTACTTAGACCTAATACACAAAAAGAAAAAAAAAAGGTTTTTAGAAATAATTTACTTAGGGTAAGCCAAGTATAAGTTAAATTAAAAAATTAATCAACCTTCATGAGGCTTTTGCTTGAAAATCTTACCTACTTTTCTTCTTATTACTATTATTTTCTATATATGCTGACTGTCTTAGGTCCTGACTTCAGTTTGCCAGATGCTATTATCCAATCAAATTATTCACATAGTTATATACTTTGTTGCATCAAGGTCAGTCTCCTTGAGTGGTCAGTCCTTAACATACAGTAAAGATAACATACACATAGACACATGAGAAGATAACAACTAAATTTAGAAATACTTTAAAATGGACTATAAATATAGCATTTCAAAATTCTGGACTTTTTGCTGTCCATCAATAAGTCTTGCAAATATTTTTTAATATTCATAACACTTGTTAGCTTAGTTGCTTTTTTAATTTCTAACAGTCATAAATTATATTTTCTCTAGTTAATAAATGCCATGATTCTGGATTTAATAGAAAAATATTAGTAATTCTATCATTTCTCATGATGATTATGAGTTTTCTTTATTAACATCTCGAAAAATTATCAACTTTTGAAAAAGAATTTATGTATTCTTTTCTCTACCAATAACTAACAGAAATTTAGTGGCAAGCAACATGATTCTTTCTCTGGTGTATGTAAAATTCATAATACTATAATTAACAGTAAGCTGTTACCTTGAAAAAATAAAATCAACTTTCCTGAGGAATACAATTCTTAGTGCTAAGGAGAGCTCACTGTCCTGGATGCCATGGAGCCCTGACAAGGCTGGTATAGTACAGCTAAAATAAAGAACTCACCAGTCAGCTTCTTACTAGCCATCCCAATGATGAAATCAACTGAAAACAAGGCAACTGTCCCCAAAATAATAAACAATTGTTTAAAAAAAAAATCTTAAAAAATTCCTAAGCCATTACTGGTTTTACTCTTTAGCTTTTCTTTGAATTATCAGGGGATAGGAAGTTAAATGAAAACCTGAACTGAGATTTTTTTCATGCATTCACTTGGCTTTAGAAGCTGGGATGCTATGCAGAAATGAGCATGGGCACCTTCAGAGGGTGATTGACCTCAGCCTGGGATAAGTGTCTAAAATAAGCTGGTGAATCACCTTCTGGAGGGACCTTTTTCTTTCTACTGATGTTAAAAATATGAAGTGGATAGCTCAAACTTAAAAGTTTTACACAAGGTGACATTCATAGAACCTAAACATTTTTAAATTCATGATAAATCACAAAAAGACAACTGTTTAAATTGTTCTTATTGGCAGTTATGTTATTTTGAGAATGGGATTATCATCTGGGAAGACAAAACTTGAGGTTCATTAATGTACGGATACTGATGATTTTCTGTGCAGGCCAGATACAAGACATTCAACAGTGATTTAGATGTTTCCAGAATGAATACAATGCATGCCTTAGAAATTATTTAATATTTAGAAATGAGCAACTCAATCAGCAAGAACTTTAATGTCTCTCTATGGTGCCTCAAGGAAACAGAAGTCACTGAACTTGCTCCATTTGACAACAACACAAACAAACATTTTTAAAAATCCAACCCCAAACAAAGAGGATTATTAAAATATAAGGGTTATTTTTTATTTGAGTTCATGTGGCTGAGTCAAGAGGGCAGCTACACAGCCTTCTGTCACTATTCCAGGTTTATTAGCCAGATCTGAAGTCCTTAAGCAGGTAGGCTTCAGACACTTTCACCCTTAAACTTGTACCCCTTTCCGTGACAATGTCTGTTCTATATGATCAGATTTATAGATACAGTAACAGAGAACAGTAGTAAAAGGACCTCTTTATTTCTACAGACTGAAAATGTAGAAGTCACGTACATAGTTCAGCATCATATATGATTAAAGAAGCCCAAAGATTCAGTAGGGTAGTTTTCCTTTTTTTTTACCCTCCAGCACACTCCTTCATTCCCATTCCTCCTTTCTTCAGACTGCTTTCTTGGCACATTTATAAGCTAGGCAAGGGACACCTACAGCCTCCACCTAATGTCAGAAGACATCACTGGAAGATTTACAGTGAAGACTGAATACAAAGACCTGACTGAGAAAGGGAATTTATTTTTTTTAGTAGCAGAAGGATTCAGACTCCATAGACAAAGATTCAGATTTATTTCGTCAATTTCTTTTATCCCTTTCTCTCTTACTATCTCTTGTAGGGGAAAATTTCTGCTTTTGTTTTAGACTAGGTTATCCTGATTGATTTTGGCCACAGAAATAATTCATCTTTTCGTTTATCCTTGCTATATAATGCTGGACATGTGTACAGTGATCTGGAATCTAAGATTCTGCTTTACTCCCTCTCCATCTTTCGGGAAGTTGAAAAGGAATAGTGGGGAATTACTGAGTAAGTTCTGCCTCTTCAGGGAAATATGCACATGGAAATATGTATAACATGGTACTTGCATTTAGTTGTGTAGGGATTTCTTTTTTCCCATCACCTTCTGAAAAGGTTGGCATATTTCATTTTTTACGGTCAGTCCAAAAGATTACGCTTTCCAGAACCCTGTCAAATGAATATGATTGATGCACCAGTGGAAAATAAATATGGGGGAAATTACTCTGGAGTATTTATGCATTAAATAAACTAACATTCTCTATCCCAGAGGCCTACAGACACATGAGCAATTAAGCCACTTGATTCTTGCACTTCAGTGTAGAAATTGAGTTCTATGGCAATGGGGTGCACTATTTAAGGTGATTGTGGGTATTTCTCTTTGCAAAATGACTTTTGTTATGAGGTTTAACATGTGCATTAGATCACATAACCCATTCCTGGTGAGGACTGTCAGTTTTAGTCATTTTGCTGGGGAAGCTTTCTGGAAAAAAATTTGGTTTCAAAATACATATTCATTTTGGAGCGAAAATATTTTATTGTTTCAAATTCTTGCTTCAATTCAGGAAAGCCTCTCTTACAGTTCTGTCTTAACACTGTTATTTAGGACAGACTGAGACTGAATTTATAAACATAAGTGCACAACAACAATTTTATGACTCATAATTCGTGCCTTTTATTGTCTCAGTGCCAATTTCTGTGCAAGTTTATTTGGAATTAAAGTTTTTCAGCTGTCAATACACTGTATACCGATAATTACATTATTTTAATCAAAACTTTCTCTAGACACTCTTGTATAGTTCTTAAATTGGAATTTTATTGTCTAAAAATTAAATTACATGACAAGTCATACCAACATTCCATTGGATCAACTGTAAATGCTTTCTAGAACAGATTTAGGTACATTGGATACATTTTCTTATCTTTCTTTTGTTATGATTTGGTCTAGAATTTTATTATTTTGATACCTAATCTTCCAGCTACTGTGATTCACCAAGTTATCAGACATCAGATGAGCTGTAGAATTGTTTGTTTATTCTTCATGCACTGGCCACGATCTGCAAAAGCAAATTGCACCATGGTGTATAATTCATATTCACTGCAAATCAAGTCGACCTGCAGTTGCTTTGGCTAAAAGCAGATATACAAAGTTTCCACAGATCAGATGTTATACAGTAGATTTAAGTCACCATTATCTATTTTTTTATTTCTAACTTCTAACTCTGCCTATGCATAAGAAGGGGAGAACAGCATACATGTTAACCAAGAATTTATTGTTAGCCCTACTAAAACCTATCTAAAATACAAAAAAAAAAAGTTATTATTAGTGCAGTTAAAATGATATTAACATTCACCAAATTCATCAAATATTCAACATTCTTATAGTCCAAATACTCTAGTTAATAGAAATCAAATGTCATTAATAATACCATTACAAATTGTTACATAAAACTTCCTATTTTCTACCCTTTTTCTCTGGGTATGCTGCTTTCAACTGCATCTCTCTCTCCTAAGGCCAACAGAGCCAATCTTCCTGAGAAAGAACAAGACAGCTACAGTGAGTCAATAGCATCCCTGAATGGCATCCCTGAGGAGAGAGATGTTGACGATGAGATTCTCCTGTTGCGTGGAGCAGTATGTTGCTAATGGTTTTTCACTTTCCCCTAGGCTTCAGGTGGCGATATTTTTATACATCTTTATAGATTACACATTTTCATACCTTGATCTTTCTTCACATTGCACCTGAGTTTAGTAATTATGGTATGTTTTACTTACCTCAGATCCTTATTCTTTGTTCTCTTTGCTACCCCTAAGCCAGTTTTTCTTAGCTCCCACGTTTGCACTTCTTTAACTGACCATTGTGGAGTTTTTGTACCCCAGGGGTCTCCAGTGTCATTCTGTGCCCTGTCTTTTACCACTCTGTACTCCTCCACACTGCATCCTAGGTTCTCATTGCCATCACACCACACTTGTATTGCTCTAACACTGCATCATTATGCTGGAGCCACATATTTCATTCTGCAAAGAAAAACTACGTGTTAAAACTACCTATAGAAAAATTACAGTTACATCACATGATATTATTCAAAGTTAAGCACAAGTTAAACAAATTGGAAATAGACATCTGGTCATTAGAAAGATGGTACTGTTTAACAAGGAGGAAAAACACGCAGAACAGGCCAAGGCAAGTTCAGACAAGGTCTGGCAAGTCATGATACCAGATTTTCCTTTTCCTTAATTGCTCTATCGTATCCAGCCTAGTGCCTCTAAAAACTTCTGCTATCTTTATGTCTCCACACAATGAAATATGAAGGAAATACATGGGTCTCATGACTGTGTTAGCTAAAGATGTGCAATACATTCTCGGACTGATGCCTTTTATCGGGGTCTCTTGACTTTCAAGCCTACCGAGTTTTACAAACGCCCCAGAGGAAAGGATTATTTTCTACAGAGTCCTACTAGTAGTGGAGACATTTTAATCAGATAACATATCACATGACTAATAATGCTAAGGACAGTGTTATGAAAGTCTTTATGCCTTGCATGTCAAGGTAATGACTATTAAAATAAAACAGATGCTTTAGCCATGTCTCTCTGAAGACTCACCTCTTGCCATGCTTATTTTGGCAGGGTGTACTACCTGAGAGCTGTGTAGACCTTTCTTTCTTTTCTTTGCTGTTTGACATTCAGTGTAGGTTCTGCAGTTCTGTTCATGAATGCCAAGCCAACAAATTCTCCTGACTTTTCATGCTATAGGAGGTTTTCTTTGCCCAAAATTTCTATCTTAAGGACTGGTATGTCTCATATTTAGGTTTATTTCTTACAAAGGTTCAGAAGCACTGCCTGATTCCTTTGTAAGCTGTCAACAGAAAGTAAAATGTCTTTATAGTACATCATTTTTCTGTCCCACATTGTACAGGCTGTTTGGTTTTAACCAATGTGATGTAGTTTTAACTCCCTCCCTGCATTTTTTTCATTCTGTCTCCATTTCGTATCGCCTACTGTAGTTTTGCCAAATAAGCCATAGTGAGCAAGTTGGTCATATGGAAGGAGCAGTTAACACAGGATTAGATGAAATGTCAAGTGGGCAAGCACGTTATGCTAACACAGACATTCCCTTTTTTAACCCCTGAATCCATACGTGCACCTGTTTCAGGATAAATCCCTTTATTTCCATTGGGTTCCTGTTGTGTTTGGCACAGTCTGGAGAAGTGCAATGGAAGGGCACTGTGCTAATTTTTCAGAGATGCCTAGCATGCACCTATTCCTCTGAAGTTAGGGGGAGCTTCAGGTGCCCAACACATTTTGAAAATCATGCTTTAGTAGAAAACCTTATCCTCTCTCCTAGAAAGACTATTTGGTTTAAAAATCAGATAGAGACCTGTCTCATCTGACCTTTGCTTCGATGAATTCCTTCACCCTTGTGGAAACAAAAGGAAGCCTAATGAAAGAAATGTTGTTTATTTAATGTCTTAGAGATAAACCACAAAAAAAAAAAAAAAAAAAAAAAAAAAAAGAATATAAGGGAAAGAAATGTCTAGGACTCAAACCCTGGATAAAAGTGAAACTTCTACAAAGCAAATAATTCTGAAGAAAGAGGTATTTCAAGAACATTATAGTGAAGCAGCTTCGCTGCAATGATTTCCCTAACACACCTGAAATGCTCTTCTGACATATTCAAGCTTTGCTCCTAAAACCTGAAGAAATATAAAAGAAAACATGAGAAACAGTAAGAATGACAGAATAAAATGAAAAGAAAATGTATGAAATGAAATGGAATGAAATAAAATAAAATAAAATGCAATAATCAAAGAACAAAATAGAGAAGAGAAAGCAATGGAACAAATTCATTCCCACTGGGACTGCAGCTAACTGAATAGGTTTCAACCGGAGGACATACTTGTCTTCTTGTCATTATATTTTGAATGTTTCTCACTTTATTCCTTCATTTCTTTTTGAAGCCAAAAGAGCAGAGAAAAAAAAAATATCAAGAAGGAAAACAGATAGTACCATCACAAATAAAATTTCTAAATGTAACTAAGATTCTAGTCATAAAAAGTAGCTGATTATTAAGATCTCACTGAAACTACTGACACTGGTCTTCAGAGAAAGCAAAGACTCTCTGTATTTTGTATTCTGGGCAGAGGCAGGAGTGGTGCCTGGTTTCGCTGTAATAGTTTCACTCAGAAGCAACATGCTATTCATATCTAGTACTAAGCTTGTTATGAAAAACACGGTAACCTACTCCTGGCCACAAATTCTCTGCCAAACATAGTACTTGTTACTCATCTGGCACTGTTAATCCAGTTAGTTCACACACTTGGGGAGTGCTCTGGCCACTGTCTATTCAATACAAAAGACATAAGGACCACAGTGCCCAGGAGATGAAATAGTGCTTCCATTGCTAGTCTAATTTAAACTGCATGAAAGTATATGGCATGAAAGCCCAGCTTCACAAGAAAGCTTGAGAAAGATGTAGTGTTAGGCTTCTCACAACCTAGAGTTTTCCTGTGACATGGGAGCTACAGATTCCAGACCCCTTCATAATCAGAACATCCTTAGAACAATTTTTTTTTTTATTTCCTTGATGGGAACTGAGATTATTAAAACATTATTAAAAAAAAGAAAAAAAATAGGCCTGAAGAAGACACTTTATCACAGACCCTGATTATCAGAAGGACTTTAACCTTGCAGATCTTTGCCAGAAGAGCACAAGCAGTCAATAAGGCTTCTGAAGGATGTCAAGGACAACTTCTTGATATGGGTACTGGGTGGGCCAACCAGGGGTGGTACAGAGGTGGATCTGCTATTCAGTAACAAAGAAGAGCTAACTAGTGATGTGATGCACAGTGGTAGCCTTGGCTGTAGTGACTACTGAATAGTGGTGTTCCAGATCCTGAAGGTGATGAAGAAGGAGCATAGTAGACTGCAAACCCTAGACTTCAGGTAAGGAGTCTTCAGTTTACTCAGGGACAGGTTGCTGGGATCCTCAGGGAGACGGCACTGAAAGGCAAAGGAGCTCAGGAAAACTGACAGGTCTTTGAGGACAGCATTCTCCGAGGATAAGAACAGTCTATCCTGATAATCAGGAAAACAGATATATCAGGTCAATAGCTTGACTAAGCAGGAAGTTTCTGATGGAACTCAAATGCAAAGAGGCAACATACAGGATGAGGAAGCAGGGATAAGCTGTAAAGAAGAAATCTAGAAACGATTCCTGGGTATGTATGGGTGGTGTTAGGAAACCCAAAGCTCAAATGCAGTTGAAGCTTGTGCAGACATCATGAGAAACAAGAAACTCTACAATTATGTTCCTATTAAAAGGTTGGACAAGGGAAATGGGTGCACTGATTTAGAAACAGTAGACACAGATAAGGCTGAGGTACTCAGTATCTTCTTTGTCCTAGTCTTCCCTAACAAGGTCTCCCACGCCTTTGTGCTTAGAGGTGAGGCTCAAGGAGGAAAGCTACAAAGAATAAATGAGGACTTGACTAACCTGATCTCCTTCTATGAAAAGGTGACCTGCTTAGTGGATGAGGGCAAGGCTGTGGATGTTGTCTACCTAGACTTTAGTAAAGTCTTTGACACCATTTCCCACATCATTCTCCTGGAGAAACTGGCTGCTCATGGCATGGATGGGCATATGCTTTCCTGGGTAAAAAACTGGCTGGATGGCTGAGCCGAAAGAGTGGTGATAAATGGATTTAAATCCAGTTGGTGGCTGGTCACAGGTGACATTCCCCAGGGCTCAGTATTGGGGCCAGTTCTGTTTAATATCTTTATTAATGATCTGGACAAGTGTATGGAGTGCACCCTCAGGAAGTTTGCAGATGACACCAAGATGGATGGGAGTGTTGATCTGCTTGAGGGTAAGAAGGCTTTACAGAGGGATCTGGACAGGCTGGATCAATGGAATGAGGCCAATTGTATGAGGTTCAACAAGGTCAAGTGCTGGGTCCTGCACTTTGGTCACAACAAACCCATGCAATGCTACAGGCTTGGGAAGAGTGGCTGGAAAGCTGCCTGGCGGAAAAGGACCTGGAGGTGTTGGTCGACAGTTGGCTGAGTATGAGCTGGCAGTGTGCCCAGGTGGCCAAGAAGGCCAATAGCATCCTGGCTTGTATCAGAACCAGTGTGGCCAGCAGGACTAGGGAAGTGATCATCCCCTGTACTCAGCACTGTTGAGGCTGCACCTCGAATACTGTGTTCAGTTTTGGGCCCCTCACTGCAGGAAGACATTGAGGTGCTGGAACATGTCCAGAGAAGGGCAAAAAGTTAGTGAGGGGTCTAGAGCACAAGTCTTACGAGGAGCGGCTGAGGGAACTGGGGCTGTTTAGTCTGGAGAAGAGGAGGCTGAGGGGAGACCTTATCGCTCTCTACAACTACCTGAAAGGAGGTTGTAGCGAGGTGAGTATCGGTCTCTTCTCCCAAGTAACAGAAAGGAAATGGCCTCAAGTTGTGCCAGGAGAGGTTTAGGTTGGATATTAGGAAAAAATTCTTCACCAGAAGGGTTGTCAGACATTGAAACAGGCTGCCCAAGGAAGTGGTTGAGTCACCATCCCTGGAGGTATTTAAAAGACATGTAATGTGGTGTTTAGGGACATCATTTAGTGGTGGACATGGCAGTGTTAGGTGAACAGTTAGGTGAACAACCATATACAGAACCTGCCAGGATGCATCCAAGGATGCTGGAAGAACTGACTGATGTGCAAGGCTGTTCTCTAACATCTTTGAAAGGCTGTGCAGAACACAGGAGGTTGTCTTTTGTTGCTCCCTTTTGAAAAAAAAAAAAGCAAAAAGGACAATCTGAAGAACTACAGACTGGTCATCTTTACTTCAGTCCCTGGAAAAATTGAGGAGCAAGTCCTCTTAGAGCACATTTCCAGGAACATGAGGGAGAAGACAGTGATCAGGAACACTCAGCTTGGCAACTATACTGGTTACTGAGGTTAAATCATGCCTGACCAACCATCCTACAAAATCTCCCACAATATTCTTGTACTGAAAGCTGGATTTTACAGTTGGGTGGGTGAACAACAGGATGCATAAAAAAATGATTAGACAGTGAGGCTCAGAGGGCAGTGGTTAATGGAGGTTGGTAACAATTGGAGTATTACAGGCGTCTATCCTTAGATCTGTTCTTAGCATCTTTAAGTGGAACATGGCAAGTGAGTGTGCTCTGTATAGAGTTCTGGTAGGCTCTGTATAGATTTTACAGTTTGGGTTGGGTGGAACAAGTGAGTGCACTCTGACCTGAGTTGCAGGTGACACCCAACTGGGGGACAAGGTAATACACTCAAGAACAGGGCTGCCATCCAGAAGGACCTGGGCAGGCTGGAGGACTGGGCCAACAGGAACCTTGTGAAATCCAGCCAGGACCAATGCCCAGTCCAGCACAGGGAAGGGAGGAGTCCCTTGCAGTGGTACAGGAGTGGGCTGGGGTGGCCAGCAAGCAGGTCTGTGAGAAGGGCCCTTGGTCCTGGTGGGAACAACAAGGGCTGACAGTGTCCTGGGCTGTGTGAACAGGTCATGGTCAGGAGACAGAGGAAAGGGATCATCCTATCTGCTCAGCACTCATTAGACCACATCGAGATATTACATCCAGTTTTAGCCCCCCAGTACAGGAAAGACATTAACAAACTGGAGTAAATTCAGCAAAGGCCACAGAGGTGGTTGGGGCTGAAGCATTTAGCCTATGCAAAGCAGCTGAAGGAGCTGGGACTGGTCTGCCTGAAGAAGGGAGGTTTGGGGGAGAAGGGACTTCAGACCCAAAAGCAGCCTTCCCCCAGTACCTAGGGGAGGTCTATGAGAAGGTGGAGTTGGCCTACAGTGCTGTATGATGGGAGCTTAAGAGACCATAGGTGGAAATCGAAATAAGGGAGCTCAGTCTGGATACAGGGAAACCCTTTTCCCCAGGAAAATTATTGAACAGAGAAACAGGTTGCCTAGTGAGGCTCTGCAATCTCTATCCTTGGGAGTTTTCAAAACCCGAGTGGTCAAAGACTTGAGTAACCTGTTCTGATGTCATAGCTAATCCTGCTTTGAGCAGGAGGTTGGACAAGAGACTTCCTGAGGTCCTCTCCAACCTGAATTATCCTGTGATATCCAGTCAGAGACACTCTGTCAAAAAATGGTTAAGAATTTTGTCAAAACATTTTAATATCTGGAAAACAAAAGAACAATTAAAGAATAATTTACTGTAAATATTTTATGAATAAGAAATAACAATTGTTTGTGAAATTTTAGATTTTTTAAATGAAAACTGCATAAACTTTTACATTGTCTTAGCAAAGCTAAGAAGCTTTGTTTCAGAAGCATGTTAAGAAGACCTAGTTCTTTTTGTTTAATGTTTTGAGATCATTGAGTGGAAAGCCCTTTCTTCCAGGGTTGTAAAGGACTGTTAAAATCATTAGTCTGAACTTTGATCTACTTCTTATCCAGAGGTTATGATTTTATTTATTTTAAATAATCTTGGTAGAAATGGCTAGAAAATTCATGTAAAAAATATATAAATATGTAAATTTTAACTCTCTTGGCTGAATCTTTTCCTGCTGGACATCTGCCTGATTTTTGGGAGGAATACTTTTGGAGAGACTATTTCAGCAAAGCATTTTCACTCCTCTCCAAGAACCAGTTGTACATTTATACATACTGTTAGCTACAAAACACTAATACTGTGAGCTGCCCTACCATTCCAGTGGTATGAGACTGCCTATGTCAGGGATGATCCTTTTGCTGGTCAAAAAATGAAGCCCAAGTGGGAAAATTAGAAGTAGGAGCAAGGAAAGAAGGCATGAATCTGAACAGGCGAAGAAAAGAAAGCACAGCAGAGGGATTTATAATACAAGCACAAATTTCATATTCCTGCTGATGCCTATGATCTTGCTGAAACTAGTACAGATGGTAATATCATCTGTTACTCTGTATAATCCAGACATTTTTCAGTATCAAGGTATCAAAAATCTTTTGATGGTAAGGTGACTATGCTGTATCAGGTTTGATCATAACACAATCACTGACTACATCAGTTGCCCTTTCCCTCACAGCCACTGATTTCTGTAGCGAGTTTTATGCTGTAAATAGAATTGGACATTTGTTATTTGGAAAAATATGAAGTACTTCACACAGTATCTACAGCTATAATAGATAGGACAACCTTGTATAGGTGTAATCACAGGTACCAATAAACATCTTTTCCTTCACTCACAGTATTTTAAAACCAATATTTTTCCTAGAGTCCTAATTTCCTGGGGTTTATTCCCTCTAATTTACAGGTGAAATTTGTTTCCTGAGAAAGGTGCTGTGCTATGATGACTAAATATATGGCTTATTGTTGAATACTTAAGCACAGTTTTAATAAGAGGTCCTTAAATCTGATAGATGGGGCCTCTACAAACAATGTCATCTGTCACTCTACGCTCAGTGAAAAGAAGTAGAAGAACAGCTGGTTTCAGTTCTCATGAGTTTCACATTTTCCTTATTTCTGAATCACATGGGATAAATTCCTATAGTTCTAATCTGGCTTTTTAGTCACAGCTGAAACACAAAGGAGAATTTATACACAACCTGATATGTTTTGTCTAGTTTTGAGCTGAGGGCATAAAAAGCTATGAAGCATGAGCATGTATTTTCTCAGAATTTATATATCGGCCCATTTCATTTTAATTAGGTAGAAAAGTTTGCAAACATTCCTAAATTATCCAGTCAAACCTTGCTAACTACAAAGTATCAAAAAGGCCTCAAATGAGTTTGCTTTCACCTGATTGCAAGTTTATTTATGTTATTATTCCAGCCTGTGGGGGAGAAGTATAATAGATCACCTTTTAGAAAAGATATTCTCTGCCAGATACAAGATGCCTCATCTATCACATTAGTGAAAGCCTACCCAGCTAATTATTGACTCATTGCTGCTTATTCCTGTGAGAACAACCACAGTGTCAACAACGCGTCATTACTCTTTAGACCCTGAAATAATGTTTAACTTGCAATTCTGTCATTAATAAACCAAAGTCTTTGAAATAAGTCAAAGACAAAAATACTTTCCAAACAAGAAAAAAAAAAAGACATCATTGATCTAATTAGTCTCAAGAATTCTACATAATGAAATATCAAAAAAAGTATAAAATATCTTCAGAAAACTAGCAGGACAGCAATGGGTTGAAATAAAATATAGACTAGACTCTGGAAGTTTTTAGTGATTTCACTTACTGTACATACCCTTGTACTGAGCAGGTTAGTTTCCTCCATCCCACCTTCCCTAAAATACCTACCTTAGAAAATGTGAATATAACAGAACATTTTATAACCTATATTTGACTTTTAATATCTGTAAAGTCAGGTTACCTGGACCTAAAAAGTACAACTAACCATACCTCCTGAACGAAGAAAGTTGCAGTGAGTTAATGAACTTTCATACTACCCATTCAATTTTAAATCGTTATTAATTACAGCTTTATCATTATTGAATATGAACAGAGGTCTCAGAGTCTGAATGGAGTGCAAAGTTATTTGAGGGTGAGGTTAATTGTGCTGGCTTGCTATGTTTGAGATATGTACAGAAAACTACAATCTACCAATATTTAATAGTTTTATATTTTCATTTGCTGATCATATTAGCCACTAGAACTATGCAGCAAAATACTATGTTCTCATTTCATAGAGATTTCTGTATCTAACATTGAATACATCAAAATGACTTATTCTTTGCTGAAGATTTTGCAACATAATTTCAACATAAAATAGTAATTAGTCAGTTTTTCTTCTCCAAAAAGAGCTGAGAAACTGAAAATCATAAGCTGATCTTAAATATTACATAAAAAATAATTCCCATGCTACGTGGTAACAACCCCCACCATGTCAAAGCCACAGATTTTCCCTAAATTAATGAAAATTTAAGCTTTAACCAATGCATTGTAAGGACAAGAGCCAATCATAGTATTTGGCTCTAACCCTCCCCAAAGTACACTAGGTAGCACTTAAATTTGACATTTCAAAAAAGGTGCAAAAGCACAAATAAAAATATTTTCCTCATAACTTTCCAAAACTTTCTTTTTCTTTGTCTTATTAAAAAGGAAAAAAAAATAATAAAAAAGGTATAGTCAGTCTTCAACCAAAACCACACTTCCCAGTGCTTAGCTTGTGAGCCGTGTCTTACTGATCACAAACTGGTCTCTGGGATGATGATGATGGATGCAGTGAAAGAATCATAGAACTGATCCCACACAAGACTCCTTTCTGACTCAGAAAGCATTTATGCCTATAAAGTAGATTTACGAAACAAACTGTGGACACTCCATTTTGCTGTGCCATATGTCACGCCAGAGATTGCAGGATGCAGCAGTAATTTTATGACCTTCTTCATCTCCTTCCATTCCCACACTCTTACTAAATTGTGCCGTCAGCTGACCTTGCCTACAAAAACAAAAACTGTTCTCCAACTGCACAATTTCAAAACATATCAAAACATTAATAAGGATGCTATGTTTCAGAATTTTTGAAAATGAAATTAATCTGAGGTTAGAGTATTGGAGGAGTTTTCCATGCTAACAGTTACCCTATCACATCTGCTACCTATTGTGGTTATGTCTTCTTCCACTTCTAAATTTAATATATGTATGTTTTATGTGGAAAGAAGGGGCCCAACCCACACAATTTCTGTGTAGACTAGCCTGACTTCTCTTCTTCCTTTAATACGTTACATAATATTTTAGATTCAGTCAAAGCACTGAAGAACTTTTTTCTTCATATTATTTACCCTTTCTCCTGAAAACCTCTGACACTGGAATTCACCCTTTGCCCTTTGGTAACGGGTATCCAAGTCTTTCCAGTAAGGGAGGAATCAGTGTCAAAAAACATACAAACAATCACTTGTTTTATCTGCCAGTGTACAAATAAGGCTCACCTCCCATTAAGAAAATAGAAAAGTATGTGACCACATAATTAAACACGGTGTGTTCATGCCTTAAGAAAGGATAACTACTTAAGTCTTTCTGAACAACCGACTTCTAAGAATGCCTGTATGTTGGATCCAAGCTTTGCAACCTTGATGCTCTGTTTTGCAGTGTTTGTTATGCAGGTCCCTGGATTTCTCTGAAGAAAATAAGAAATCTCCTCTTGAAGAATCACACTGATATCCTCACAGCTTATAAGCAACTTTGGGATCTTACTGCAGCCCTCCAGCAAATATCTGCCTGGTCATTTGGTAGGAATGTGGAGAGACATCCTTGTTTCACAGTTGTCAGCTCACTGCAGGGAAGGGATGTGAGGGATGTTAGGATTTAGGAATCCTGGTTCTATTTCAATTAGAGACAACCCTGTCATTGTCTCCACAAGCCCAGACTCCTGTCTGCATCTTTGTCTTCATCCAAATCCAAGGCTTTCTCCAGCACTGCCAATAACAGTGGCTTAAGAACAGTAAGTAGTCTCGCACATAAATCTGGATGTGGATGTGCTCCCAGCAGGATTACCAGAGCTGAGAAACTATGTGACTGTTCTTCCATGGTGTGAATAAGGCACATGCCACAAAAGGGACTGCTAGCAGGGAGGAGGGTTTACAGCCTCTTTTACTGGACCTCCTCCTATTTTCTATTTATTTTTTATTCTTTTCTGAGGTGCTTTGTATGATCTCAGATAGGAAGCTGAGAAAAAAAGAGTGGTTAACAGCTAACACATAACATTGCACTCATCTGTTTGGTTCTGCAAGACTGAATGCAAAAATTTGCATTTAATTTATATATAGTTGCCATGCCTATGCACAACTGAGAATATAAATAGCAAGGGCAGGATGCAAGGAAGGCAATTTAAATAATCTGAAACTGTTTTAAAGAAGGCATCTGGAAACTATCTGTGAATAACCCACCAGGGTAAGACTTCTTTAAAAAAATATCAAGGAACAGCCTTTCCACTGAAGCAGAAGTTAAGAACCCTAACTGCATCAGATAAAGACCCAAGTCAAGTTAGCAATCACATTCATGAGCTGAAAGTCCGACTAAGATTCTAGATCAAAGATAAAAGCAAAGACTAGCAAACACATAGATTTTTATGGATAATGGACGTGAATATGAGAATTACAAAGGGTAAGTGTGTAAAATCTGTGAAAGACAACAACCAAAACAGCTCAAAGGTAGTAACAAAATAATGGGAAGACAGAGAATGGATAGGATACAGTTTAAAAAATTGGGTAAAAAGGAGCAGGGGGCAAGTTTAAAAAGACAATGGGCTCATCATGATCTCATCCAAGGAAGAAGGTACCTCTGAAGATAGCAGCTGCAAAGGGGGTGGGCTCAGGTCTCTGATGGATCTAGTAGCTGGACAGAGCATGACACAACTGTAATTTAAACAGTTTGTTTTAAATTAGTAGCAAAGTGAGAGAAGCAAATTATTTCTGGATCCTGGTATCAAGCCAGAAGAATATTCCTTCTTATGGGTCAAGGATAGCTTGAAGTGAACCACTGTTACGGCAGCTATGTATGGAAATGTAAGATTTGCTTTTAACTGCCAGCTGAATAGAAAGTAGATCTGGCTGTCTGCCAAATATGATGCATAATGGTCAGTATAAAAGGAATGTAGGTGCAGTTATCACACTTGTGTAGCTAGTTTATTGTATCTGGATGTTTGAAACTAAGACAAGAATAACACCTAGGATAAGATGGTATGATAAATAGGCTCTATAATTACAACCTATTAATAATGGTAGACAGCCATACAATACAAAGCTGGTAACTAAGAACAATCAAGAACCAAGAACCCCGAGAATAACTTAGGATATATATAACATTTGAAATGAACCGACAGACAACTTGTTACTTTGTGGTGGTTTGTCACTACTACACAGTGCTGTATTTCATTTTCATCATATTGCACTCAAAGAAACCACCCCCATAACAAATCCCATTGGGAATGAAAACTGTGACTGTCAGATCTGGAGTGACTCTGCATGGATGGAGAAGCCCAAGGCTGGAGCTGCCTCTAACACCACTGGAAATCAGGAAATGTCTTACCCTGGTGACTTACCAAAAGTGACTGAACTGCTGAAGTCATTGCTAGTGGGAAAAAAAGGTTGGAAAGAAACATCAGACTATTACAGACTTCTATACAAGTGTTCTGAAAACTTATAAATTTCAGGAACGTCTAAATTAATTATGATTCACCTATTTATTTTGTTTAAATAATTAATTTATTTTTTTTTTGTTAGCAATCTCCTTAAGAATCTAAAGAGCTAAGAGTACAAAATAGCTGTTTACTTTAGGTTGTCTTAAACAGATGTATTTTTCCTGCAAAAACTCTATTTTTAACTTTCTTGCACGAAGTTGTTCCATTGAAAAATCTTTGGAAGACATTCCATTTCCTGTTAAGTTCTCCTTGCCTTAATAAACCTGTTCCTTAATAATTGTTTACATGTAGGGGCTGATTAAAAAATTTTCTGACAAAGCCTTGATGCCTCCTAAAGAGTTTGCTATATGTAATTTGGTTTACTTTAGACAATCATTTGAAACAACCAGTTGCCCTTTTTCTGTAGTTAGGTATATCTGTCAAGCAGAAGGATGAGGAAGATAGGAACTGTTGAGTTAGGGTATCTTGTACTGTAAATATTTTCTAATGGGCGGGAAATGCAAGTAATTCTAGCATTTTTATTAACATGGGTAATCACTGTGATATTTAATAGGCAACAATTTTGTGCATGAACTGTAGTGACACAAACTCTCTTGAAATTCAAGACAGTAGGAAAGTTACTTAAAAATTAAAATGCAATTTTACAGAACAACTTTTATTATTCACATGAATTGGGGAGATAGTGAACAAATTCAGAACCTATAATAAAATTTGATTCAGAAATAGCAAAGGGAACTATTTTCATTTAATATTTTAATCAGAGCAACTGAATGACAAGATTGTTTGTCTTTAATTCATTCTAGAGAATCTGTAAGTGATTTATTTCTGTTTTACCATGTGCTGTTCTCTGACATCAGCTTCTGAGTTGATCCATCTGACCCACTTTGTTATTGAATTTATCCAACTGTAACCTGGGCCAGGGAGAAAATAATTTCTTGTTGGTTTATGAGGCAATCACTGATGTAAGAACTCCCCTGTCCTTACTACATGGCCTCAGTCACAATTACAAATATATTATTAACCTAAGCTTTAAGACAAACTCACAATTATAAATATATTATTAATCTAAGTTGAGGAAGAAACAGAGGAAGAGATATTTTGGCTTTGTTTTCAGATCTAGAAAGATTAAAAATATTCAGTAACATATATGGTTTAGCTATGCTTGTTTTCATTACAGTCTTTTGTATATTTTCCTGCTGAAAGAAATATTCCAAACAGCAAGCTGAATTGTGCTTGACATAGTGGGAGGACACTAATTTGCCCCAGCTGACATTCTGACACAATACCATAAGTGGTGCAGATGTGACCACCGGGCCAGCAAGTATCAATAGCAGCATACACAAGCAATCGTATTTTCTCTGACTGTGGTGTAGAGAGCGATCGCCTACTTAGTGTAAATCTTTTCCTGTCCCACTAATCCTGCTGGGTATTCACAAGGACTGAATCAATTGTTTATTCATCATAAAGATTAATTTCAGCTGGTGCTGCTTTGCTGTCTGCAAAGGAAAAAAACCACCAAAACAAAACAAAACAAAATACAACAATCTTTAACTGAAAGAGAAGTCTCAGCTCTCTTGTTCCATGCAGATGGTGCTGTTTACCAGTTATCTCTCAGTACAGGAAGGAGACCAAAGCCTAGATGAATTACAGCTGGTTCAAACTAATCCAGGCAAAAGCTGAAGTTAATGAGGAGAAGAAAAGTAATTCGTTGAATTCTGTGATTACCATGATCTCACAGCTAGTCAAACTGTAGCCTCACTAATAGTCTACTCAGTATGCAAAAATTGCATCTTTGATACCCGAATTATGGTGTTGCCAACAAAGTTTTCTGCATGAAGTGATTACAGAGTGACTCCTCTCTAATTTCTGATTGAAAAAAGGACCTCATATTTCCCCTTGGGAATGAACCTTCCTTTTCTCTCTTTTAGGTTGGACATTACAACTGACAGGGTTGATCCACTACTTGGCTTGTTAGGGTAGGTCATGCAGGAGCTGAAAGTAACCTGTATTATGAACAGGCAGCTGCTGGGAGAAGAGACAGGAATGTGACTACAGTCCAGATACGCCATAACTCCCGTCGTAACAGGGTGTCCCTCGGCTCATCCAGACAGATCCATGCTCTGCTCTGTGTCAGGAAGGTACCAAAGCCTGGCTGCTTGGTATGAGAGCTGAGACTCGCCAAGTGGCACTTCTTGGTACATCTGCAGATGAATACAAACAAGAAGTAAGATGACAAACATCACTTGCATCAGGAAGGGTCTAGATAGCTCTGCGCTATGCAAGGTGCATGCTTCTTCATAGCACAGCAGCTTGAAGGAAGAACACAGCAATGCTCTGACGGAGTAAAATATACCTTGCTGTGGATAAATTCAGAGCAAATGAGAAAAAAAAAAAAAGAGAAGGAGGGGCAAATAAAAGACCTAATTATCAGTTGCACACATATCTAGTTTCTGGGTGTAAAGGAGTTGTTTCCTGGTGAGGTTCCACATGTACCTGCTAGCTGCCAGCAGAGCGGTGCTGCAAACTGGAGCCACATCTGTGTGAATAAGTCCTTCTGCTTTTCAAAAGCAGCATTTCTAAAGGTTAGCAGGCAAATATCCCCCTTTTCTATTGTATAATTCAGCCAAACGTATATAAAATGCACTGTTATTCTTGGCAGAGTAAATTACTAATATTTTCTTAGCCACTAAAGTAAGTCTAAATGTTGGTTTTTCATGAAAAAAGACACGTGGATTCTCATACACTTACTTCGTTTCAGGTACTCGGGTGTTATTGGAGTATGCTGACTTCAAATCACAACCTTCTACTCCTTTGAATATTCTTTTCTCCTATAGCCAGAGAGTATCTAGAGTCCTTAGCACCTACAAGAACATTTTTATCTGCTGATTAATGAAGTGAAGACTCATTAGAATTCTTAGACTTACATACCATCACTGGAAGAAGGCAAAGGTCTGATTCACACTAAAGAAATACATGAGAAATCACACGGTGATGGAAGGGGGCTTGGGCAAGACACATGAGTAGTCACCTTATTGACTTTCCAGGCAATTGTGAGAGTTAAGAACTGACAGAGATAAAAAAATCTTCTAGTACCCATTTCAGGGAGACTAGGTCAGAAAAACATCTGTCAGGAATCATTGATCCTGCCTTCGGGCAAAGCAGTGGACAAGATGACCTCCAAATATCTGTTTCCAGCCCCATTTTCCTGGGATAGTATGATGGGACGTACATTTCCTTGGGAGGGTCAGGTGACAGAAGCAGCAGATTTCCTGTGGAGTTAGCCATCAAGCTTGGGAAGCTTATTTTCTTATCTGCCAGTGTAAACAATTTTTATTAAGCAGAATTATTATTGCTTTGATTATTTTTTTTTTCCCACTATGCCTTGTTGCAAGCCTATGCTCAATACCTTCAGGCAAGGTAAGTCCTCAAGGATAATATTAGAAATCTTACTGGATTAATGCATAATTTCACTGAGTTTTTTGTTGCCTGGAGATGAGAGTAAATTTTTTAACCCCAGTCATACTGAGTCTGAAGTACAACAAATTTAGGAGTCTGAAAGCGATAGGGAGCAAGGACCCTATTTGCAGAGAGACCTGCCCTTTCTTTATGCAGAGTATCCATATTACATTGTAGGATTGCCTGATTTTAATTTTGTATTTCAGTAAAAACAAAAGATCCAATTACATACAGCTCTTCAACACCAAAAAGGTGTTGTTAGGAAAAAAAATTAAAAAAGCACACACACACAAAAATCATAATAACGTATAAAAGACCAGAGTTTCCTGAAAAATGTAATTTTACATCCTCAAGTTGTGTTCCTTTGTAAAGAATTAAAATGTTGGCATTTCGTGACGGGCAGAGTGATTACTTGATAAGATTACACAGATAAAGTGACATTCATCATTTTTCACACATAATTAAATACAACAAAAGTAATATTTTAAATAGATAAGCAAGCATACAATGGGTAATTATGTGTATGGAGCTTTCTGTCTTACAGTGTATAGTGCTTAATTAGACCTTAAGGGACAGTGCGAATTTGCTAATCGTATGTGCCAGTCACAGCTAACATTTCGTACCAAAGTTCCAGACTCCTGTCTACATCTGCACATAATTTGCTTATTAGTTTAAATGCACAATTTCAACTCTTTAACATTCAGGTTTGATTGGTTTTGCTGTATTAATAGGATAATAACATCATTCATAATCAATGTTCTCCAAATGTAAATGATTTTAATTGTTCACACATAATAGTGTTCTCTATTAAAAACACATACTGATGCCTAGTTGAGAAAATTAATTTGCTGTGTTTGTTACTATAATGAAATAAAAGTTGTTCCAATTTAATGAATTCAGCAGTAGATTTCATAACTTCATTATGAACACAAACTCAATTTTCTTGGGGGAACTTACCATTAGTTCAAATGAAAAGATTCATTCTCTGGAAAATTCAGGAGTCACTGGTTCTATTTCTTGGGGTCATTCCAATTAATAAAATGAGAAATATTTAACAATGCCATAGAGTGAGTATTGTGACAGGCAATTGAAATAATTCTTCCTGCGTCTTGAATTTCGGAGTTTCCCCAGCTGAATTGCTATTTTAAAAAAAGTTTCCCAAGGGAGGAAACAGAAAAAAAACAGTAACATCATCATTTAACTATTTTCATACTAAATTATTTAAGGTCCTTTTTTATCTTCTGTCATGAACTTGAAATCAATGGCCCTGTTTCTGTTTGGCAGATCAACAGACTTGCAGAGCTTATTACCATTCAGCTTGAAGAAAATTAATTACCACATTTTAAAACTATATACTTTTAATGCACAGATGTGGGAAACAACAACTCTGAGGCTTACTTAATGAGTAGCACTTAGATACTTCACTGCTGCCGGGTGTAAAACTGTATATTTGTACTGAGCTCTTGCTCAGTAGTATGAAAAAGATTATGGTAAACCAAAATTGACAATAAATTTAATCTGATAACTGACATCTGACATACAGCTTTGGGGCCTTCTTTTGCTAGGTCTTAAAAGCAAGTTACTAATCTTTGGAGCTCTGGGAATGAAACCTTAGGGCTACTAGGAAAGTAGTGAGTTAGCACGACTAAATGAGTAATCTTTTCTTGAACCCTGATATCTCAAACATTCCTCAACTATTTTGTAAGTCCCATTTCCAATTAGCTTTTTGTTTTGTTTTAATTTAAAGAGTAATTTTCACATGTTACTGGGCTCCTAAAATCCTTCCTGGAAAGAAAGTCCTAGTCTAATAGAGATTGTAGGTCTCAGTTAGCAAACTGTTTTATATGTATTTTTTATGCATCTTAGCATTTCTGCTCACATTCACCACTCTGTGACTTTCTGGAATGTACAATTTGGTTGAGTATTAGATTCAAAGCACAGATATGAAACAGTTTATGTAGCAGGTCAGGATTAATCATATAATGCTGTCTTCAGGCCTTCACAATGAACTATGACTTTCACAACCTTTTTTTTTTCTTTTTTTTTCAGTTTGGGGACTTTCCTGGAGGTTGGTGCATGACAGGAGATAAGATATACCCACTTAATGCCATGCTCTTTGGCCCAGGTGTCTATGAGGTTGTTTTGGAAATGAGTCCTGTTGTCTCAGTTCTTTCTGGGGTACCATGTCACCATAAGACTTGCTTTTCAAGGCCCAAGATAGTGTTCCAGGCAGTGGCATGGGGCATGGCATATGTTTCCAGCCATCCAGTGGTTGCTTCCACCATTGTAGGAATGTGGTGCTTGCCTTGGAGAGTTTGTGGGAGTGTGATATAGTCAATCTGCCAGGCCTCCCCATATTTATGTTTGAGCCATTGCCCTCCATACCACAGCGGCTTTAACTGCTTGGCTTGCTTGATTGCAGCACGTTTCACATTCATGCATAACTTGTTCAATAGTATCCATGGTCAAGTCCAACCCTTGACCGTGAGCCCATCTATATGCTACATCTCTTCCTTGATGGCCTGAGGTGTCATGGGCCCACCAGGCCATAAATAGCTCACCCTTATGTTGCCAGTCCAGATCCACCTGAGCCACTTCACTCTTGGCAGCCTGAGCCACCTGCTAGTTGTTCTGATGTTCTTCAGTGGCCTGACTCTTGGGTACATGAGCATCTACATGACATACTTTTACAACCAGGTTGTCTAGCCAGGATGCAACATCTTGCCACAGTGTTTCAACCCAGATGATAGGTTTACTTCTGCGCTGCCAGTTGCTCTGCTTCCATTGCTGCAGCCACCCCCACATGGCATTTGCCACCATCCATGAGTCAGTATAGAGATAGAGCACTGGCCGCTTTTCTTCTTCAGCAATGTCTAAAGCTAGCTGGATGGCTTTCACCTCTGCAAACTGACTCAATATACCTTCTCCTTCAGCAGTTTCTGCAGCTTGTTGTATAGGACTCCATACAGTAGCCTTCCACCTCTGATGTTTTCCCACAGTGCGACAAGACCCATCAGTAAACAGGGCATATTTCCTCTCATTTTTTGGCAGTTTATTATACAGTGGGGCCTCTTCATCATGCGTCACCTCCTCCTCTGGCGATATACCACAGTCTTTGCCTCTGGCCAGTCTGTGATCAATTCCAAAATTCTTGGGTGACTAGGGTTTCCTATGTAGGCCCATTGTGTAGTCAGCATGACTCGCTTACTCCACGTGACATCAGTTGCATGATGTGTAAAGGAGACCCTCCCTTTGAACATCCAGCCCAGCACCGGCAGTTGAGTTGCTAAGAGGAGCTGTGTTTCAGCACCAATCACCTCAGAGGCAGCTCGAACTCCTTCATATGCTGCCAATATCTTTTTCAGATGGAGTATAGCAGGCCTTAAATCCTCGATATCCCTAACTCCAAAACCCCAGGGGTCAACCTCGGGTCTTCATGGGTGCTTTCTGCCAGAGACTCCAGCTGGGGCCATTCTCCCTCGTTGTGGTATAGAGCCCATTTTTAGTATCTTGGACTGGCCCAAGGGCTACTGCATGAACAATTTCCCATTTAATTTGTTCAAAGGCTTCTTGTTGCTCAGGGAGCCATTTAAAATCATTCTTCTTCCAGGTCACTTGATAGAAAGGGCTTACAATCAGACTGTAATTTAGAATATGCTTTCTCCAAAACTCCACAATGCCTAAGAAATCATGAGTTTCCATTTTATCAGTCAGTGGAGACATAGCTGCTATTTTGTTGATCACATCCATTGGGATCTGACGACATCCACCTTGCCATTTTATTCCTAAAACCTGGATCTTCTCTGCAGGTCCCTTGACCTTACTTTGTTGTATGGCAAAACTAGCTTTCAGAAGGATTTGGATCTTTTTCTTCCCCTTCTCAAAAACTTCCTCTGCTGTGTTGCCCCATACGATGATGTCACCAAAGTACTGCAGGTGTTCTGGAGCTTCACACTTTTCCAGTGCAGTCTAGATTAGTCCATGGCAGATGGCAAGGCTGTGTTTCCACCCCTGGGGCAGTCGATTCCAGGTGTACTGGACGCCCCTCCAAATAAAAGCAAACTGTGGCCAGTACTCTGCTGCCAAAGAGACTGAGAAAAACACATTAGTGATATCAATTGTGACGTACCACTTGGATGCCTTTGACTCCATATTGAAGTTCTAGCATGTCCAGCACAGCAGCACTTGCCTGTGGTGTGACTTCATTCAGGCCATGATAGTCCACTGTTACTGTCCACTCTCCATTACCCTTTTGAACTGGCCATATGGGATGTTAAAGGGTGAACGAGTCTTGCTGATTGATCCTTGGGCCTCCAGCTGACAAATCAATTTATGGATGGGGATCAGTGTGTCTTGGTTTGTGTGATATTGCTGCTGGTGCACCGTTGTGGTAGCAATTGGCACCTGTTGTTCCTCAGCTCTCAGCAACCCCACAATCGAAGGGTCCCCAGAGAGACCAGGCAAGGTAGACAGCTGTTTAATTCTCTCTGTCTCCAAGGCAGCTATACCAAAGGCCCACCGATACCCCTTTGGGTACCTAAAATATCCTCTCCTGAGGTAGTCTATGACAAGGATGCATGGAGCCTCTGGGCCAGTCACGATGGGGTGTTTCTGCCATTCATTCCCAGTTAGGCTTCCTTCAGCCTCCAACACAGTTAGCTGTTGGGATCCCCCTGTCACACCAGAAATACAGATGGGTTCTGCCCCTTAATAACCTGATGGCATTAGGGTACACTGTGCAGCGGTGTCTACTAGAGCCTTGTACTCCTGTGGGGCTAACATGCCAGGCCACTGAATCCACACAGTCCAATAAACCCGCTTGTCCCTTTCCTCCACCTGGCTGGAGGTAAGGCCCCTCTAATCCTGGTCAGACTATTTGTTACTCACTTCCTGTAAAAATGAATTAGAAGTTCCTTCAAGAGGATCAGAAGTAAAATCAGTCCTTTTACTCTGTCTGGAGAATTGCCTGCTGGAAACCGGAGTGGCATTTTTCCTGGAAGAATCCCCTTTTGTGGTTGTTTTTCCTCACAACTCACCCATGCATCTAGGGTCGACATACTTTTTCCATCCCACTTCCTCATGTCCTCTCCATGGTCACGCAGGTCTCGTGTCCCTTTTCCAATTGCCTTGTCAGTACCACCTTCCCTAGAAAGTGATCCCAGCTGCTTGGCTTTCCTACCCTCTAGTTCCAGGCTACTAGCCCCATTCTCCCAGCATCAGAGCAGCCAGGTGATAATGTGCTCACCTGGACAACAGCTGAAATCTTTTTGCATATCCCACAGCTCACTCAGGTGATTACCTCTGGTTCTGCCTCTTCCTCCTATTCTTGTGATGACCCTGGTTCATCTTCATCTCTTATTAAGCAAAGTGACTTTTTTGTCACCTTTTTTCTACATTTCTTCTTCTATATAGGAGTGACTGATACCGGCACAGGTTGGTTCTCTGGGTCAGTTCCAGTGCCTGTTGCTGGGGTTGGAGTAGCTGCAGTGCTGGTCACTGGGGTTGGAGTAGCCACAGCGCCTGTCGGTCTGTTTTCCCTCCCTTCCCCATGAGGGTGCTGCATAATATCAAGCAGTGTACTGGCCAGGGCCCAGCACAGCGTGGTAAGTTGTGCCTCTTTGGAATAGCCAAAGCATTTTCCTTTCAAATATTCTATCACTTTATCAGGCTCCTGCAGTTGCTCAGGAGTGAAGTTCTGAACCACTGGAGGCAAAAAGTTCTCTAGATACCTGCCTGTATTCTCCCACATGCCATACCACCCATGATTATCCAGTCTCAGGGCAGATATCTGAGTGATATTCTTAACTAGTTGTTTAACCTTAAACAAGACCTGGAACACATTCAGGACACATAGCAATAGGAACATGCTGGTTTGAACATCCCAAGGTTATAAAAATTCTCAAGAGCTATTGTAATTTGCCTGGAGGAGAAGGGGAAGGTAATGAAATGTGTCTCCCCCATGGATTGACTCTCTGATGAGAAAAGGTAAAAGGTGTAATTATTAATAGTTCCTGATAGATGGCTCCCAAAGTATGGATACTGAATACAAACTCCAGATTAGTTTCACGACCAGAAACTCTGTCATATCATAAGCCAGTGTTACAAAGTACAACAAGATGATAACTCTAGCTCAGTTCCTATGGGTGATAAACAGCACAACAGGTAGGGTACAGTGCAAGTAAGCTATTACATAACACAGCTTTAAGAACAAGCGCACCAAGTTTGAGAGAGACTAAATCAACATTATGATGAGCAATTATTGAACTAATACAAGGAATGCTTAGAAAAAATTTTGTTCTAATGCATTCCAGTCAGACTTGTTGTTATCTCAACCCATTGGGCCCCACGTTAGGTGCCAAAAAAGGACTGTTGTGGTTTAACCCCATCCAGCAACTAAGCACCACACGGCCACTTGCTCACTCCCCCCACCCAGTCGGATGGGGAAGAGAATTAAAAAAAGGTAAACTCGTGGCTTGAGATAGACAGTTTAATAGGACAGAAAGGAAGAAAATTTAATCATAATAACAATAATAATAATAATGACAACAAAAATAAAAGAATTAGAATACACAAAACAAGTGATGCACAATGCAGTTGCTCACCACTCACCAACTGATGCCCAGTTAGTTCCCGAGCAGTGATCTGCCCCCTCCAGGCCAACTTCCCCAGTTTATATACTGGGCATGACGTCACATGGTATGGAATACTCCTTTCACCAGTTTGGGTCAGCTGCCCGGGCTGTGTCCCCTCACAAATTCTGGTGCCCCTCCAGACTTCTTGCTGGCTGGGCATGAGAAGCTGAAAAATCCTTGACTTACTATAAATGCTACTTAGCAACAACTGAAAACATCAGTGTGTTATCAACATTCTTCTCATACTAAATCCAAAACATAACATTATGCCAGCTGCTAGGAAGAAAATTAGCTCTATCCCACCCGAAACCAGGACAGTCATTCTTACTGAAATCAAGGAATACAAAATTATATTGCCAAACTCTAAGCTAAAGGCAGTTTACTATACTGAGTTATTCCTGTGGTTCAAGAAAGGCTTAAATTCTGCTGGATTTAGTGGAGAACAATACCAACCTTAGAGGGCTGAGCTATGTATGTGTTGAGCAAGTGGATGGGTGGATTCAAGGGAGGAAAGTTAAGGCATTGTGTTCAGCTCTGAATGTGGTATTGGATAGTTTACAAGGTACCTCATTCTCATTCATCTTCCTGAAATTTGTGATCAGTTTTGTAAATTCAGTGAATTAGGGCAGTTCAAAAAATTTTCCTTTTTAACATTTAGCCCCAGTGAATGGAAACTTCAGACTTTTTTTTTTTTTTTTGTAATACTTAAGAAGAATGACACATTCTTGGACAACCTCCAATTCTTGAATAGTGTGATAGAATTTTTCTATTTATAGAAAAATGATACCACTTCAGTAGACTACCATAAATGTATGTGGTATTTTCAGATTATTGCATTGAGAGGTCATCCTCAAGTATCTGCCAGTTTTCCATAAAACTCCAGTTTTCCATGGAATCTGGTTTTTAGCACCAAAGAAATGCATTATTTAGCTACATGTGAATTTTATCTCACAGTAACCCAATTTACTAGCTACATGGTTAAATGAAAAATGATCCTCTCGTGAGCATAATATGCCTCCAAAGGCATAATATTTAAAGTTACATTAGCATTGATAACTAATTCAAACTTTAATATATAAGTACATAAAATAAATAAGCAAACTTTGTGTGTTCCCACATTGAGTTTACTTTGCTCTCGTTTCTTTCCCCAAGGTATAAAGAAAATTTACTTCAAGTTATTATATTACCACCCTTTTCACCCCTCTCCAAATCCAACCATGAATGGCCCTTTCTCTTTTTTGTCCTTACAATTCCATAAACATCTGTTTGCTTCTTTCTTTATCCCATAACAAGAATCCAGCATATGAAAAATATTGAAAGGAATGGTTTTCATTCATTTTAATTGGAGAAGTGTGAGAAGGAAAATGCCTGCATAACCATACTGCCTGTGTTACAAATTGGATGTTAGACTAGAGGATGATTTCTAGCAGGATCCTTGTGTTTTCTTTTCCCCCAAACCACCCAGAGTTCTAGTTCTTAAAAATAACAAAAAGAGTCTTGGTGATCACAAGAAGAAGAAAGTTGCTTATAAAAGTTTCCTGTTAGTGTTACTTGTATACAGTTAGCAGATGGGGGTGAGAGTAAGTAAGATCACAAATGGTGGAATAAATAAACAAAGAATGAAATGTCAATTCCATAAAGAGAACTTTAATGAAATTGCTGAAGTTTCAGATGAGAGATGAAATATATTTCTGTCCTTCTTATAGTAGGATTAGAAACTAATCTTTTGCATAAGCAAAAGCCACTAACATGAGCCACCCTTTGTAATGTTGCACTTCCTGAGATTGATTTACACACAGAAGTAGAAGGAAACTTAGATTTTTGTACTTTTTGCTTTGTCTTTTGTGTTCTGGGGAGAGGGAATCAGGCTCCAAGCTCCAGTGGATTTCCAGCTAAACTCTACAAAATTTTGTGGTACATTTTAAAAGTAAGTTTTGTGTAGGATCTATAATAAGGCATTTCAGGTCAATTCATTAATCAGTTCTCTTAGGAATGCCTTAATTACAGTGTTCTGAAACCAGAGGGGAAAATGGTAAATACTGTAGAACCAACAGACCAATATTGCTAATTAATATGGATTGCAAGAGAAAGTGTTGACTAAAAAGCCTTGGATGAATTCTCAGAGGGATAATGAATTATGATCAAGGGGTTTTTATTAAAAATAGACCTGCTAACAATACTAAAATTCTGTGCACTTTCTAACACCTTTAACTTGCTTACAAACTCTTAAGAAATGTTGATTAATTCTCCAAACATTTTAATAGCTTAAGTAACTACTATTATCCCAACTAAATAGACTGACAATTTTCTCAATTTTCAAATTGAGACACTTGCCCAAAAGGCAATACTGTATCCATGGAAGACTTGGGAACAGATATTGCCTGTGTTTTGTTGGGTTTTTTCTTAGTCTTAGTATGCCAGACTGCTTTCCTTTAGGGCCTGATCCAAAACCTACCAAGTCAGCAAGAGCCATTCAGCTGACCTCATGGGGCTCTGAATTGCCCACAAAGAGACATATCAGACTGTTAATCAGGGCTACTGCCAGTAACAATATTACAATGCAATGATACAGAAAAGTTGTGGTATTGTGGGAAAGGACCAATTGTCCTTTCTCCTACTTTCAGGGTAGTATTTGGATGGCAAAAGAAAATCTCAGGGGGAAAGCACAGTTTATGATGATTTGCCCCTGCAGTACTGGACCAGTGCCTCAGTGTGGCATGACAACATGCCATACTCCTTTTGATTATTGTTGTAAGAAATAAAAAAGTTCTTATTACTAAATGACAACTTTTGCAAAATTATTGATGACAACTCCAACTATCCAGCTAAATTCTAGTTATTTTGTGCTCTTCAGAATACCTCAAAAGTTTTGACTTATTACATTAACTTATTAATTTGATAAGTCTTTTGAGGCATATGCCTAATTATATGCCACAAAAGACTTGATTTGCTGGATGATTTCAACTGTTTCTAGATGCTGTTTGAAATGTGCAATAATTCACTTCCAAATGTGATTAAGTTTTGGTTCTAGTGAGGCATCCACACATAAGACATGGTAGAATAAGATCTTCATATGTAAGAGACCCATTGACTTTGCCAAGTTTTTCTATGTAAAAAGTATACTGAACAGGACATATTTAAAGATCTTCTAGTACGGAAATTTCTTACTTTTTGTAATATAAGATGTGGTGTTATTATTGTATGATTTTTTTACACTGATAACATTCCTTTTGCATTGAGAGGTAGTTTAGCTATATCAAAAAGCTCACTTAATGATTCTTTCCCAATTTTACCCCATGTGATCCATTCTAGATGCTTTGATTACAGGACCAAAATAGAATTGGGAAATCCAGCATGACTCAGATGAAAATGTGTCAAATGCATATGATATCTAGTGTATAGAAAAGTGTATAAACAACTAGCCCAGCTTTTTTTTTTTTTTTTTTTTTTTTTAACAATCTATTATTTTAGCCCAATCTATGGACAGAAAATCTTATCAAAAGTCCTGGTAGAGTCCTGATATCAAAAAGGTTGCAGCTAATCTTACAAAATGGAGCTCTAAATGGTCACCAGAGGGCACAAAATGCCTTTGAATAAATGTAAGTGGAAGATGTATACCAACATCCTCATACTTGGTCCCTGAAGCTAAGTACGTAAAATCCCATTTTTTCATGTTTAAATAGCACTTTGTTGTGTTCAGAAGTAAATAGTACAACCAAATATCAGGTCTTGGTTCTCATTTGAAACTGGAGAGGCATATTTGCCTTGGTGAATAAATCCAAACTCACAAACAAAGAAATTTTTCTCTGCTCCTTTGTTTGAGTACTAACCCCTAACCTGTAAAGGAACATCTGAATCTTTAAGATATTCATGGAACAATTCATACTAAATAATTTTAGCCTGTGAAGGCCCTACTCATTTCAAAGTTTCACTTGTCTCTCTACTTGTGGGGCACAAAATGTAGAAAAGGGATTACTAGTATTAGTTCCTTTCCTCTGACGTGCAAAGAGACATTGTCACAGGCTACTTCCAACACAAGTTCATAACTGTCCTTGGTTACAGTCTCCAGCAGTGCTGATCTTTCATCTTGCTTTGTAGCTGCCAAGAAGCTAAGAACAGCAGCATGACAGGATCTGGCAAGATACTCAGCTTTTCTTCAAATTCTTTGCTTTATGCTCCCTTTGGCTAGCCTGTGCTATCCAAGCTTAAGTAAAGCACTGGGTTCATAACTGATAAAATATGTTCACTGACAAGGTCTACGATCAAGACACGTGGCAAAATATTTGATTTTTAGAATATTGCTTATCACCCTCCTTCCACTACTGTGTCTATGACTATCTAATCAGACAGAAATCCAGCTTGGATAATGTAGAAATTTTCCCTTGTCCATCTAAAAATGAAGTGGAATAAAATAAGTGAGGTCATGGGGTAAGGATTTGAACTATTGTACTGATGACAAGAACTGGAAAAAACATGTAGTAGGTATAAATACATGTACTATTGAGTTCAGATGGAAGCCTGTCTGGCAAAATGTGAAGTTAGGAAAGTATACTGAGCCCTTACTTCATGAAAGACTCTACTTGTGAAAACAATATGAACAGAATCATATTTGTAGAATATGGATACATATTACCTTGCCCTAGTGCTAATGATTGTTTCAATGTCTGTTGTTGGCATCAATGACATTAACAGGCTATTAGTTCAAAAAGTTTGTCTTCAGTGTAATTGAGGCTGTTGCTTTTGCTGCTGAAGTTCCAAGGTTCAATCAGCCTATGGCTATTGCAGAGACGCTGTACGCCAAGATGTGTGCTAATACCATTGCTATCAGGTAAAAGAAAGGAGATTCTGATGACATCTTTTTTTAGATTTCGGTATCAAATACTGCAATGAACTACAAGGCAATTCCCTAAGGTGACTAGGAAAGTCTTCCAAATTAAACATGCTGTTAAACTAGATTAAAATGACAAAAACCAGGTAAGTCAGATTAAAGTCTGATCCTACTCCAACCTTAATTCACACTGCTGTAAAATTATATCATTATAGCATGCAGAACAGTGAATTAAAGATGAAGTGCCAGCTTTAAATTTAATTTCCTCACATTTGCCAGTTTCAGATTATCTAGTGCTAACAGCATGACTGACACTTCACAGGCATGCCTGAAAATAAATTCCTCTAATCCAGGACCTCTCCTGCCAACATGTCAGTTGTCTCATGGGCTCCACTGAGTGGGTAGATTGAGGACCCAGCGGAATAGAGGGATGTTGGAATATAACACTAAAACTAAGGACCATTAAGGCAGATAAAGATTAAAGATGGGGAATAAGACAACCTCAGATTAGATGTGATGTGGGGAACTAAAATGTCCCTTTGCTCCTACTTTTAAGTACCACCTCAGGAAGTGCTGCCTGAGAGAGAAGCCTCCTGATCAGAGCCAAAAATCTGGACCTGGATTTCTGTAATGGGTTGAAAACCATGGTAAGGCATTTAAGCATACATGACATGATGTCCAGGTGTGTCTTCCTTGCACTGTAAATGCAGTCACATTCATGCACGGAAAAAGGGGAGGAAGTTTAGCTACTGCCAAGCATATGTATTTGAAGCACTGACATATTTATTCCTCTGCTTCACAGATGTGCTGTGATATGTTATTTTTCTTGCTAGACCTCCTATAGCTTTCCTGAGTCACTCCGTAAGTCAAACGATGTTAGCTGGACTCCAGCTCCACGTTCAGACCTGCCACAATGCACAGCCTATTGTGGAGGATGTTAGAGCTTCATTCAAACCCTTTGCTTAGCTGAACTTTTCATCGAGACCCTCGCTTATAAAATAGTGTTTTACTTGTACTTGACTGCTTGGATATGACTCAGTAGATTTTTAGCCTGTGGGAGAATTATATAAATAAAAAAGACTCTAAACAATTATGCTTAGCATTCAATAAATAAAGCAACCACAAACCATGTAGGCTATAAGTCAAACAAACAAAGAAGTCTCGTAATCTTCAGGGGACCGCAGATGAACTTGGGGGTAGGTTGATGGAAGAGCACTACTCAAGGTCATCTTTGTGGAGAACGCATCACACCCCATACAAATTCTTCTTTCCTTAGGATATTGCCATTTTGTTAGCAATTTGGACTGTCCTATCTTGGTTGTTATGCTGGTAAAGTGAAAACACAGAATTTTAGCCTAGACTACACAAGGCTAAAATAAACAATCAAACAGAAAAGTACAAGTTCAATGTCTCCAAAAGAAGGAAGATATTGAATTTGCTTATTCAGCAGCCATCTTAACCTTTGCTTTTAAAGATCTGAATCCAGGGGGCAGATTGTTGTAAGGATTTATTCACTTTCCTAATTTCATTTGTATGAGCAATTCCAAAGTGTTCAAGGATTAGTCAACTGTGGAACACTGAGCACATGCATATCTGTTTTAAAGCAGGTGATTTTAGAACAAAGTATGCAAATTTATTTGCATGCTACTAGGTTAAGTACCTGATTTTCTTACTCTTAATCTTCTTGCTATTTAGGATTACCTGTGTTACCAACAGAGTGAATAAGGATAATTAATGCCTAGGAGAGGGGTATATATAAAACCAGCCTGCTGAGTTACCTAAAGTAGCCAATAGGCTGAGGAAAGGCAAGTGTGCACCTGAAGTAGCCTGATAACATCCTTTGACCCAGTCTATTAGGAGGATGCCCTAATCATGGATGTAGGAACTTACCCTGGGAGCGAGAAAGGAAGTCTTTCAGCCTTTGCCACTTCAGGCAGGAAATGAGCTAAGGTGAATTACTTCGTATTTTAAAAATTAGAGCTTTTGTAAGCAAGTGAGGAGACAGGGGCTCTACATACTGCGTCTCTGAACATTGGTACACAATATTTAAATATTTCCAAGAAAGCACCCTAACCACTGCTTTCTTGCTCAGGGAATTTGTTAGAGCCCCTGGTTTTCACAGCAACTCATAAGGCAGGTTTAAAAGAATATCACCGAGATGCCTGATGTACTCTGAATGCTAGAGATTGCGTTCATGTCTCTTTGGGGTAAAGAAAGAAGCTGAACCTGAATTTGTAGTGCCTTTTTTGCATGTTCCCATCACAGGATTAGTTGCCAAAAGGTACATTAAAAAAAGACAAACCCTTTCTCCTTCTGTGTTTTCTATAAGGTCCTGTCTACCAAAGTTCTTTTGAGAGAAGCTTCTGGCTCAAGGCTCTTAGAAATGAATACGGTGATGCCTGTGAGCGCTCAGCTGCACTGCGCTGCCAGGGCAGGGGCAGTTCTGGATATGTTCACTGAATCTCACTTCCAGGTATAAGTGAAACCTGTGTCAGTTTTAAGAATCTGCATTTTGGATTGCAGCCTTTGTGTTACTTTGTGCTCCATGTTTAATCAATCAAGTAGGGATTCAGAAAACCCTGCACACACTGAATCTTAGTGTGTGTGCTTCAGATGGAACAGACACAAAAGTACAGGCTTTAGACCTCATAACCTTCTCATGCCCTCCCGACTGCAACCAAAGTGGGTGCCACCGAAATGGATGACATGAGATTGTTTAAAAGGCAAGTAACACAAATAAAATTAAAAAAAGAAAAGAAAAAGATACGTACATTTCCCAGCATTTCAGTGTAAGATCTGAAGTGCATTCAAGTTTTGTTCTTCTTAGTAGCTGCTTGAATGTAAACGTATCAGCCCTGATGCAGAAAACAGAAATACATTAATTAGGAGAGACATTTATAGAATGAAAAAGGAAACTGAAAAACACCATCTACCCACCTTTTCCTTCTACTAAACCCCTTGTTTCTTTGAAAGGTGGGGGTTTTTTTGAAAGTGGGTGGGGCAGGGGGGAAGGATTTGCAAAGTCACTGCAGCCTTGTCCAAGATGAATTGCTACCTCCCTACCACAATATGAACAACAGTGTCCCTATTCATCCATTTCCTGAACAGAGAACAAGAAAAGCCAGAAGTATTCATGTAAAATTGTAATTGGACCCTACAGTAGTTCCAAAAACAATGGGAGCTAGAAGGGGAACATAATGATTCATTTTGGTTACTCTGTCGTATCATTTGTTCTTCCTTAGCCCTATAAACTGGTACATAATGACTTTTAGAAATATAGGAAAGTTAGAAACAAAAAACAGATGCTCAGAACTCCTAACACCTTTCCCTTATTTCCTCTGAATTAAAGAAAAAAAAAAATCAACATTTGTGAATGTAACCCTCTAATATTAAAATTAAATCATGTGTTCTAGTAGCTGATTGTGACAGTAACTCTTCATTTCCCCCTTTCTGTTCTCAAGTGGCAAATTGATATGACACAGTGCAGAAACGTTTTTAAAGACACGGCCTGAAAAGCTTAAAATGTATCTGTAATACATTAGTTTCTGAAAACTTAGATGTCCATATAATGTGTCCATTTCTGTAAATATCTGCAAGAAAACTAATCCAAGCAGATTTGAGCTAACATCTGTCTAAAATACCAGCTACTTAAGTCAATGTATTGGTCAGGACTGTATCTAGGGAATAAATTGAAAAAGATGTGAAATCAAAATGAATAACAGTTACAGTAAATCATATAGAAAATTGATTTTTGGTCTTTAAAATTTTACTAAAGCTTTTGCTTCTACTGCTTCTTTCTGTCCTAATACTTCATTCTGTGATAAGTTAGAACAAAAAGAAAGGATGAATGATTTTGTTTTGTACAGACATTCAAAATGTTACATCTTGTCTTTGTGATACATTGTATAAATACAGTTTGGACTAAAAATTTAACAAACAATTACCCTGGTCATCTTTACAGAAAATGGTATCTGGAGAATTTTTATTTTTTGCTGGATTAGGGCTACAATGCAACACACATTTTCAGACACAGCACCAGGGTGTGTCCTTCCTACCAGCAACTCCCAAGAAACATCAAGTTTCATAGACCAAAAATAAATTTAAAAAATTGCTGCTTAATATAGATTAATGAAGCTGATTTGGCTGCTGTATCTTACAAATCAACACTGTCACATTTGTCCAGATGTTAGTAAGTTCCATTTCAGCATAACTTATTCTCTAAGTGGCTCAGGCACATAGAGAATGTGCCAATTGCCCAAGGGTGAAAGAAAGAAAAAACATTTCATTTGCACATACTAACATTTGCTACCATGAGCTGTAATGACCTCCACCATGGTAAGCAATACCAAACTCAGATATTCACAGTTTATGGAGATAACATTTATTTCAGTAGCATGAAATCTATAGCTATCAAAACCCAAATACAGAGACAGATACAATCCCATTCTGACTAGAGGTTCTCTGATTAGAGAGGTCTATAACATCACAAGGCTACAGCACCACTAAACCACACTAAACACTGATCACTACTTAATTGGTAAGGTTAAGCCCAAAACACATCTCTCTTCCTTCCTACCTCTACCTGATACATCTTTTTATTCGAAGGGACTTCACAGGATAAACAGACCATCAATAATAAGTTTCTTAAAAAAAAAAAATCAATCTAAATACTATTATATGAAAAATGGATTTTTAACTGACTCCTTTTCAAAAATTATTTAATTCCTGTAACATATTTTCTTCTTTTCTTAAAAATCTGAAGGCATAAAACTACTGCATTTTTGGCAAGGAAAATAATATTTGAGCAGAAGAAACAGGTCTTTGTATGCATTTCTGTTTGGAAATTCCAAAATTTTTAGTCTCCTTGCAGCCTAAACAAAACATTAAACATTTGCAATCAAATTCCACTTCAGATTCCTCCATTATGGTCTTCCTATGCTGCTTCATGTTTTTTTCCAACTGTTTTCTACCAGCTGATCTCTCCTCCTGATACTCAAAGAGGTGAGGTAAATATTGATCTCACAGGAAGAGAAATATCACTCTCATTCTCCTATTGGAAAATTTGAGTTTCACTGAAAAGGTTTCAATATTCATATTTGGGGGGGAACGACTGACCTTTCCTTTCCCCCAGGACAGGGAAAGCCATCCTCATGGACAATAAACCACCCAGAAACTTTCAGTCATCTCTGAAAATCAAATGGGAGCAACTTCCCCAGTTTGCGTGCTCCTGAATGATCAGATGAAGCAGAAGGACAATCAGGCTTGGGAACAAAGCTGGATTCCCCATATCCACTGGGACTTTGTGCCTGTCATGCTTTAAGCCCAGCCGGCAACAAAGCACATGCGGCCGCTCGCTCACTCTTCCTCCCCTGGGTGGGATGAGGAGGAGAAAACATAAAAACTCGTGGGTCAAGACAAGGACAGGGAGGGATCACTCACCACTTATGGTCACAGGCAGAAGACAGACTCACCTTGGGGAAAGAACAAAATCAATTTAATTTACTACCAGTCAAATCAAAACAAGGATAATGGGAAGTAAGACCAAATCTTAAAATGCCTTCCCCCCACCCCTCCCTCCTTCCCAGCTCAAATCCACTCCTGCTTTTCTCTACTTACCCCCCGCAGCGGCGCAGGCCGACGGGGAATGGGGTTTGGGGTCAGTTCCTCACACGCTGTCTCTGCCGCTCCTTCCTCCTCAGGGGCAGGACTCCTCACTCGTCCCCTGCTCCAGCGTGGGGTCCCTCCCACGGGAGACAGTTCTCCATGAACTTATCCAACGCGGGTCCTTCCCACGGGCTGCAGTTCTTCACGAACTTTCCTGGCGTGGGTCCTTTCCATGGGCTGATCTTCAGTCACACACTGCTCCAGCGCGGGCTTTCCCATGGAGTCACGGCCATCTTGGGGGGCCTCCGCTCCACTGTTCTCCTCCCTGGGCTGGGAGGGCACAGCCTGCCGCCTCACCACGGGCTGCGGGGGCATCCCCTCCTCCCCCGCTCCTCCTCCCCTCCTTCCTCACTGACCTCGGTATCTGCACAGAGGGTTCCTCTGCCATCCCAATCCCCCGGCTCACTGCAGGTTCCCCTTCTTAACTCTGTTCTCCCAGAGGCGATACCGCCATCGCTGACGGGCTCGGCCTGGGCCAGAGCCGGGCCCCATTCGGAGCCGGGGAAGCTTCCAGCAGCTTCTCACAGGAGCCGGCCCTGCGGCCCCTCCCCTGCTACCAAAACCCAGCCACACAAACCCCAAACAGAGACAATATTTTTCATAGATATTACTTTATTTCTGGTTCCAGTAGCTTCCACTATCACTCAAGATCCTGTGACTTCAGGAGAAACTTTTACGAATACCCATTTTTTAAACAAGAGACATTTGGAGGTTGATTATAAATAAGAAGGAACAGAGATGGTAAAAGAGAGAAAGGTTGGATCAAATGAAGATAAATGTAGTTTAACAAGGATTACTTCAGGCTGCACCTCTATTAGCATTTTATAAATAATTACACAGATCAAGTTGCAGATCGATTAAAGATGAAACAATATCACCAATTATTTTAAGCTGCCTTATAAAATAACCACTATAGAGTCTGGCTCCAGTATATGTCTCACAGAGTTTTCCAGTGTAGATGTGAAACACTACTGATATACTGTGGCATGTTTTGAATTCATTTTGCAGTGTTACATAGTGTTATTATGCAAGATTCAAAATAAGTCAGAATCAAAATATCTGTGTAAAAAACACAGAACTTATATTGAAAAATATGGTTATCCGTATATCTTGAAGAATTTTGAATTCAGTTTATAATAAAAGTCAAATCATTAATGTTTCCCTTTTTTTCTTAAGAAAATAAAGAAATTTCCAGTAAATGCAAGCAGACATTCTTGTCATGTTCAGTCTTCAGGTCCCTGAAGCAACAAGCTCTTTCAGTGTGTAATTCAGAAGCTATAACACATGAACTATTGACACAGCAGACCACATTGTCTCTTACAGAGCCATTATGGTCTTCCTTGTCAATGAGACTTTGCTTATTTAAAAAATAATATGCTGGGGGGGGATATGATCCAGTGAGTGAGCAAAGTAAAGACAGATGGCAATGAATTTAGTCTGGTATATTTCATTGCAAGCCAGATTTTACAGTTAGAAAATCATGTACTGGATACACTAACAATAATTTGCCAAGTTTTATGAAATATAAAATTGTTTATATGATGTAAAATGGACAGGATCAGAAGGTCAATGGATATAAATTCATATCTCTATCAACTTCACTACCATGCTGATTCATATCAAGAAGACATTGGGAGCATTACATAAATGTACAATGGACACATTTGGTATAATCTAGCCTCTCTATAAATATTGTTACTTCACTTTGATTTTGCTATTATTAAAAGTTTATATAATTGAGCACATAAGTAAATCAACATTTCATTTATTTATGAGATTGGCCCTATCTTGTTTGTTGTAATTAAAGCAAGGAGAGACTCCCCATTATTCTGGCAAAAAGGACAGTGATAATTTTCCTGTAGACTTAAAGATAAGATATGGCAAGCAGTTGTCTTGCAATGAGAGATCCTAAAGGTATCCTCCAAAATTCAAAGTACTGGACAAAATGAATGGGAATGGATACTCCCTTCAGACATTGCAGACAAACAGTTTCAGTTAGTTTATTCTTACTGATAAATCTCATAGGTATTAGAAGAGAAAGTTAGTGTTAAATAGCACTTAAGGCAATTTCTAAATATATTTCTCTTAAAAGCCAATGACAGATGATCCTTTTTAGAAACAAAAGGCTGCTTCAGGAATTCTATTGGCTGATTGCTGCTCTCTGATTAATTACACAGGATTTTTCAATAATGTCAGAGTGTCCAGGGGAGGACAGAATTCAAGGAAAGTACACTTTTTATATCTGATATTTTGTGTCAGCATTCAGAGGTCTGACACACTATCTAGCCTATATATTCTATTAAGATATAAAACCTTTTAGAAAGATTTATATCAGTAACAACTTTATAATTATTCAACATTGGTAGGTTTCTGTGGGAGTTAAGTATTTTTCAGTTTAAGAAATAACAGTGAGGAAAATACCACATGTGGAAATTATTAGAGCATTGTTACACCTACACTGAGGTGTTGGTTCTATTTCAACTCAGGCAATGCTTAAAAATAGAAGCTGACTATGCTATGATTAAATACAAAACATGTTGTCAGTATAGGAAAGAAAATCAGCAGTTTTCAAAGCCTCAATCTCATTTTAGAGGTGCAATGCTAGTTTGGTCCACATGGTATTTCCCAGACTTCCACAACACAAGGGATGAAAACTGTGTGAAAAGCAAAACTGTTGGTAGCTGTATTTAACAGCTGGTTAAAAAGAATCTGATACCTCAGAACAAAAGACATAGATAAAAGCCAGTTTATCTTCTGATTCACCTCAGTGAATCAAATGTGTCTGTGCCTTTGCATGGCAAGCATGAATCCTACCTTTTACTTGCTGTCACCTCTGCTGAGGCACTATCATTTATGCTTCCTCATCTTCATATATAGTCACATATATTCAGGCCACTGAATCACATAATTTTTACCAGAGCAAAAAGATACTAGATACTAAAAGAGAAAAAAATAAACTGATGCATTCACAGGAAAAATAATGGTACGATGCATCATGCATTTACTGGACCATCAAACAATAATTATTAGCCAAAATAAATGCAAAAAAAACCGTAATATGATTCACTTTAGCACTAATATTTAGACAAGCACCAGCAAAAAAAACATGTATGGGAGGTTTTTAATAGCATACTCAAGCAAAGATGAAACATCAGGTTAAGGTATTCAACTAATAGATCAATGTAATATTTTGTTAAAAAAATCTACTAAGTATCATGCATAACAGCTTATCTATGTAAGTTAGCTAGGGATTTTAAGAGAAATGTTCAAATTTATTGGCTACAACTCTTGAATGAGGCTGCATGAGATGAGCAAGTTGGTCACTGGAGATAGTGGAAAGCAGCAGCACTTCTTCATGAGGCTTTTCACTCGATGGAAGTGGAGAGGAAGAAATGGAGAGCCTTACATTTGGTACGAAAGTGACAGTAGGTATGCCATGAGTAGAATGGCTGATACAAATAAGTATGTGCTAATACAAAAGCATTCAAAGATGGGGTTATTGACATCACTTTAAATGAGGCTTTTACATAGTTGTACTGTTTACTCATTTTCGTTCCATCTGATCATTTCAAGCCAAAATTAGATGAGCCAATTTTTGTCTTTAAGGCCAAACTACTATGAATACGCTAAATTGTGTTCTGTCACCTTAAATTTGTGGCAGCAACACCTCTTCCACAAGTGCCAGTTTGTTTTATTTGTCTAAGTATGTTTGCAGCATATGAAGTTCACTTGTCATTCAAGTAATAACATTTGTTTTGCTTTTCCTTTCCTACATAAGCAATACATTATATATGCAGCCATGAGAAAAATGCTAGGGTTTTTTTGCTTTCTTTTGCAAAATCCAGAATATCTACCTCCTCTGCCCATGTTAATAAAACACCATGGAAATCTTAGAAGAAATATACAAATATTGAAGCAAAAAAACACTGTTAAATCCTAGATCTTCTTGGTTTTGCATCTCCTTTCCATGCACTGACATACTAGTCTGTGAATAGAAAACAGAGAGAAGACATACAAGTTAAACATTTGCTGGGTTGGAATAACTTTTCCAGTGTAAGTTAAACATTCATGCCAGCCCAGCTAAGCAAAACTGAGCAGTTAACTTTGAAGGGAGACCTTAAGAGGGAATATAAAAATACCACTGCAGCCATCCAGTCTCTCAAAATATCATTGCTGTAATTGCCAGAATTATAGCTTGTGGTTACCTGCTACATTCTTTGGTGTTCAACTCATGGTTATTGTGCTGCCACAGTTTAAAACATTGGCTCAGAGCTGTTTTGCAATCCGGATAATGCTATATCTACTGCATACAGTACTGTATCAAACAGCAAACACAGGCCTTGGGACGAAGTGAGTTGAAACATACCCACATAACAAATGACATTTTAGATGAGTAGAAAACACTGCATACTGGATGTCATTCCAAAGGACGTGCCTTAACCTTTGGTTCTTAACCAGAGCGTAATAATAATAAAAATAAACTGTACTTTCCATCTTTCAACTTCTGTGATTACAAAAAAGACAAGAGAATTTTAAAATAAGGCCTGTTTCTCAAGACCTTTTCCCCAGATCTTCTTGCCACTGATAATGAAGGCAACTTAATAAAAGTCATGGTAGGAAACATATTCATACATAGACCAAATTTGTCACTCTGTTATCCCTCTTAAATGGCTCGGTGATTGCAGGAGTAATAAATGTATTAAATACTTCCTGATATGAATTGATTTCTGATCCACTTTGTAAATTTCCTTTTTCCTGATCAAATTAATCAAATCGGGGGAGATGCAAATCATGGTCATGTGGGTTTTTTAAATTAAACTGTTGTTATTGTTAATAGAATCAAACTTATTTTTAGTAGCACATAATTAGTACCACAGTACTGATGCACTAGTGGCTTCTGGATGATGTTCAGAAATTCCTTCAGTTTCCCTCGTTGTTTCAGGTGCGTATATATAGTCCTATGGTTTTTTGCATACAGTTACCAGCATCTTCTTGAGTGTGGTCTGAGTTATACAATGTGGATGGAGTCGATGTGTGCTGGTAGCCTTGGACAGATTCAGCAACTCTTGCTGTCCTGACTTTATCAGTTCTTCCAGATTTAACAAGATCAGTAGTCTCCAGAGCTTTTCAGTTCTTGGAAGACTTTCACATGCTTGCTCTCATAATATTCCTCTCCTCACCTGCAGTTTTCTGGTGACTTTTTATCCATCCATACACACAGGTACTTATAGAAGCCATCCACGCAAACTGACAGAGAAGCGTGTAAAAAGTGAAAGCCAGACCTGGAATTTTTACCTTGAGTCAGGATGAAACATTGCAGATTGAGAGTTTTTCAAGACACAGAAGTATTTCCATCTTAATCTAGCACAAGAACTTTTTTTTAATTTTCAGTGAATATCATATGGAAAATACAGTGAATTGAGCCATTAATCCTCATGATGGGTAATACATGTCTCTGAGCACACATTCCCACTGCGGAGTAAAGCAGCCAGTAGGTCCAACTAGCTACCTTAGGTGTGAACAGCTGCAGTTTCTGCTCAAGGTGGTTATGGAGTGTGCTGTACTCTTTATTTCCTGGTCCTGCAGTGAACTCAGTCTTTCTGCCTGGCCTTTACTACTAGCATGAACATGGTACAGAAACAAGCTCAAGACAGTTTTGTGATTACACTGCTTAACTGTGAGCATCCTCCCTGGCACAATGCTTGGCCTCTCCAGGCAGTGTCTTAGCATAGCTCAGGGTTTGGAAAGGGCTAGGAGGTGTTCCCAGTAGACAACATGAACAAAGGTAACTTCTCTTGAAGGAGCAAGGATTTTTTATATAGGTGCAAGCTACACAGTGTCAGCTGAAGTCTGAGCAAGGAAATTTGTTCATCCCATTTGTTAACCGGCCCTCACAGGGACAAATGCTGCAAGGTTATTCCCTCATAAATTGAAACAAGTTTCTGTCTGTTTGTGTGTACAAGAAGTTTTTGAAAAGTAACATTGGGTTTATTCCAGAAGGTTCTTAAACCTTCCATAAGTACAAAATTGCCCACTCAGTGGCTACCTAATTCAAAATGCATTCTCTTGGTTCCTGGATATTTTTATAAACACATTTCTACTTTTGCTCATTCCTTTAAGCATTTTGGCTTTGACCAGACTCAGTTGCACCGTATTTTAAGACCATTCAGAAAACAGAAATTAGTTTTTCCTCTACCTATTTCATAGCACATTCTGAAGAAGCCTACTCAAAGCAAAAGTTTTTCTTCATCAAACATCTTCCAGAGAAGAAGGCAATCAAGATTTTAAGCCCTAGGCTGACGAACCTGTCTGGAACATGGAATATCTCAATTTAGTCATTATCCTAATATCCTTCAACATGGTGGTCTACCTTTGTCCAATTTTCGCTGTTTCCTAAGGTGCTTTATGGCTGGAGGTAGAGTAGGGAAGGGTAAGTGCTGTGAAATGTTTCTGAGTCGCAGTCTTAGAGGCCAGACTATTGTGTACTGACAGAAAAAAGTCAGTAAATTAAAAAATAGCATGTAAACTTAATGAATGACTGACCAGCAAACTTAGACTGAAAACACGTCAAACTTGAGCAGGAGAGTGTTGCAAGAGTATGTTAAAGAGTTTACTGGTGGTCACGTAATGTTTCTATAACTTCATTGCTGTTAGCTGGCAAAATGATCTGGTGAATCCATGTGTCCTCAGACACCCCAAGCATTACCATCCCTTTTTTTGGACTGGTACCACCTAACCTCTGATCCTGGTCAGGTTAGTAACTGTCATGAAGGATGTCCGTCTCAGCATGAAAGAAGATGAGATAATTGTGAAAATAATATAGGTCTTTCCATTTACAGTCATGGAAATCTTGTTTGGTATCAGTCTGACTAATTATGTAGAAACATAGTGAATGTTGCACGTCTGTCATGATGTACACAATTTTCTTGGTTTTGTTCTTTTGTTGAGCATCATATGTATAACATGGAAACATAAGCAAAGTATTACTTCCTCAGTGGTTTACCTAATGTTCAAATCCCACTTTCTCTTTTCATAATACTAGTTTCCCTTTTCGTGACTACTAGAACAAAAGTCTAAACTGTAGCTCCAAAATGTTTTGAAGCCAATGAAAGGCTTGCTGTTGATTCAGTCAAATTATAGATCGTGTCATTCTTGTGTGGAGAGAGCAGTAGCATAATGAATAAAAGTGTCTATTTCCACGTAGCACATAGAATGGAAAATCAAAGTTGTGCATTATCAGCACAGCTAAAGGACTAATTATTTTAATTAGACAGTTGCAACCATTTGCTATAATACTATGCAAAAATAGCATGAAACAAAGAAATTTTGGGTATATCCCCAAAAGTCACGACTATTGTCATGGAAGTTTACACAAGAAATACAGCCTTTGATTCATGTTTTAAATATTTGACTTTTACCAAGTGGTATGGCATACTTCTAATCAGTTCACCTTTGATGGAATATCTCAATTTAGTCATTATCCTAATATCCTTCAACATGGCGGTCTACATTTGTCCAATTTTCTTGACAAAGTCACAGTCATTCTGTTACTTTACACTGCAATGTTTCCATTCCAATACTTTCACTCACACTTACCAGGTCTGAGCAAGTTAGTGTGAAGATACCTGACCTGACCTAAAACTAATCAGGCTGGGCGTTGTTTTAGCCAAGGCAATAAGGAAATCATACTAGGTCAACATAGCTGGCAAAGGTAAAGTGTAAGCATATTCATACTTACGGGACATCCATTTTCTTCTTTAACTAGAGGAAAAAAAAAAAAGGAATTAAAAAACTAGAGGAAGGAAGAAAAACTTCTAATCCAAGAAAGACATGTTTAAGGCCATAGTGAAGGATTAATTTTTTAGAAGCTCCATTAAGCTGTTTTGTGTGAGTATTGATAAGAAGGCAACATATTCCTCAATGAGAGTGCCAAAGTACAGGATGTAACAGAACTGAAATAAGCACTATAAACTTATGTAAATCAGTTCTAAAGTTGAAGCGAAAGACTTCCAAATATGTTAAGACAGAAAAACACACAGTCAAAACAACATAAACTGCTGTTTTACAAGGTAATCGCCCCATGAAATAACCATGTAGCCATGAATGATGGATATTAAAGTTTGAAATCCCAGATTCAGTTGACCTAATTTTTTTAATCCTATTTGATTTTTGTCTTCTTTTTCTTCAAGGTATTTTTCCAAAGTAGAACCTTGAAACTCAGAAATTAATCTTATGTTCCACTGCACAGTTTGTATTGTTTATTTAGGCTTCAGTCCTAATGACAGATATGTGTACTTTTAGATATGTATCAAATCTAGCCACTCTTGCGTTTGTCCTGGGGATTTGTGTCTAAAGATAAAGGTTTGCTAAAATGAAACCATAGGGAGAAAAGTTGGCAAGAGGAGTAGCTACAAAAACCTCCGGATATTAATGAGATTCATTCATTGTTCAAGTCTAGATGCTTAAAATATTAAAATCCATTTGTTTCTTCTACAATGCTAAAATTAGGCAAGAGTTTCAATTTTCTTTCAAGACAATAGTATCTCACTGTACCCTCTTAATACAAACATAAAGATAAGAACTGCACAATAACAGAGTTTTAATTTAAATCAGTTACACTAGGATTTTGCTTCTTAAATTAAAACTTAATTTGAAGGAGTATTTTTCCCCTTCTAAAGAGTAATGTAATTTAAGTAGTTTGCATATTTAGCATTCCAGTTTATACTGGATAGATGGGGAAGTATCTAATCAAAATGCTACCTCTGCTGAAGCTCCATCCACTGCTGGAAGTATTAAGTAATTGGTCATATCATTCAGCATCAGCTAAGTGCCCCTCTCTCCAAAGTACAGAAACTTCCAGCCTTCTTCATTATTCTCCAAATGAAGCATGCCTCTTGAAAACACAGCCATCTTTCATAATTGAGTTTGCTTTCTCCATTTATTCTACAATACAAGTTCTTTCACAATGAAAATTTTCCCTGCTACAGATACAGGCTTCACTCATTGAATGCATTCAGCACAATTAAAGAACATCATGAAACTGTTACAGGACAAGACGTTGCTGAAGCACTATGGTTTTTCTTCTACATCGCACTGGTTTTGGCAGGGATAGAGTTAATTTTCTTCACAGTAGCTCATATGGGGCTATGTTTTGGATTTGTGCTGGAAACAGTGTTGATAATGCCAAGATGTTTTCATTACTGCTGAGCAGTGCTTACCCAGAGCCAAGGCCTTTTCTGCTTCTCACCCCACCCCACCAGCGAGGAGGCTGGGGGGGGCACAAGGACTTGGCAGGGGACACAGCTGGGACAGCTGACCCCGACTGACCCAAGGGATACCCCAGACCATACGGCGTCATGCTCAGTATATAAAGCTGGGGGAAGAAGAAGGAAGGGGGGACGTTGGGAGTGATGGCGTTTGTCTTCCCAAGTCCCCGTCAGGCGTGATGGAGCCCTGCTGCCCTGGAGATGGCTGAACACCTGCCTGCCCATGGGATGAGGTCAATTAATTCCTTGTTTTGGTTTGCTTGCGTGCATGGCTTTTGCTTTTCCTATTCTTATCTCAACCCACATGTTTTACTTCTTTTTTTTTTTTTTCTCTTCCCCATCCCACAGGGAGCAGGGAGGAGCGAGCGAGCAGCTGTGTGGAGCTTAGTTGCCAGCTAGGGTTAAACCACAACATACATAAAGCATGTATCACCAAATACTTAATCAACATAGATATGCTAGTAAGGCTTAGAAGGTTCTACTAATTTACAGTAAAAGACTATTTTCAAATAATACATTAAGCCAAGTATATATATAGTCAAATATATTTAGACCGATCTGTGCTCCAGCTCCAAAAATGGATGTCCTTCTGACAATGGAGAGTCATTCATTCTGTCAAGAAGGAAAACTATGTATTAGCAAAGGTATTGCAAAATTACAATTTTGTTCCATTAAAAGATGAATCATGCACTCCTCTTTTACTTGAAAACTGGTTCTGATGAAGGAGTAACATAAATAGCTGAATTAATCACTTGGTCTGTCATTTATCTCCATAAACCAACATCAGAATTTTCCCACCTAAGAAGACACTAAAACCTGGAAGCTTGGAAACACTCAAGGCTACCATCTGATAAGCAACTGAATTAACCATCTACCCATTCATTAAGATTCACCCAACCTGGAGATGTAACCATTTGTCAGAGAATTTCTGGGACAATCCCAAAGAAATTTTGTAACATACAGAGAATCTGATGTCACTAACGAGTTTCACATATTCCTCACAGGTGTAAGAAGCCATAGGTCCCAGGGAAAAAAAAAAAACACTTTGGAGGCCAATATATACCAAAGAAAATTCTGCTAAATGTTAGTGAAAAGCCCTTTCACACACAGCAGCTAGCAACATTAAGAGCAAGACCCATAAAAGAAGGAATACCTCATGGGATCAAAAACTCTTTCAGTTTTCTTGAAAAACTTGTATTAGACAACCACCAGAGACAAACCCACAGCTCTGGGACATGGCATCAACTTTTAATAAAACTTACTATTTGAAATAGACACTTCTTTTGGCGTGGCTGTTAGAGGAAGAGCGCAGGTAGGCATCCAGCCGAAATGAGAAGTGTTATGAGTGTGTGTGGAAACACCAAATCTGTATTGTGAGTCCTTCATGTAATTCAGAATGCCTCAGGAGAGAGGGAAAAATGGAAGAAGATCTATGTCCCCATGCCCTGTTCCACATTGGCTTTGTGATAATATGTGGGGCATGCTAGCAAGAGGATTTTCAGAAGGGTGCAGCTTTTCTACCATCCCACTTAACTGAAAAGAAGAGCATGTCAAGTTCTTTAAGCTCATATAAAGATAAAGGCTCTCTCTTGTATCTGAATATCACATTAGTTTCTTTCAGAATTAATGGGCTGAAATACAGGTTTTGTGTACACAAGGAAGAAGACTAAAAACTATTTTCTTTATAACAGCAGTAATAAATAGGCAAACTAGATACACCTGTAAAAACTGAATATGACGTACATTTTTATGACCAAACTATTAGTAAAAATAGTCTTAAAAATCTTTAAAGAAAATATTTTCAAGGGCATTTAAAGATCTTTCTGCCTCTTGTTAATCTGTTCAACTTCTTCTTAGTTTGAGGAGGTACTCAGCAAAATTTGATTTTTCTTGGAGTCCTTAAAAAATCCTATGCACAGGAAAAACATATGGAAATTGCCCACAGGAAGCACATATCAGATAAACACAGGAAGTAATTATTCAGCTGGAAAGTTTGGAGGAAATGGATTGTTTTTCTGTCAGTTCTGGTGTTCTGCGGATTTCAAGACATCAGCAGTAATGAAGGAAATAGATTAGCAATTGCAGAGCAGCTATTGTTTATACAGTGTTGACATCAAATGTCACTCTCCTAGAATTTACCTTGTAAAAATAATTTAATATTGTGCAAAAGCAAAGCAGCCTTTCTTTTTTTCTAACAATACCACAGCAGTTAGTCTTAATATCACCTCTGCAATGAGAAGATTTGAGGAGGAAATAATTCACCTGGTAAAGTAGTAAAATAAAAGAAAAATCAATTAGAAAACTTCCAAGTATTTATTGGTAATGCTTTGTTTCTTCTTCTTGAGATGATAAACGTTTACTTTGGAATGAACCAGTAGTATAGGAGCATCACAAATCCAATCTAAGAAAATATGAGGTAGTAAGTTAAGTTGTTGCTTTAATTTAATTCTTCACTGAAATGAAAAAAAACCTCTTCTGAAGTAAGTCTTCTCTTGAAGTCATTAGGGGACTCTCATTCCTGAATCAGCTGATTATGCATTAGGCAAAGATATGAACCAACATTCCCTTTCAATCAATTCAACTGAACATCAAGGTCTAGCTAACCACATTTTCTCTTTTGAAAATTTCCTAACAAAACTTTCACTGAAGTAAATATACATCTGTATAAAAGCCTTCAGGTTTGACAAATCAATATTTTCCTTGTCATGGGAAAAACACTTCCAGCCTGCCGTATTCCTAAGTTCCCCCAAAGTGGCGAAAGGTGATCATGTGGAAAACAAATACAGCTGTGAAAGGTGCTCTGTTCTGTGCAGACTACTGAGAGGTAAAAATGGGTAGTCCACTTTATCCCCTGACAATACACTTGATGGCTAGCTGTATGGAAAAAAAGACAGGGCAAGAAGCAGGACAAACATCTAGAAGGAGCAACTTTAAGTATCATATTCCCCTTTTTTATATGCACAAATGTTTGCTTAGGAAAGCAGGACTGCAGAATGGCTCTCCTCCCTAGCCCGCCGTGTAAGGATTACAGAAATTATCAGCAACCCTACTGGGCTACAGACAGAACTGAGCAAGTTGCTCTTCAGTAGCTCTCCTGGTGCTACCAGAAAAGACAGAAACAAAGAAACCCCATACGGCTTCTTGGTTGCACGTTTGTTCTAGCTGTCATCAGTCCTGTGGGATTCTGTGTTTTACTTGTTTACTGTGGGTTTAATTTTGTTGTATTTCCCTCCCTTCTATTTGATTCAGTCAATAATTTGGGTAACTATTTCACTTAATGGCTGACTATATTCTTAAGACTATTTCAGTTGAAATTACTTAGAATATTTTTCTCTAAGGATTTTAATGTCTTATTTTTATTTTAGCCTTTTATAATCATAATACTGTATTATAAGCATCTTATCTGGAAATGTAACAGAGTGTTTCTCTTAGGACAATGTCATAAAAAAATCTTCAAAAACTTTAAATATTTCTTTAAATTTTATCAGTTGATAAGTTAGCCAGAGCTGACCCATTTTCACAAAGACTGTTAGTTATAATACAAGAGCATTTTTTGCACATGAAAAATTGACACAGCAGTGCAGAAAAGTTTAGTAAAAAATCTTTGACAGGGTCCGATTCATTTTATTTACGAAAGTTGAAGTACATTCTTCAGGTAGTACTATATTCCATCAGATGTCCAAATAAAACAATTTCTTTTTACTCATTTGGATTGCTTCTTATGTGTAGTTAATGTCACAGCAGCTTACCTTTGAGGCAAAAATTACATTTAGGTGCTTTCAACATTGCATATCCACACTCATTTGCCATCCAAACAGCTTGTGGTTTCTGATCTTCAAATACAGCATTTCTTGAATAGTTTAGTTTCCTGCATTACAGACATAGATATGTTTGAACTTATAAAGACAGAAGGTTATAAACTGACTTTAAGAAAAACAAGGTCAGAAAATGCAACCTTGCCATTCTTACAAAATTTACTGTAGCAGTTCAATCAAAATTCAGCAAGTAAACTGAAAAGACTCCACTTAGTGTCAGAATCGCCTGGCAGATTAATCTGAATCCAAAGTAAAAACAATTTTCCACCGGGAGAGCTGGCAAGGCTGAGACAGAACCCTGCCTACTGGACTAGAGCAGAACGATGCCAGCGCTGAGCCTCGTGAAATGCAGGCAACAGGAAGACAGCCTAGTTATGAAGGTTCTTGGGAAACTTTCACAGAGGGAAATGGGAAAGCCAGATACAGGCCAGGGGGGGTTACCACAATTGTTTTACCAGCTTTGCCTCCAAATGTATGTCTGTCAACCTTTTGCTGCGTATTTCTAGTAGGAAGGCTGATGCAATGACCGTTCCATCAGGCATCACTAAAAGGTGCTAACCAGATGTTCAAACCTATTTCCCTAGGACTTCCCTAGTGACATGGCTCCAGATCACTCTCTCTAAGTCCCTGTCTCATAAGCATGACCATTTTTGACCACAAATAAACCTATTACTTTTCGTAGAAAAAGAAATAGTTTCATTGTCTTCAAGCAATTTACCTTTGTCATTTATTTAGCTCATGGAAAGAACAATCTGAATGGGACTTGAAAGGGCAGCACCTTTTAAAGGAAGCATTAAAAAGACAGTGATGATCCAACTCACTGGCATAACAGTTGTACCTGCAGTGTTTTTCTAGGAGAATGAGATTCACCTTTGAAATGTTACATTCTTTCAAACACCCACCATAAAGTGCAAAAAGTAGTATGGCTTTGCAGGCTAAAAACCCTTTCTCCCATGCTTTTATACAACATTTGAGTCTCTGGAACAATCATATTACAAGGAACTAATATTAAGAAGAATATACAATAAATTCAATTATTTTTTTTTCCCCAGCCTTAGGTTTGGTTTTTTTTGTGGAGTACATATCTATCCCCTAAACATTTATTAGTCAGACTAGAGCTTTTGGTTATCAGATTCCAGAGCTTTAGCTCTAGCCTCCAGCTACCTTTTAAAGATTCTACAGACCTCTTGCCTCTGGGTGTTCTGTGCTTGTTTCTGACTTTCAGAAACTTTTCTATAAGACAATCTGTTTGCTCTTATTGAAAATCAAAATGATAGCTTATTAAGTAAGAGGGCTGAATAAGCAACTCAAATCTCCTTTTAAACTTGTAAGAAAGTAACTGAAAACAAACAGTGTGACCCAAAATTACCTTTTGTCTTCAGCATCTGATTTTTCCTCAATAGGATTTTCATGTAACAAACAATATGTTTTAATCAGTCCTTTGATTTATGTTGTGATCCCTTGGAAAATTAATTATATTTGTAATCATGTGCTGAGAAATTACTGTAAGAAGCGACATTTTCAGGGTAAAAAGCATTTGTTTCACTTCTTTTTGTTCAAAATTTAGGGCATAAAGTCCCCTGGTGCAGTTTCTTTTCAGGAAGCAGCTTCCATGTATAGCATTTATTGAAGTGGGTAGTATCACTACCAGTATTATAGATGAGGAGGATGTGTGCATTGAATAAAAAGTATCCAGGACATTTGACTCAAAAGGTAAACAAGACAGAATGATTTTACAATAACAGATTTATGAGAATCAGGACTGTGGGTCTCCACAGGCCCCTGGAAAGCCTAGGTCACATGGATTTTCCAGCCCTTTCCATCACACTACATGCTATAAGTTACCTGTGGCGATACCTATATCTATAGCTACCTGCTGTAAGTTCTGGGTGTCCCTGCAGACAGTCACTTCAGACTCTCTAGAATATTTTGCGTGGCTTGTGTTAACAGGGAGATATAGGGGGGGAAAAAACATTGGGAGAAGAGCTAGATAAGAAGATCAGCAGCACCTCTGCTGCTGCAAGCCATAAATGACTGACACAGTCCTATAACTGACTGAGACCTGTTTTTATGGCTTAATGCCACTCTGGGAACTCTCTAATTGTGGATTATGGCTATCACTTTTGTACTGAGAGGGAAAGCTAGATCAGCATAGAGTTAATACGAGTTTGAGCAAATCTAAGGATCTCTGAGTAGAGCAATGTAAGTTTGGGCTACAGAGAAGAGTCACTGATCTGAAGTCTGTTTTATCTCCCTTTATCTCATCTTTCTTCTTTCAGTATCATGTTCTTTCTTTATAATCCATTGAGCTAGCTATGAAAATATATACATGTGACACACTATTCAATATCAGACAGAATAAATGGATCAGTAAGGCCAAATTGCATTAGTTTTCTAGTCTTTAACCATAGCTGTTTACAGTGTAAAATGAAATCTCTCACAATTTGCAAGGTATCCCATAATCACCTCCAGTTTTTTTCTCCACCAGACTACCTTTACATGGAGTTGCTATGTGGACAGGCTGGAAATGGGTATATGATGCTAAGGCATTATTCACCTTTCAGGCACCCTGGGTTATAGAAGACACAAGCATTTCTACTTTATAGCTACAAGACTAAAAGCCGTCCATGCTTTTGGTGGTTAATTAAAACAGAAGGAAATCTCTGAAAGGTAGTCCATAGTCATTTTCAGGAGTTGAAGTATTGCCAATGTGTTGTTTTATTGTGCAGAGTCTATTTCACTGTTTATGTCTTTATATGTTGTTAATAAATTTAAAATTAATTAAAATTCACAATAATGCTTATTTTCAAAGAATGGATCCAAAGTTAGAGATTTCTAGGCTCACCTGTTTTCAGTTTAATGTCTTTTGAAAATATATTTTTCTATATGAAATTTTAGTATTATTATTCTAAGCTTCACACTCTTCCTTCACTTTATTTAAGTACTATTTTTTCCTCCTGACTCATAACGACTACGTCCAGGGGTTCAGAAATACATATCAGACTTTTTCTTGATATGCTAACACTGATTTTAAAAATATTTTTTGGACCTTAAATATAGAGTTATTTCCAGTATACTTATAGGATGGCTTTTTTATTCTGGCTAGGATAAGAATAACCCTTCTCAAATCTTGGCACTGTAAAGAAACCAAGCACTTTGAAAGCATAACCATCACATTACTGACTATGGTATTTAAGTAGCTCTGTTTTAATATTTTGGACAATTCTGCTTGGGAGGAAACAGTTTCATGAAAGGAAATGAACAAACGCTTTTCCATCCAGGAATAAATGATGATGATGATGATGATGATGATGATGATGATTTGGTTAGGAAAAATAACCAAACTCTTTTGGAAAATGTTTCTTTATTTTGATGTTTTGGATATGTTGCTGGAGTGAAAATGCAAACTTCTCTTCATATTTTTGTAAGCTCACATTGTTTCAAAACTGCTTAAACTGTTGACATTCAATTACCATCACACTTACAGCCAGAAAACTACTGTGTTGAAAAAAATCTAAGCTTTGTGATCTGTGCAGTGGCATTGGCACTAGTGGAACAAGCCATAGCCAGGAAGAAATACTTTCATATAGGTCATTGCCCATATGAAAATGTCACATCTTCTATTTCTAGTGATAAACAGATGTCATTTCATTCCTAGAAATACTAGATGCCCTCTTCCATCCACTTCCAAAAGACAGAGAGCATCGAAGGGTAAAAAACCCCAACAGATTAGATAAAATCAAGTCATTATTGAGGACAATGCATGAAAAAAAGGAACAATCAATGGACAAAAAGTGCAAAAGCAAGGAATCAGAGGGATGCTCTACTCCTCAGCTGGAGCACAGCCAGCAATGAACACACCACCAGCAGCACTTGAGACTCCTTGAAGCTCTTTAGGAAACTGAAAGGTGCTGACCAGTCATGGAGTTGTGATAGGACCAGGGGGGCAAAAGCATTCCCACAGTTGCCAGAATTCCACCAAAACATTCCAAATTTCTGTCCAGCTTTCCCCACAGGTACTTCCTGCCTATCGATACCACATCACTAACATCCCCAGACAGAGTTTCCTACCAGCTCAGGGAAGACTCAGTCTTAATTAATTTTAATTAATTTTAAATTTATTAACATATAAAGACATAAACAGTGAAATAGACTCTGCACAATAAAACAACACATTGGCAATACTTCAACTCCTGAAAATGACTATGGACTACCTTTCAGAGATTTCCTTCTGTTTTAATTAACCACCAAAAGCATGGATGGCTTTTAGTCTTGTAGCTATAAAGTAGAAACACTTGTGTTTTCTTCAACCCAGTGCCAAGCATCAGTATTAGCCTCACATACCCGTGGGCACCTCTTAACTGAATTTATTCCTGCTTTAACTCCCCCTTCTACTGACCGGTATTGGAGATTGCAGTAATGGGAGAAGTAGGCCTTTAATTTGACCTAATGCAGCCATTGTTATATTCATAAGTGTGATTGACGACTCCAAGAAGAGATTTGTTATTCTCAACTGTAAAAGGTCTGGGCAGATTGGACTTATATACTGGTCCTTTTACTCCTGTTAATCAATCTTATGTCTTATTGGCACGTTAGCTTGTTATGTTTTGATTAGGCATGGAAAAAGATGAATGACTATAAAATATATCCAGGACCTTTTTTATGCATTTTAATTTTCTATGTCCCTTGCTTTCTAATTTGATTAAAACAGTGTGCTTTCCCATTTACATTCCCATTAATCAATAAAGCTGCTTCACAGGGTAGTGTATTAATCAATATGAGTAAAGATTCATTTTCCTGCATACTAAACATTTTATTTACTTACTATAATGATATTACATAGTTTTCTTCTGTATGCTGTCAGAAAATATCATACTAACTGATTTCCCACAAAATATTCTTCAAGAAAGTTTTTAATTAGGTCAGAGAAAATAAAAAAAATTTTGTTATATCTACCCATATATAATCTTCATTGATAGGCAAGACCAAGAAAGTTGGAAGGGTTTCACTGTATGCCAGGGTTTTATAATGACTGAGTTTATCACCTGATCCTGAAGGCCTCACAATTCACAAGCATATCCGTGAGTGCTGAGGCTATCAAATTCAAATTGATCATGTCAAAAGCATGCTCTTGTTGCCAGTGTGATCAGGTTTTGTCAAGGGGATATGCACATAAAACTATATTGTGTTATTAAGGGCTCTATCTTCTATTGCTTTTCTTTTACCTAATTTAGAGTTATTTGTAAAGGACATGGAGTGCAAGGCCTACCACAGCTCTAGAAAAATACCCCATTAAGGCCTACCACAGCTCTGAAGGAATATTCTACATATCAAGTGCTTAGCTTTACTGGTTTGGTTTTTTGTTTCTAACTGAGCATGTGCAACCAAAGTAGAGCCAATGAATCAGATTAGGCATGCAAAGCAGTAACTGTCAAGATTTGTTCAAATCAAAAATAATCCTGGTGATTCATTCAATGGAGCTTTGATTCACTTTAGCAGTGGCAGGATTAGGCATCCAAAATTACAAACCATAGTGTAAGAAGGCATAATTTCTCAAATCAGAGGTAATTATAAAAACATGATGGAGCCGTGAGGAGCAAAGGTGTTCCCCTAAAAGAAGACATTTCTCATCAGCAGTAAAAGGGATTGATAAAAAATGTTTAATCCAAAGGATGATCACTGCCAGCCACCAGAAAATTGCAAAGGAATGTTTCAAAAACCAGGCAGGAGGTCTCCTATGAAATCAAATGTATGATTTGGCTCAGTAGGAAGGAAAAACTGTCTTTCCATATTAAGTTTTTAAAATGGCCTGGAACCGATATCCCTTTCCCAGAAATTCCAGGAAATGTGTTCAATTAGACCCAAATACAAACCAGAGCTTTATATTAGCTGTGCAGTCTGAATACTGGAATAATTGATTTTGTCTTGGTTGCAAGCTTCTTGGGATATTGTGGTTACATATTTGGTGGTCACTTGGTTGCTACTTGTCTGAATGCTCTTGTGCTGATGCCTCTGCTCAACTGTGAGCTCTTGGTATAGTAATGATTATTTATGTTATTGGTGCTCTTAGCATCTGGGGAATCAGAGCTTCTAACTATCTTTCTGTCCTGCCACAGTTAATAACAACAATAACAACTTAGTTAAGTATGTGAAGATGACAATGGAGTAAAACATATGTTGATATTAAATAACTTGATTTTATTAAACAGTGCTGATGTGGAGCTCAGGTTCTTAGCTCTTCATGATACCACTTAAACACAGCTAGTTCCGATGTAAAACAGTTACTTCTAAATAATAGACAATGCCTTTGGAGCTCATAACAAGAAGCACACAGTGCAATGTGTTGCCTGAAAGGAGAATTTTTAAGATCAAATACAATTTTTAGCAATGAGGGAAAAGCTGTGGAGCCCATAGCAATGTGATCTGCTGATCTGGCTGTGTAGAAAAGAGCAAAGAAGAAACTGGTGTAGTCCTGGAGGCATGGACAAGGAGTTGAGTAAAACTAAACTGGACTTATACAAGTCCCTGAGGAGTTGGACAATGCCATTGAGTAGCCCCTCTGAATTATCTTTAAAAGTTCATGGTGGTCTGGGGAGATTCCTAAGGATTGGAAGAAAGCAAGGTCACTTTTAAATTCAGGAAAGGCAAGAAGGAGGATCTGGAGAACTACAGGCTGGTTAGCTTCACCTCTATCCCAGGGAAGGTGATGGAACATATAGCTCTGGAAACCATTTCCAAATTTATTAAGGACAAGAAGGTGATTTGGAGCAGTCAACATGGATTTAGAAAGTGGAAATCATGCCTGACCAGTGTCATAGCCTTCTGTGACAAAATTCCTTTCTTGGTGGATGAGCGTAGAGCAATGGATGTTGTTTGTCTTGACTTTAGTAAGGGTTTCTGTTTTCAACACTGTCTACCATAACATCTTCATTGACAAGATGATGAAGGGTGGGCTAGATATGTGGATGGTGAGGTGGGTTGAAAACTGGCTGAACTGTCGAGTTCAAAAGGTTGTGATCAATAGTACAAAGTTCAGCTGGAGGCCAATCCATAGTCAAGTAACCTGTCAGATAAGCACACAAGTTCTTCTGGAGTAAGTTAAATAACCAGTAGAACTTGTTCAAAGTTTGATAGCAAAATTCAGTTTCTTCACAACATACGCTGTCAACATTACAAATCTTTACTGGTATTGTTCCATTGATCTTTCCAGTTTTTGTAAAATATCTGAATGTTCACAAGCTCACAAACTAGAAAGTATTCATCGTCACAGTATCACTGTCAAAACTGGAGTTATGATCATGTTTTGGATCTAGGCTGTAGAGATTCAGAGAACAAAAAAGGAAAGAAATTTGAAGAAGAAACCAAGGGAATAAAAAGCATTAGAATGATCAAGTGCTCCCTAATAAGCTGATATGTGGGAAGAACATCTCTGAATAGGAACTTAAGCTGAAGATTCCTAAGATTCACAAATTCCTGCTTCTTTGTATGTTTGTGTGCAACCAAAATCTGTAAAAATGTATCAAACAAAAAGCATTAAAAAAAAAAAAAAGGCATTGAGGAAAGTGGTGGATGGGACACTAAGTTCTTAATTTCTTAACTATTGAAACTGCAAGACAAGAGCAGTCTATGACAGTATTACCCATGGTAGTCACACACCAGAGAAACTGAGCCTAAATAAAATAAATTATTAGGCTACATTCTGCCCAAGGCTTGTTTTTGTTATTGTTTGTTTTGCATTTCTACTGTTTTAATTACTGTTTCTGGGGAAGAAAATTTGTTTTTCCGCACAGCTTTATTCTGCCCACTGGTAATTTATTTTGACACTAGAGCAAAGATTATAGAAGCACGAGGAAAAGGTAAAAAGAAATCCAGAGGCTTTTTTACTCTTGGGCCTCTATTTCACTGTCCTATGTGAAATAAAATATCTCTGATTCAGCAGTTACTCTCAAAACTTGTGTGAGAAACCAACCATGCAACAACTTCAACATAATTTTTAGCATAAAGAACACATCTTTCCTATCACAGGTGGGGGAAGAGAAGAGTAACTATAGGAAAATCAGTATGACCAAATTAATTACTGCCATGAAGAATATTAGTAGAATAAAGGTCAGTTAGTGTTCCTTCATTTTATACTACAAGATAGTTTAATCAAACTATTTAAATATCTACTCTGTGAATGCATGAGTTGTTTAAAGGAAGAATTTAACATACTATTTTTAAAACTCCTGTCTTCATGGTGCTTAAGAAATAAAAACATACAACTTTTTGCTTTCAAAAAAAAGTAAATAACACTAATGACAATAAATTCTTCCCCACTCCCCTCTGTTCTTGCTCTGTTTAAGCAACCTTTGCAGGCTCAGCTTAAGAACAGCTGGTGGCAGAATGGTAGTAAACCTGACAACATAATTTTTCAACCTATAACCATTTGAAATGGACATCTTCAACACTCTGTATTTTAAGCATACATTCATCTGAAAACTCTTGTTCAAAATACAGTTACTTAAATGCACTTCACTGAGACAAAGAAATAACACAAACTGCCTAGGGACCAGCATGTATGGGAAACATCAAATTTCGATCAAAAGGTGGCTTTCTATTTCTGCTAAGCTTAATTTATATGCCATGAGTTTTTACACTTGAAAATGTTGGCATGAGATCTCACAGGTACAAATAAAGCAAGATTAATGCTTCCTTGTTTTCTAGTGAATAGTAAAGCATGCACTACTGACTTGCATTTCAAATGAATTGCCAATGAGGTGGATTGGGAATTGCAATTAGTTACTTAATGTGAGTGGGTAGTTAAAATATCTTTAGGAGAACTGAAGTGTAAATGAAGCTGTGTGCCATTCTGTTAACCTGTGCTTTCATTCATTTCATTAGCTTGCCATTTCAATATCCATATAGAACCAGGTGATTTAAAAACTCACCATCATCATCCAACATACACAACATCACAGCTGTTCCCATTTATGTAAGGGGTTTGGTGGTTTTGTCTTCAAGATCCAGTTGTGCTTAAGATTCAGGCAGTAGTTTTCATACCTTTCAGTAAATTAACAGCATGGGGTTTGTACAACAGGCAGGAGAGCTCAAGTCTGGGCCAATGTAGGTCTTTGTTTCAGGGTGTTCTAAATAACTCTGCCAGCCCAGTGACTGTATTGATTAGAGCTCTACTGATAATAACAGGTGTTTAGATAGCTTGTTGACATACAGGTACCTGAATTTTGATGTCTCCAAACACTACCCTCAATTTCTGTCTCTGTAAAATGGCAAGATGCTTGGAGACTTGTGAGTACAAAGTTTCAGAAGGAAGTAAGGAGTAATTAAGATCGGTCTTCAGCTTAGTTCTGACTTGATTTGAGGTAAATTGAAGAGCGGTATTACAGAATATGGCAGTGTGCACCATCTTTACTAGAATTGATGAAAAGTAGAGACCTTTCACCCTTTTATCTTCTCTTCTTCCTTTTCTTTTCTTTTAGTAATTCTCTGTATGATTATGACTGTTACTGACGTATGGGAGACTGCACCAAAATGTCATAAAGGATTTGGGCTCTAAGTAAGTCCCTGATTTTTAAAGAGCATCCACTGCCTCCTAATAGTCCCAGCACGGCAAACAAAGTGCCTAGCAGCTTTGAAAACACACCCATTATGAACTTCTTAAAATAGCATACAAAATCAATAAAGAAAAGAGCATGAACATCTAACTGGAGTTCTCCACTCATGGTGGATTTTTTGCACTACTGTGCAAACATACTTCTCCGCATTACCCACCTGAGGGAATGGTACTGGCATCGGGAGTGAGGAAACTGGGGTTCCTCAGGGTAACTTGGTGATCTTGGCAGTGTGGAGCCCAGACTCCTACACACAACCAAATGCTGCACTATGATGCTTGCACCTTATAAAACAGTGAAAGCATGTGTATTCTAGCTTTTAACAGGGCTGTATAGCAGTTGAATGGTTCTATAAACTTCTAATAGATACTATATGTTCCTTCATTGCAGCTTGAATTCTCTGACCTTGATGTGATACGCTGCAGCTCACAGAGGCTTATTTCTTCCCCCAGAAAGGAAAAGTGATTGGATGGCAAAGGCCTCTGCACCACAGAGTTTTAACATAAGGTAAGAAGAAACCTACTCTTTAGATGATATGACAGGTCATATGATATGCTGTGTTATATTTATGGACTGTTTTATAAACAATAGCGTGACAATAGAATTTCAACACTCAGATATAACCAACATAGAACAGGTGTATGCAGGAAAGGGATAACTCATTACTTGGCCGCAGAGGTGTGAACTTGATGAAACATAACCAATACACGTAATAGATGGATATGTGGTTGTACCAGTGGTCCTAGAGACTGAATAAATCCATATATTTGAGATAAAGCATCTTCCCTTCCCCCATCTGAAGAAAACATTAAATAAAGTAAAAAATATTAAACAGGTATCTTGAGAGAACAAACAGCTATCTGGTAATGCTACTTTTTGTCTCTTTAAACCTGATACAGAGGAGATTAGGTTTTCATAAGATCTTTGTTTATCTGCGATTAACATCCATAGTTGAAAAGAAAAGCTCTTCTCACATTATTTTAATCTCTGCATTTACTTAGATTCTAAGCAATTTGTTTGTGTCTACATTTGAATAAGGAAAGGTAATCCTAGAGGTGTCCAGGACTGTCATTTACAAATGACTGCCCATTACTCATACAAAAGAAGTTACTTATGACTTGGTCACTATTAGAGTACAGAGAATTACAACCTGTTTATTTTAGGCTTGGTAAATTACCCTTAGGTTGATGAGCTGATAATTATATGTTTCTTTCTTCAAATGATGGCTCAAGGGACAGACATAATATAGTTATTTGCTTTAACAATTAGGAAATTGTTCAATTTGTGCTCTAATTGACTAAATTACACCTGCAAAGGTCTAAAGAATTTTCATTATCACCTGTGTGAAAGCACATTTCCTATTACCTACATCTATGCGGTTTTTTTCTGGTTTAACCCCATCATTACCAGTTCTGTGCATATCACTACAATGAAATCGTAATCATTTCCAAGCTTTAAGCACATTTTATATTTGAATGTATGCCAGCAACTACAACACTCGATCAGTCCCGCTTTATGCTGTTTTGATCTATTTTCCTTTCAGAGTTACAGTTCAAAAAAATCCACAAATATAATTCAATACCTAGAGAAAAACCCTGGAAGTGGTAGCAAAATAAAAATAGTTTCTTAGAAAGAGATAAAATGTCATTTCTCTAAAAAAATGTAAAACTTCATTTTTAGAGGACAGACATAATCTCAAGTGTGTTGTACCTAGGAAAAAATAGACATCTTAAAGTTATATCATGACATATATTTAATGGCTATTTCTGTGTGGTCTATTTATATGATAAATTTTTTAGGGCAGGCATCTTGCACATTGTAATAACTGACTATCTTCTGGATTTTCCCTTGGGTGTTAAAATAGTAAACACAACAATAAACCGAACTGCATTCATCTGGTTGAAAACAGATATTTTATGTCTCTCTGTATTTCAGGTTAACTCTACCAGTTGTCTAGCCCTGGACCACTAAGAAGGCTTCTCTTGGCATGATTGCTTCATGGAAAAAAAGAGCACTAAATTAATTTCCATTTAAAATAAGATTTTTTTGTGTGTATTGCATCCAAGACTGGTCAAGGAAAAAATATTCAAACAAATTGAATTTTTTTATCTGTTTCATGTTTTCAACCAAATTATAACTCACATAATTCTCATGTTTGAGAGGCAAGCAAGTATAGTTACTGTACCAAATTTCACAGTTTTGCCATCATTCTCAGCTTGCTCTGTTCGTGGCCAGATCCGTTAAGGCCACTCTACGCTGACAACTCACTGAGTGGTGCATGGATGCCTGTTGGGAGTTCCTGAAGACATCTGAAGGATAACAGTAGTCATTGCTCTAAAATAATAGGGATTCAGCAGCCTACACAACTTATGTCCCTGCTTCATATTCCAATGTATGCATTGTATATTCTGTTTCTCCCTGCTACTGGTATGAGTGGGTCTTTTTAGGCGTGCAGATTGAGAAATGTGACTGATAGCAATAAGTAGCAGAAGAATATAAAAGATCTGCCAGGTGTCTCTGTTGCCTTTTGGAGCCACTTCTAGAAGAGGACTTGAGGGAACATATTACTTCTCTTCTTCCTGTCTCATGGCCAATTAAAATTATACCTTGTTTTTGGTTCTCTGAAATATGTGAGCTCCTCAAGCGTACATTTTCAGCAGCTGTGGATAACTGGAAGCTGTAGTTTCCACAGTCTTTAACTGACCATGTTATTTTCTGGTATAATACCACTGATTTTCATAGGAATTCTCCTTGAGGACCTGCAGACTAACTGTTTAAATATAGTATGCATGACCTAAATTTCAGTGAAATACAAGATAAAGAAAATTAAATCTGTAAGTAATTTTTAAACTTACAGAAAGTGTGTATCAGCAAGAAGCCTTTTAGTAGATTTTGCTATTAGAAAGTAAGGGCAATATTTTAGAACTAGTAACAACGGTGTGTTTATTGGTACTATTTTCTATAATGGTGACATGCTTCTTTCAATTGTGTCCTAATCTTACATTCTAGCTTGTATTTGCATATGCTAAAAGATGCTGAGCATAATATCTCCTTCACAATGCTCTTCTTTGCAATGTTCTTTTGGTTCCCAGTCAGGATCTTTAAGTATTTCAGCAACGATCATGACTTGACATAGAGGTGCACTGTTCAGAAAACTATCAAGAAAACAAGTCATTCCAAAGATTGTGTTGAATTAAGTTGATTTTCTTAGTAACTCTGCCACCTGCAGCACTAAAGAACAAGTGTGTTCATGATGGACAGGTCAAACATAGTTTTTCATAAGCTGCCCACAGCTGTTCTTTCTTTTCCTAGTGAATTAACCACTTCATTGCTGTTCATTCATGCATGTGTCATTGTAGTTTTAAGGAGAATGTGTATTCATTGAATGGAAAATGTAGCTTGAAGGTCTAGTATTACTGAATCAGCCTCATTATCCTGAACATACTGATATGTCTTTTAGTACTGAAGGAACTACTTATGCCTTTCACTATATGTATACGTGAGAACACATAAAGTTACTTAGGGGAAAAAATCTGAATTTTGAATAATCAGTGTTGGCAAGATTATCAAGAAAAGGTAACAATGTTATTTTTTTTTGTAACTAAGCCATATGCCCTATGAGATTGAATACACAAAGAAAGTTAAAGGAAGTGTTAGGTGATGAAAATGAGACTTAGAGTATAAGCATTTTTTTTCCCACTGTCGATAGTGAAGAAAACTGAGAACACATATTAAGGTTATGAGGTAATCTAAAACTAAATATAATCTGCATGCCAGAAAATGTAACTTAATAGGTATTAGCAGCAGAGAGCACTGTGTGGGTTATAAAATACAGTTCTATGTATCACTTGGACCAGATGTTGGTTGGGTATTCATCCATAATTCAAGTTCATTGTAGTCAAACTAATATAAGAAATGATCTATTACATTACAGAATGTGTGTACATCAGCTAAGAAGGCTAGTTGTACAGTTCCAGACATCGTATGGCAAATAAAAAATTAAATTAAAATCCTTAAGCAATGAGAAACAACTAATTCAGTGTTCCAAGACTTTTCCAGCTGTTACTTTGCTCTGCTCTGAAGATCTTATGTTAGTTCTAGGATGCTTGTCATGAATAGTAGTCAGAGCAAATGGTTAAGATCTTTTTGATTAATTCTTTCAAGACTTTACAATTCAACTTATTTTATTTGTTCACTTTCAAAATAATTAACTTTAAAAATATTTTTTGAAAATTCATTGAGGTTTTAGGGGGTTCAGTTTTTAAAATTTATATCCATTTGTAATTACTGAAATTCTTCCCTTTAGTGGTAATTCCAAGAGATATTCAAAATTTTACAAGATTATAAACACTGCAAGGAAGGAAAGTAAGGATCATTCAGAAATTTCTGATTTTTAATGTAATGTATATGTAAAATCTTTCTTATGCCAAAAGATTTGGTTGCAAAATGTTGTTTAGTTTTGTTCAAAAGTAAATCATCCATTAGACTTCAAAAGTAAAAGGAACCAGACTTGGGGATTCTTCATTTCTTGCTCTGTTATTTACAAGAGAGATCAAGAAATTCTCACTAACGTGTTTTTTTGCAAGCTTTCCTACTGTACAAACTGGAATTTTTCCATGGAATTTGTATGAAATGCCTCAATTAAGAAAAAAAAAAAAATTATCTGCTTACCTGACCTAGCCAAGTGAATATGTTAGATTAAATATTAATCTCTTCCTCTTATACTGATCTTCCTGGCTTCACTGCAGTTGTTCTGATGTGCCAATCTTTAATGAATGCTGCCAAAGGCCTGCTGGTCATTCCTCATCTTCTTTGCAATATCTACAGGCAGCTAGTGCGAGGTCATGAGTTCAACTGCCAACAATATCCTGAGACCAACTGAATAGTAGTCAGTAGACCTCTTTCTCAAATTGTATACCTGAGCTCCTTTTCACAGATATAGGCAAATATTTATTTAAAGCGGAACAGGCAGTCATCTTTAAACCTGTAAACTTTCAGTGCTGTATAATGGTTGCTTTTCAGTTAGGAGCACAGGTTAGGTATTGCTAGCGGTAGTTCATGGGCAGTAGTGAAGCCATCCAGTTATGGTCTCTTCACTCCCAGCTTCCTGCAGAGGAGCTGCTGCCCTTTGGTTACTGAAATACTGAAAAGAGACAGTGAAGGTGTGTCTGGTTGAAGTGTACTTTATTGATAAGCTTCCTTCTGGATCTGCCTCACATTTAAACCATCATATATTATCCATATATTATCACTTATATATTCCTTACATATTCACTTATATATCACATATGTATTCCATATTTTATCACTTAACCAAAGCAGAATGCTTTGGCTGCATTTGTGAATGCACTTCTCCTCATGGAGGACAGAAGAAGAGACAGTAACTTTAGTTCATGAATTACTGTCCATTCAAATTTCAGAGTCCTTGCCTACCAGCACATAGGTGCCTGTGACACTTCAAAAACCTCTGAGAAATAAAATGAAATTAGAAGGCTGTCGATGCCCATTCTAAAATTTTAGCATTATATTTCTGCAGACTGTTTGATTAAAACAACACGTTTACTTTAAAGCTTCATTCTAATATTTTTCTTTTATCTAAAATTTCAGACCTTTCTGCCTCCGTATTGTTATTTATGATAGAAATGCTCATGAGTATACCATTACCGTAATGGTAGTCCTATATGAGGACCCAATGTTGTGTGATTGAAATCACTGTGAAATTAACAGAGAATTCAAGAAGAGCAGTAATGGGTCCAAATGACAGAGTCAATTAAAACCAAACAACCCCAAATAGTACTTCTATCATGACAAAGAACAGTACAAGAAAAAGATTTCCTGTGGCATTAGCTGAATCACCAGAATGTTCCTTCAATACCCAAACTGATGGACTTACAGAGTAAATAATGTGTATTGTCTATCACTGTATTTTATGCTTAGAGAGAAAGACCTTTTAAGGTAATTCACAAATTTTACATTTACATTTAAGCAGTGAATTTTTTGCAGTGTACCTCAAGGAAGAAGTGGCTTGAGTTCAAGCTGTAATTAAAATGTTTCTTTTATCATCTTTAGCATAGCCCACAGTGAATGTGAAGCAACAGCAAGCCTGTTAAACAAGATAAAATATGGTAACATATACTTCTTTTGACAAGCAGTTTACCAGTTTTCATAATCTCATATAAATAAACCCAGAAATCTGTGCCAACGCTTGTGGACTCTCTAATGGAATGTAAAATCTTCTAGCAGGAGTAAGCAAGCATGATAAGGCAATTAACGCTATTGCTGTCTTTGTTGACAATTGCCAAGTAAGATATAAAGAACAAATTATTCCAGGTAATGCATTCGTAGAAAGATCAAGGATTGTTGTGTTTCCATTTAGCCTAGCTGAATATGATTATCTGCATTTAGAAGAAGGCCATACAACTGAAGCAAGCAACTTCTTTCATAGACTCTATTTTAGCAACAAATCAGGAGTGGATATTTTACATTGATAAATTTAATTATAAGAGGAACAAAATTTAATTATCTTGCATATGTTACATTTTCTGAGAACAAGATAAATAAATGATTGTTTTACACTTTTGTATGCACACAGACATAAAGAGTTGAGTAGTTCTTGGCAAATGTTGGGTCACACTCAGCCCTACTTAGAATATTTTTTGATTCATTTCAGGGGGGGGGGTTATCTACAGTCTCGAAAAACTTCTATGGACTAAGAAAAATGACATTTATTACAGTATATTGAACTAGCTTCTCTGATGTAAATTTGTTTATGCTGACTAATTCTTGATTATTCTCCCAGAGGATATGAAACCTGTCCATTTTAGGACTGACCACAAGGAGGTCACTGAAACACAGCCCATATTTATTTATCTCTACAAAGTCCTACTTAAAATCATTGTCGTCAAAAATACACTAACTGACTTAAAACACAATTGCTTTTGGGTTTTTGCTTGTTTATTCTAAATTCACTAGCTCTGAGTAAACACTGAGACTTTTTTAAAATTCCTCATTGCCCAACACAGTGAGAGTAGTTTAGTGCAATGTTTCCATTACTGCTATGACTAATGTTTCAGGTTTTCCCTATGCTAACTAAGTCATTTGGCCCCTTTCAAAGTGTCTAATCCAATAGATTCAATTTAATGGTTAGTTTGAACTGAGTTTCTCTACAGGGAGAACTTGTTTGTGTGGCATAAAATTTTACAGTATTTTGTCCACTTGTATTCACAAACGTGGACAGTTCTCCAGTGATTATGATTCAGTGAAAAAGTGATAAAACTTTCAACAGATTAGGACTAAAATGACTTCTGGATTGATCCTTTTTTTCCCCCCCTAGTAACAACTGGACAGTTCAGTCAATTACAATAGAAGAGAAATATATTCAAAGTATGGAAATATAATTATTATTATTTATGAATCCAGTCTTCTAGCACATCTAAACAGAATTAATTATCATTCATTCATTTTTAAGGGTGACGCTACTTAGCAGATTTTCAGGTTGGGCTGGAAAATATTTTAATTTGTTCCAAGTATATTTTGTTGTTGTTTAATTTGTGTTATATTCCTTTTATGACATAAATAGATTGATTACTCTGAAAATATTCCATTGTTCTGCATTTTTTTAAAAAATCAGGTCATAAACTCATAAAATTTAAGGGCATGTTTCCTCAAATTTCCAGATGTCTGCTTACCTGTCTATCCTGGAGGTTGTATTGCCTAAGGGATCTTTGTGGGTTTGGCTCTTCCCTTTCCATATTTCACAACATTTGGCAGACAGTTTTACTGTGGTTCTGTTTTGTTTTGTAATTGGGCAGAGTGGCTACAGCAAATCTTGTAACCAATAGGTTAAAAGGTTAAAAAAATACATAAAGCTCGCTCTTGCTGTCAGAAGAGCTTCTCAGCATCTTGTTTTTCTCAAAGCTCTTGTGAATCTAGTTTTCTCTAACTTGCAGCAGTCTTTGTGAGAAAGTGGCTTACTTTAAAAGACTTTTGTCCAAACTCCATGCAGATCTCAGAGCCTGCAACACAAGAATCTTCTCAGATGGGATAAACCTTTCAAGTTATCTCTTTCCATGTTTGGTTAGGGAAGTAGAAGAAGGTGAGGTATTGAAGGTTTATACCTTGGGAGGGCTCCTGTGAGCACAGGAAACACACAAAGAGGTATTTTCTCTATCCTCCCCCTTTACCTCCTGTTTTTGAACAAAATGGAGGTCTTGCTCTGATCCCACGTGCCAGATCAGCCAGCCGTTGCCTAAAAATTTAGTAAGATCTGCTCTTGGCTGGGAAAAGGGTGAGCTTGTCCATCAGTTCTGCTGTGTATGAGATTCACTGTGTGATAGATCCTGCAAAGTTGTCCCTGGTTTTAAGGAAAACATACTCATGTTCTGTGTTAATGTGAGCATGTTTAATGACTTTTAATTTTAAAAAAGTTCTTTAATATTTTTAAATAACTATTTTTATTCTTGCTGGTAAACCCTGCTTGTCCTTTGACAGTTATTTCTCTCCTACGAAGCCAATATGAACAGATAAACACTCTCACAGAAGGGCCCAGAAGCACACCAAACTCCAGTTCACCATTTTCCCCCCCCAGTCATTTCCCATTGTCTTACAAGGAGACGAACTTCACTAAATATGAAAATCTGTTTAGTTCAAGCTTGGATAAAATAAATATGTAATGCCCTTTGCAGTTTCACCTGTGTAAAAATTCAGATGACTGCCAACATTTAACAGGATTCATAGCATTTAACATCACCAATACCCAAGCTACTGGCTGATCTTAAATTCTGTACTAGACTGATTTTTATATTTCCAAGAGGCCAGGACTTGATCAGCCATGCCACCTCTGATCTTGTTATTTTATTCAATAATAGTTAACTTAAATACATTAAATGTATTTTTTCAACCTTGCTCACATCTTGTGCTTATCTGATGATTTCATAAAGAAAATAGATATGTTGTACATTTGATACAAAATGTGTAATAAGCCATGGTTCTCTCTTTCAAGAAATTAAGAAAAAAATGTGCTTCTAATTAATGTCAGTACTTTGATGGATTTGGCACCACTACCTCATGTTGATCCTGGCAACACTTATTCACAAAAAAAGATTTATAAACTGTAATCGGTTCAATCTTAACTTTTCCTTGTATTATTTATTTACACTATGGTAGTATCTAGAAACTCTAATCAAGACCAGACATGTATTAAAAGGAAATTTATATGAAATATTTCAACTAAAAGAATCTGTGTCCTGAGTCAATAGTGAAATGCAGGAAGGAAAGTAGAGGAGGAAGAAAATCTTTGGGAAGTGAAGTCACTGGCTCCTGTCACACAGAATGCCCATGGCCAAGACAAGAAAGATCTCAATCTGAAATTCCAATGTAGTGCTTTATCAACAGGGCTATGTTCTTAAATCAAAAAGGTATCTGCTATTATTATGTGCAACCTGGCAATCAAAACCACATGCCTTAATTTTATCACTGTCAACATCAGTAAGAACCTTGTTAATGACTTTCAGTAAGGAATAGATCAGTCCCATGAGGCTAAGAACCGGTGAGATGAAGGTTCATTACCTGTCCCAAGAAGAACTATGTAGTCTTCGTCAAGACTTCACCCAAATTTTATAAAACCTGTAGTGTACCTAATGTTACGTACATAGTGCAATATGCTGAAGCATGGGAGAATGTGATGTTGCAGTGAAAATACTGCTGCAGTGGTGAGTACACAACAGCAAAACGAGCAGCTAAGAAAGGAGAGGTTTGTGCTTCAGTTACAAATAAATTTAATTTGATAAGTTTTTGCTCCCTGACTGTGAAGTGTACAGATTTTATGAAGGCTGTGAATTCCACAACTTCCATTACCACGGTTCTTCTTTACTAGCTCTTTGTTGTTGTACTTATACTGCAGCTGATGTCCTGATTACGGTTGCCTGATCGTCTTAATTCCCAGAAGTCCTTTAAGAGCAAGCTGCAGTTCAGGTGCACCACACTTTTCGTACCCTATAAGGCCCTCCCAGGATGAAGAAGGTTTACTGGGTATGTACAGTACACCTGTTTTGCACAGGGAGTCCTGACACCTACTGCACTCGCACAAATGATCTGCACAGTACATATGCACGGGAGGTCTTGTCTCTATCCTCCCCATAAAGAGCAGGAGAAATGTTGTGGTAAATAGTCCTCAGTCACAGGTGAGATGCCGATCTAGAAAGCTTGGCAACACTGTTATAGATAACCAGGATTTTTAATGACTAAGAATTGGGATTTTTTGTTACATTAGATAGTTACATATGCATGGAGGTACTATGAGTACGTAGGTTCATAGTAGTCTGACTTCATACTAGGTAGAAGTAGAAAGTGTCTTAATATCACCTCTTTAATCTACTGTACTTGCTCAGGAGATGCTTGCTCAGTTTGATGCACCTTCTGCTTACTAATTGCCTGCACAAGCACAAACCCAGCATTTGTTAAATAAACAAATAAATAAACAATTTAATAATAATATAAATAAATAATAATAATAACAGAAAGAAAAAAAGAAAAGAAAAACCAAAGATAGATGGTGCCTATCACCCTAGAGTAACTGTACACACTTAGGCTTGGAGACCCAAATCATAAACCCCTCAGATTTTCATTTGAAGAGAACTGGATACACAAAACATTGTAATTTACAGAGGGGAGAAAATAGAATTAGAAGCATTTCTGCACAAATCATTTTGTCCTAGAATATTTTTAGTATTTTGTACTTAATATTTTAAACAACTTATTCTTAGGACATATAAGTTCTGTTGCACAGACAGATGCAGCAAGGTGTAAATCAGCAAAGAACTGGAACTTGAGTTCCACAAGTCTGTTGTCATGGTTTAACCCCAGCCAGCAACTGAGCACCACACAGGCGCTCACTCATCCCGCCGCCCCCCCCCCCCCCCGCCCCCAAGTGGGATGGGGGAGAAAATCGAGAAAAGAAGTAAAACTCGTGGGCTGAGATAAGAACAGTTTAATGGAACAGAAAAGAAGAAAATAATAATGATAACACTAATAAAATGACAGCAGTAATAATAAAAGGATTGCAATATACAAATGATGCACAGGGCAATTGCTCACCACCCACTGATCGATGCCCAGTTAATCCCTGAGCGGCGATCCCCTGCCCCCACACCCCCCAGTTCCTATACCAGATGTGACGTCCCATGGTATGGAATACCCCTTTGGCCAGTTTGGGTCAGCTGCCCTGGCTGTGTCCCCTCCCAACTTCTTGTGTCCCTCCAGCCTTCTCGCTGGTTGGACATGAGAAGCTGAAAAATCTTTGACTTTAGACTAAACACTACTGAGCAACAACTGAAAACATCAGTGTGTTATCAACATTCTTCGCATACTGAACTCAAAACACAGCGCTGGACCAGCTACTAGGAAGACAGTTAACTCTATCCCAGCTGAAATCTCCATATTCCCACACGTAACTTTGAGGAGCGTAAGAGCAGTAGATCCATATTTTCACAAAGCTACTCCTAAGCCAGCAAACCTACCTAATCTGCTGAATGAGTGCCTGGCCACTCGCGTCACTGCACTTATTTCTGACTAGGTTGTACCTTGTTATGGCTGTGCAACTTGTAATTGTTCGTTACAGCAGCAGACTCAGAAGTGGCTTGTCTTTCGATATCCCAGTTCAATACGAGAGTATTCTTCAGCTGTGACTTTGGATCACTTTTTATTTCTGAGGTGATGTATGCTGAGCAAATAAAAGAGCAGTTAATAGTGGAAGACATTCAGAATATGTTCCAGAGGAGAGAAGCAATGTATCACAATTAACAGCCCATACTGAGCCTTTCACTGCCCCCCACACCTTGAAAGACTGTGCCTCATGGCTTTGTTCTCCCTAAAGAAAGAGCTGGTATACATCACTTCAACTGAATCAAGCTTCTGACATAACTTATATGGTTATGTGTCAAACAGGAAATGTTGAAAAATAGACTAAATTACTGTCCTAAAGTACTTGTAGTTTGCATTAGCTCTTTAAACAGATGTGTTGCTGCTAGTGTTACTTTTATTTTTGTCACATTTCTGTTTACAAAAACTGATACTTAACTGGAATTCATGCTGGGCATCCATTAATGTCTTTCCATATAATCCAAAACCGTAACAGATGTTATTAGTCCTCAAAAAGGATTAGGGGTTTTTTTTCCACCATGGACAAAAATATCATACTAGTCTGGGCAACAAACCCTTTAAGAAGCCAAATTGATCCATGCAGCCATGAAAACCCGAGAGGAAAAATGCAGTTATTGATGGTTGTATGTAGTGTTATATATTCTGTATGCATATATATAAGATATATACTATAAAGAAGACTTACAAATCTTACAGAAAAGTATTTTGTTCTGGTTTTACCATTCTCCTGATGAGAAATAATGATCTGACATCTGCTGTGCAGTCAGAGAAAGCTTTCTGTCTGTTCTCTGTGGTGTTTGCCACAGTGTGTAGTTATTAGGAATAGGTGGAAGAAATCACACCCCTTAGCTTTAGGGGCCTGACCTAAAGAGATTAGGTTCCTTATACTCTGTGAAGAAAGGTGGATATTTTCAAGGGTCTATTCAGAATACCTGTATTAGGCAGCAATTAGGATTCCCACTTCAATTCTTTGAATTACCTCTAAATGTAACTCTCTCTGTTAACTGTATAGGGAGCCTAAAAGTCCTGAGGCTTGGCAATGCAAACATCCCTCTTCTGCTGCCACATACTCTTTCAGTGGGGCTGAAGGGAACTAGCTGTGAATGAATCTTTTTAATCTCATGCAAATAATTTATAGACACTAGGTAACACAGTTACAATTTAAGCAACTGTCGATAAGTCTGAAAGTTTTTCCTGAGTGGCTACTTTTAGAAGATACGTCTGTAATCATTATTATTCAGGCTTTAATTTCTCTGATTTGACATTCATGTCCTTCATAGACTTATCTATGTAATGGCGACTCATGGAGCTGTGTTGAATTCACAAACTCATTTTGCTCAGGCCACTGGTGAACATGAGAATTAGTGCACCTCTTTGAGCCAATGCTAAAACACTGTGCAGTCTTACCAAAAGAATGCAGTAAATGTTTATCTGTTCATTTATACATACTCATACAAACATTGTCACAAAAACATTAGTTTTCATACATGTTCATAACAACAAAATATATTTCTGGACAACAAATGAAGGAAGAATTTTAATGTCTAAATTTAAAAATTCCCACCAAAATCTCATTTTAAGAGTTTGTCTGTGTAAATCTAAGATGTACCATCGAGCTATAGGTTAAAATTATATATCCAATCAAAATTAATACTTCGCCGTTATGGTCATTGAACTACCTGCAAAAACTTCCCAAGTATCTGCCGGATGAATTCTGGAAAGTAAAAAAAAAATTAAAATGCTATGACTTAACAAAATTTCATCAGATTAGGTATGCATGCTAAATTACAACTTCATATACATTTCCTAATTGATATTTCAAAAGCAAGAGAGAGAACTGCTGAAGGTATTGAGATAAATGAATATACAAAAGTTACTGAACAAGCTGAATTAACTGAACTGTGTAATTAAAAACGCTTAATCTGAGCAAAAATATACAGCTTGTGTTGAATACAATGGGATCTGGTGGAAGCCTAAAGTCCCCAATATGTACAGTACTGTAGTGTTTCAAAGACATTAACCAGTTCAAAAAGGCTGTAAAGTATTCAGTACTAAAACTTACGGCATTACTATAGGAAAAATGTTTTATCTGTTTTGGGACTTGCCATAAGCTGTACAAGAATTTTTCCCCCTCTATGCCAGTAAACCAGCACCATCTAACACCAAATGTAATTAGTTACAAATTGCCTGTTACAACTTAATTAAACTTCCTTGCCTCTCTGCTGCTTAAGCAACATGTAGATTCTTTTATGTACTTGCCAATTAGTGCATGGGGATTCTGCTTTCTAATTGGATAAAAAAGTAATAAACCGAGCAGTGTACTGTTGATATCCAGAAATGACTTTGTTAAAAAAATAGTGGAGACAGGTTTAATGCGTCAAATATTTATCTCAATTGAAATTGATTAAAACAATTTGAGGTTCCATTAGATATAGATACAATCCTTTTGTTAACAAAGTCCATCTGGTCTAAGAAAGAAAATTAAGATTCGCTAATTGAAATTTGGAAGCTTTTTTCCAAACATGCATAATTCATACTGACAGAAAACAGAAGCTGCTATTCACCACAAACTGTCAAGTAGATGAATGTTTCATTTAGATGGAATTTAAGATTTCACCCAGCAAGAATCTACTAATGCTTATAGTAAGTCACAGTCTGAGAAAAGAAAATCTGTTCTCTTTTTCCTGGTGCAGTATTAAAATCTTCTCTTTTTCACTGTGAAGCCATCTTAACCTTAAATGGCACCACATTTGACCTTTCTCATTGCCAGTACTGGAAGGACGTTTCTAGACCATGAGCATTATTCAGCTGTGCAATCCTGCAACTTCGTTAGCCAGTGATTGTCCTTTTTTTTTAACTTGTCATATATTTACAGAATGCTGCTTTTGCGTCAGGATGTAATTCCATTTTATAGGAAGGCTACATTTAAGTATTCCTCTCCTTGGTTACTTTTCTTCCCTCCTGCCCTGTACTCGGTCCCTCAAAAAACAATCTCAGATCAGATCATTTATTCAGTCTACAAAGTAGTGCCACAAACAGTTAGTTGCATTAAAGCAGCTGAGCAGACTGCAAACTGAGATGCAGACTGGGAACGAGTAGCTGCAGAGAAGATGGGCCAGGAAATTTTAGGTCATTGTGGCCACCATACACTTCACATGATAAGACTATGGCAAGAGGGACATTAGCATAAATCCTCTCTGTTTCAGCTCTCCACCCAACCATGGGACAGCCACAGGTGACCTCTTCCAGGTATGATATTCACCTTTATTCATAATTTCTGAGCTGCTTCTTTATTTTCTTGCCATTTTTGAAACATAAATGAAACTTACTTTTTCCTGAGGAAGTGTAAAGTATCTTGTATTAAACATATTGTTCAACTCAAAGCAAGTTCAGCTTTTGATGAATCTTTGCCTGCATAAATATCCACAAAATAATGAAAGTTCGGCCTTCATGGAAGACAATGGCAATTCTATCACTGGTTTTATTGGTGTTACATTTTGTTACCCATAAACCATTCACTGCTCTTGGAAAAAAACAACATTCAGATGTGAAACATAGTGGTTATTGAATGGTGACGGGGGAAAGAAACTGGTGAAAGAGATGCTATAATTGAAATTTTCCCTTCTGTTTTACAGTATGCTCTAGATGTATTTTGTATCAGGAGAGAGCTTTGCTGAGCTGAGCTAAATAATTGCTCAAGTCAGTGTAATCAGGCAAGAAAAAATCAAAACCATAGCATTCTGAAGGAAGCACAGGTGTTTTCTGTTCTTAGTGAACCACCTGTTTATGAATAAATACAGTAAAGGTAGCAAAAGTGAGGTCTGATTTGATGCTAATTCAAAGATAAGAAAAATTATCAGGAAGAAAGGTCTAAATAAGTGCTGTGTAGATTCAACAAAGTCATGTAATAGAGTGGAATATAATCGCCCTTCAGTCTACATGGCTACAGTGAGGCATAAATACTCAGAATAAAAAAATACTGACACTACAGGTGCCAAAGAATAAGATTTCAGCCAGCGGCTATGTAGAAGGTGCCTGACCTAATTCAGGTAGCTGCAGCAGCTGCCCAGCCACATCCACAAAGAATTCCATGGTGGCTAATTTAGTCTGTTCCTCAGGTACTTCGTCCCGTCTAGAAAAACTTATCCTATGCTTCCAGGATATGAGAGATTCAAATCTTTTTTTTTTTTTTTTTTCCCTCCCCTCTGCTGGACCCAGAGGATGGATCTTATATCATCTATAAGCCAGGAAATTTCTTTTTCTGCAGTTTTCTCGGTGGCTATAAATCCAGCCTGACAACCATAAATGTTTTATTTCAGAAACAATAAAACTAAATTAATAAGAGTGACTAATGACAAAAATAGTATATCTTATTTATGAAAAACTTCTGATTATTAATCATTTTGGACTGAACAGGATAGAATTAATTTTCAGTAAATATCCTGTTCACTGAGTAACACTTCCTTCAAAACTGAGGTGCATTTATAGAGCCCTGAAGAGAAAGCTGAAAGATCACTCAAAGCATACCTTGTCCCAGCAAATGCAAGGATTTTTCCGCTTTCTCAGCTTGTCATTTTCTCTAGAAAGTGCTATAACCCTCTTTTTTTTTTTTTTTAATCTATACAGGGCCAAATTCAGAAACATGTCATCCTAGAGACATTTTAGATTTCGCTATTATGACTATTGAAACTCTGTAGCTGGTATCTAGAAAAAGAGCGTATTTGGTGCAATCCACAGATCAGAGGAACAGAGAGACCTTCTCAGCCTGTGTCAGTCTGAACCCCCACATATCCAAATGAGAGATAAGAGTCCCTAACTCAAAACAGCCTTTATGTTCTAATTTTATGTGACATACAGCACCAAGTAGGAGGGGGGCAGAATAAACCTGCATCCTATGATGCAAGACTTTGGGATTTAAAGTGTCTGTGTGGGGGGGTTGTTGTTTTGTTTTAATTTTTAGATGATGTTGATTATTTCATGCTTTTCAGCTATATTTTTGCATTAGTGCATTAGGTCTGCATGACCTAAAAGCCAGTTACACTCTTCTACTTCTCTGAATAGAAGGATGTTTCCAAGGGAACCACTTGCAGTCCTGTCATCTGGGCTGTAGCCATTTAGCCACTGCTACCTTGAATATATTTGAATATATTTTCTCACTCCTTGCAAATTCTCTGAAAGGTTTCCTTCCTTTGTGCCCTCAGTCTCACTTGCTACCCGCCCACCCTTCTGGTCTTTTTTCAACAATTTCTTGCCAATATGAACTCTATAGCAAAAGCGAATACAGGCCTTTTCTACCACAAGCGTGTTTTAATTGCCACACTGCTGTCAGGGTATGGAAAACCATAGCTAGATCCCTACTGCAGCCTTAATGAAGTGACAAGTGGCTTAGTATAAAACTAACATCATGATTAACACCAAGTGGTATTATTAATGGAGTATACAACTCCAGTTTTCCCACCTTATCTCATCAGTCTGAGGTTAATCACCCATTTTTCTCATTTATGTCTTCACGCACTAACCTATTTCTAACTAATAGCTAGAACCTCAGCCCCTACACTTTGCAATAAAAACAAAATAAGTACAATATTCAAAAATTAAACAGCTAAACCAGATTTACTGAACAGATACATTCCACTCGTGACGTGATTTGAGGTCCCAATTTCAGTGCTTGATTAAATGTACATTTTTCACTAGTTGCATAGAGGCCTGGTAGATGGCCAGGAGGAATGATTTATGATGGACCTGTCTTTCACAAAATATGTCTTCCCTCTGCTATTTACCCCAGCAGCTGTCGGCAGGGACAGATTTCTTTTAGTAAGCTACAGTCTAAGTATCAGTCCCAAGTACCTCAGAAGAACAGTCAGATTATTCAATATACATAACACCAATGCTGCCTATGCTTAAAGCACAGTCATAACCCATCAAAGCTAATTTAAATTCTCCCATTCACCTCAGAGCTTTGTATCAGACCACACACTTGATTCTGAAAAAGTATAAGCATTTCACTAAACCTACTGAACGATCAAAGTTCAAGGTGTGACTTGGAGTTCTACTGGATCAGGGTTGTCCTGTGCTCCTACAGAGAGAACGTGCATAGATACATCCCACAATAGGCAAAGCCTCTAGTTATTTTTCAGACGTAATATTGGCTGTTTCCATATCGGTTTTAAGAAATAGGCCAAAGTGCTTCTCAGTTCCCTCAGAAATCATTCATTAGTATCAACTGGAGATATGACAGGATAAATTTCTCCATGGCCTCATCTTGTTGAAGGTCAAAAGTTTTTTCTTGGTAGCCAGAACATGAAAAGCCACAAATTAATGGCCACATCTTTGTGGCCAAAAGCATCAAAGGCTGGATGAAAGGATGAAATCTTACAGAGCTAATGCAGAACTTGCACTGTAGATGTATACGTTTGAGTTAGCTGTTTGGAATCCCTTTACACTTACTGTACAGTTGACTAGAGGAGAAAAATTTGCATCACAGTGAATTGCAAAATTGTTTCTGCTACAGTTTCAGCTAAGATGCATCCTAAAGCAAAACATAGAGCACAGTGAACATCCTGATTGCAGTTATGGCCTTAGAAGTGAGAAAGGCAGCCAGACTTGCAACACCAGTCATAAGCCACAGAAACGCAGGTGGTAGGGCTGGTCTTACAAGGAATAAGATCACACTGTATGAGTAAACACTTGATGTTGCACTTAAAAAAATCTTGCTTTAATATTTACCCTCAGAAGCATCCGGTGTTGACCAGATTAATCCATTTTTTTTAGCAAAGTCACCGATAAAAAAACTGCATTGCTAATCATCAGTTGTCTTATTTTAAAATTTAAATCTCAAGCCTTTAAGACCAGTTTCAAATGACACTAGCATTAGTTAATGTATACTTATATTTGGGAGATGCAGTTAATTGGAATACAGTGAATAATTTGTAAATAATTTATTGGATGGGAGAATAACTAAAGCAGACAGGAAACTCAGAAATTTGAGTCCCTATGAAAAACAATAGGACTTCCATTCCTAAATCTATTTACAGCTTCAGGACATCCCCTCTTCCTTCAGTGCTATAATTTTCATAAATCGTGTTTAGATTCTATCTATGGCTTATTACCTGATTTTCATATATAGCTTTCCCATTCAATTTCTTCAGGAGTTTTTGTTTGTTTGCTTGTGGGACATTTTTGTCAGTATTTACCATATTATATGGAAGTGACTTGATTAGATTTCTGCTTATTGGGAGAATTATTTATGTCTAATTGTTTGTGCATTGCTAACACAATGCCTGATATGGCACAAGACAGAAAATAGGTTTTAGCCAAAAGTTAAACACTTGAAAGAGAGCTATTAAGAACACAAAATTGAAGAAATGCTCATTAATATGCTTTGTTCGTAATATTCACCCTGCATAATAAGAATTGTGGAGGAAGTGAAATATCTAGTGAAAACCATGAGATGATTCTGGTATTCCAAAACTGTAACACTGATAATTCTTCAACTATAGCTTTCACAGCTAGGAATCACTTATTACTGGTACTTCTTAGGTATGCAATACTTAGTCCATAATTAAGGCCTCAAAATGTAATCTAAACTGCATACAAACAGGAGAGCTCTGTGAGGCATTTACATTGCCTTGTAATGAAAGGTCATTTCATAGGAAAGGAGCTACACTGAGACAATACAAACTAAGGCTGTATGTCTCTTGGCCTGGAAAGTGCAGAATAGTTTTTCCCATGGACACTCCAGACAAACTTTAAATAAGTAGAACAGTGAACGTCAGGACACTGGGTCAGTACTATTCTCTAAGCCCTAAGTAGTCAGAACCTCCATTTCTTAAAGCCATCTTGTCTTACAAACACCCTATAATTTTAAACTTCTTTAAAGTGGAATAGGTTACACAGTGTGATTTTAGCTACTCTTGAAATAATTATTTATGTAGGATAGCTCTGTAAAGTGTGGGGGTGAGCTTGGTTGTCATTATAGGATTATATGCTGTCCTTTACAGAAATACCTTGCCTTTTCCCAGGACAAAGAAAAAAGACATCCAGAGTGTTATCAGACTACCACACTATATTTTGCAATCAAGATACACAGGAATTAAAGGCAAAGACAGAATGGATAATGTGAGCTAAATTTTCAGCTAACCTCTAGAAATGTACCTCTAGTTGTTTGCAATGAGATCACTAGCAATATTCCATAATAATTGAAGTTTGTGAATCAATACCCAAATGTCTGTGTCAACAATATATCATCAAGATGTGAATCCAAGAGGCTGAAGAGGAACTCAGCAGGTCTATTAATGCCGTTCCTTTATTTCCATGACCTTGCACGTGGTGGCCCAAAAATCTCCCACGGTCTTACAATTCCCATTTCACTTAAATCAGATGCAGATGATAAATAGACAGATAAATAAAATTAAATACATTTTATAAATATAATCAGCTGGCAAAGCATGGTGGAAATGGGAAAATCACAAAGGTCATTGTATCAATTATCTGCATTACAAAGTAGTGAGTAATACAACATTGTACATTAACTTCCAACCAGATTTAGTGACTGGATAATAACGACTGGAATAGAAATCTGAAAACTTACAGATAGATTCACAGGGGCTGTAAGTGATAACCTAATTTTTAGGTTCGTTCATTTCCTTCATATTTTTTTTGCCTGTGAGCTGGAACACTATCTTACTGTGATTCCCTTCTTACCTTAAACATGATGTGCAAATATTTGTATGTGAGCCTTAGTGAAGCCAAATTCCAGGTCAGATCATACTGGGTATTACTGCTGTAGTTCATACACTGAAGAATCCTTGGAGATGGTTGCATACACTTCATTAAGATGTTGTGGTTATATAAAGTATATAAAGTCTTTTAAGGTGCTGTGATGCTCGTTATGGATTTTTAAAACCAAATAAAGATTAGCACTGCAGACTGTATTGTGTAGAGTACAAAGCTGTCATGGTTCAGCGTCTGGTGGGTCTAAACCTCATTAAAGCAAAAGAAAGGTAAGACTGCTTTCCAGCTTGCAAGATCAGGTCTTGCAGAAGGCACTGTATAAATGGATTATTAACCCTAAATAGTTAACTACATTAATACCTGTTCCCACTCTTTTGTCAGGTATCAGGCTGTCAACAGATTAACTCTTAGTACTTAGCAGGGGACCTGTGAGTCAGTTGTCAAGTGTTTTAATATTTACCAAGCTGGAGTGAACTGACATCTAGCAACCAGAGCCCCTAGATGTGGCCAACCTCAAGTGAAAGTTGCTGTGGCTTTAAGATGGGAAGAATTAGGAGAGTAGAATTAGGAGAAGAGTAGCAGATGCAGCTGACTGCAATGCTCTGGTTTAGCTAAAGATTCTGAAAGAAGCATTAAGGTAGAAGAAAGAATAGCATTCCCTGCGCTGGTGTGAGTGACATCCATTGGAATTCGTGAAATGATTTCAGTCTAGGTCTTAATGTGCAAGAGTGCCAATCTAGTGGAGCCGCATATTGCTGCTAATTGGGATCCTTCAGCTCTGAAGGCCGTTAGTCTCACCAAAGAGCAGGAGGAGAAAAAACATTCTCCTAGGCTAGAACAAGTTATTAGACATTGTCCTTGTAAGTAATTATATATATAACTGCAAAAAAATCTAGCACAAGTGGCTCGGCCCTCTTCAGACTAAGCTCTGACAAACTATGCTAAATTATCACTAAATTTAGTATAATTTTTCTTCAAATGCTTTCAAAAAACCTCCAGTCCAGGCACTTGTTTTTCTCTTTTAAACACGGTCAGTTCAACAGCTTTAGACACACTGGCCTCATCAAAGGACTATAAAGGTCACAAATAATTTCTTCCTATCCACCAACAAAGTAAAGTTGGTAAATGAACCAAGCATCGCTTACTTGTTAGTGAATGAATGGGATGATTGCTTCCTATATTCCAGATTATATCATTAAGCCAGATAAAATAAAATAAAATAAAAAAACAGCCAAAGGCAGTGTCCATGTTAGTCTCAGAAAATGTCAGCTTTATTCTGTTTCTGTCATACTGAGCGTCTCTTATTTGCCAGTTAAAATGTAGGGGAATAAACTGTTGCTTTTTCAGATGCTTATTTGGCTCGCTTATGTTTATAAATAAGAATGAAGCTTCCCATAGATAAATTAATAAAGTCCCAAGCCCTGATTCCATTTCCTCAAAGCTCTATTACTGAAATATAGCTGGGCATATTACAAGATAAAAAACATTCATGGAGAGTGCACAGCATTGTTAGCTAGTCTGAAAATATCATGTATATTCATAATATTTCTTTCTTCAGCATGAGCCAAGTACAGAAGCACGAGACTATTTCTGTAATGTGGACAATTTTAATCAGCCCAACGAAGGGATGAGGCTTAACTCCACCTCATTTTCAGAGTCCGGCTTTGACGTGGTGTGTGAAGTGATGGCCTTGGGCTCTGCTGCCTTGGTGACGTAAGGACAGATGATGTGGTAGTATCCTGTGTCTCTGGACTTCTGAAGGACCAGCTCATCTCCAGGCAGATTACGTCCCCCTTTTGCTGAATGCAGCAGTCCCAATAGACGTTTCCCTGGCTACCCGGGCATGAATATCTGAGAGCGTATGAATAACTGGCACTATGCTGCTACCCCCCCTGCGCCCTGGCAATCTTCCTGCTTGAAGGGCCAAAACTGGTTAGCAGGAGGTTGAGCAGCATGAATTTGCCTTATTGAAATAATGACATGTTTTCTTATTTAAAAACAAAAATAAAACCTGTTCATTTTACCCAACAAGAGAGGCATTTGTGTTCAGTAGAGACATAAAGATTTTTTGTCATAGCCATTGCAGTGCTGTGAAACGTTTATTCAGCTGCCGATGCTCTACCATCGCTTCATAAAATTCCTCTATTTAGTCGCTAACCAGTAACTGCAGTAACAATTAAGCATGTTCCTTTCAGCTGGATAATTAAATGCCAAAAACCCTCACCACTCAATATGTAATTCACTCAACATCTTGCTGTTTGAAGGGACTAGTGTTCACAGATAGGATGGATTGAATTCCTAACAACATCTGGCATGAGCAATGGAGTTGGCTGTCTCAGTAATAGCATTACATTCATGGTAGGAATGACAGCTAAATGTAGAGAGATGGATGGGCCTTTTCTCTGAAGTGGCAGATTCATGGTTGTAGCCTAATGAATCAGTATGTTGTAACCCCTGGCCATGTACATACTGGCCTGTTGGTAGTGACAAGCTGCATCAGGAGGTCCAGAGTAAATTGTAGTTGTCAGTTCTAATGGAGAAGGATGCTGGCTTATAAGTTACTGGGAAAGCTGAGTATAGTTTCCATTCCAATAATCTGGATCAAAACACTTCCTGATCGCCTCGGTCAATTTATTCTGTCACTTAATTAAACAAAAAGCTTTACAAATCTCCACAGTAAGAGCAAAGGACAAAAGGAGACTCTTTAACCTTGGAAAAAAACAAATGTAGATGTTAGGTCTCAAGTAAAGTTTCTTTTTTCATAGGATCTGAGTTTATAGAAAGATTTAGAGTACCTATGTGTTTCAATGTGCCTGGATGTCCTAATTTTGTAATGTGTTTTCTACATTGAAACCATTGAGAATGAAGGATGTTCAGTGCAAGCCAGGCTTTCGACAGCATCCTACAATCAGACACACAAAAACCTACTTAAAAATAATAATTCTTCTAATGTCTAAATGGATTAGATGATGATCCAACTCCTGAAGAAACAGTGTTGCAATTAATAGATTAAAAAGAGTATGCCCTAGTTCTCTATATGCTTCTGATAGATTGAGAGTGGGGGAAGGGAATACAGATAAAATAGCAAAAAAGAAGAGGGGTGTGGGGTTTTTTTAATTGTCTTCTGCTTAGCAATTAACTGTAAGTGATTGCTGGATGTTGTTTTATTTCAGGCCTCGAAGGACACAGAAAAGAAATAATAGATGTTTTGAATGTACACTATTGACACTTATCAATATGATCCCTTCCACATTTCTTAAATTGCACTACATTAATTAGCTGAAGTCTAGAAGGAATGATGCCTGAGTAGTCTGGGCTGAACAGACTTGTCCCTTGAGAAATTAATTCAGTATATACGTGTCCATTATTAGCATTTTCCTGCCTCACTGAAATATATTGTGCTGAACTGTGAAATACCTAAAGCAGAAGCCATTATGTTGCAGACCATAATATATTCTGCAAAGCTCCAAAGAGTGCATTTTAACCAGCCCTATGTTTGCACAGATTTTTTTGTGTCTGCTATTAATGTGTGATGATTCAACTCTGCCCCTTCATTTCTCTGTCTCTAAGCACTCTTAAAAACATGATTTGTCTCGGAAGAAAAGTTGTTTCCTGATGACATATATTTATTTATTAAGGAAATGTACATAAGCTCTTGAGGAATACAGAAGATGTTTTCAAGAGAACTCTCAAACCAAGATAAATTAAATAACAACTGCATTTTGCCACAGAAACTATTACGTGAGCACTGTATTTTCAAAAGAGACAGGATTGTGGTTTAGGTTCACTAGTGATGCGTCCTCTAGGAGATAATCTTGTAGCAGCATTTATTTTATAAATTTTTAGATTGTGAGTAAATGTGTTTGTCCACAGGGAAATTTTGTTCTTATAACCTGAAATTGTATGCTGCAACTCTTGTGAAACTGGCAGAGGTATTAATTACACACATGCACACACATTTGTATTGGTTGCTATTTTTTATTACTGTTAGTTAGATTGGACTGCATAGTTATTTATTTCAGCAATACTAAATTGTCCAAGCAACGGGGATTCTTGTGTTTTGTCACTGTAGTCTCAGAGCAACAAAGTAGCAGAGCCAGAAACTGTTGTCATTTTTTTTACAAAAGGGGCCTGTTAGATTGTAAGAGCCCTGTACATGGTCTTCTTAGAAAGACTTGTCTTTGCACAGTGCCTGAAACAAGAAAGCTGTTAGTTGTTGAGGAAAACCAAAAGTAAATAAGAAATATTAATTAATAATCTATCTAATAATGGAAAAACATATATAAATATCAAGTTTGAGGTCATGAAAGCTGGTCTAAGAATGGATTTTGCACGTATTGGAGAAAAAAAAAAAGATTTAAGACACTTTTGGAACAAAAAGTATCATGTTTTAAGAAACATCACATGTCCATCACCATCTTATCAGATAAAAAGAGTTTATTCTTAAAACAATTTTTAAATAAAATAGATTTCAGAAGGAAAAAGTTGTTTCCAAGTAAAAACACAAACTCTTTCTTTCTGGTTGGGCCAAAATTTTTACTTCTTCTCTCTTTTCTCAAACCAATGAAAGTGTCTTGTCAAAATCCAAAATCATTTGGCAAAACATTATTCTTCCATATAAAAGGCTTTGAGAAATATTGTGTGTTTCCATCTATTGCAATCATAATAATAAGTGAATTCATTTGGCTATCACTGAGTTTCTAATGGGAACTGAAGGAAGCAAAGGCAGTCCTGCCAGAGTACATGAAATGGTAAGGGTCCCACTGATTTTATAATGTTTTACCACAGTGGAGTTTTTCTCACTCGCTCTTTGACATTCACAGAGTTGATGTTTCTTAACTCTACCCAGTTCTGGATAGAAATGGGAACAGGTTTGTCACAGGACATTCTTGACATGGAGTTAAACAGCTGTAGAATTCCCTTCTCAGCGTGGCTGGCCAGGGGTGAGGTTAAAAACATACTTAAAACATACTTTAAAAACGTACTTTAAAAACAAACTTTCTGATGTATTTGTTATGGATTTTTATGAGGACAAGGAAGGAGGTAAGACATTGGCCTGCAGAATGGAGTAATTTGAGCCATTTCTACTGAAAGGACTGGTGGAATTTCAGGATTATTTGCAGGTTCAGCCTGCAACTTTCAAAGCTGCCTACAGAGTTAACTTGCTAAATTCCATATTTCATAAAGCAGCCTTAGAAATATCATCAAGTCTGTTTCAGAAGTTTGATGCTCAATAACTAGAGGCAAGTTGTGGAAAAGCAACGAATTGTACTGATAGAAAGGTACAAGATCCATGTCAGCACAGAAAGCTCTATTCACCATATACTGAGTGAGGCTAAAAAAAAGATGGATATGTGAGGCTTGCAGTCCCCAGTTTCAGCAACTGGGAGTGATGGCAGCTGCATAAAGGAGTAGACAAGTATCCACAGGCCTGAACTCTAGGTCACTGTCATGTAACAGGAGCTGAAAAGTCCGGAGGTAGAAAATCTGTGATTCTAAATGGAACATTATTGAAATGTATTTGTTATTTATTAAGGTGAAATAGTTAATGAGGCACTTTTTGCCCTGACTTTTTGATGGCACAGTAAAAAATATTGGCCACTGTTGGGCAGGTGGGGGATGGGGAAAATCTACAAGATTTAAAACCCACTTCAAAGCATGTCCTGTCGAAAAGTTTAGCCTGAATTAATACTATGTCATAATTAAAATTTTAGAAGAATAGCACACACAGTAAGGAAGAATGCACAAGCAGTTGTCAGAACATTTAAGGGGGCATTTCTCTTGTTTTTAATTAAAGTGGTGTTAATATGAAAAGTGGTAAAATAGATGACCACCATTTGCAAACTACAGAGAAAATAGTGATTGAAATTTTTTCATAAAGTTGATCTGAGTTCAGCAGTTCATTTTCTTTTCCTAATCCTTGAAGTGTATTGTCGAAATACACTACGGAATGGCATCTTGGATTATGTTAATTGAGATTTTTTACTTTATTGAAAATGTCACTTCATAGAAATCAAACCGATTAGAGCCCAGGAGCACACTAAACTTCTTCTGAAGAGCTTACACCAGGTGGCAAGAGGGAAATAATACATGGAACAGAGAGATCATGAAGGAAAGGCTGAGTTTCAGGCAGAAACCTTAGATTGAAATTTGTTGTACAATTACTAAATTTAGCAGCTAAATGAGTTCCAGGAACAGGAGGATGATGATACCTATATCTAAGATGACACATCCAAACCATTTTCCCTCTATAGCAAAATGGGAATTGTTTTTTCTTACATCTAAATAGTTTTTCTTATGAAATGTTTTTATTTGTACCCTTCTGTATTGTCAATCAACTCTACTGCATGTTTTAGGAAATCATGAAAGTTTTCAATGACAGAATAATGATGTTCTGAATTTGATCAGCCCTGCAAGAAATTTGGAGGCTAGTTTCTGAGCTCTTGTGAGAAACAAAATATTCTACTGATGTGTTGAGGAAATTTAATGAAAGAAGATCTGTATTTATCTTTCCTTTATACTACATTTTATACACTTAAGTCATCTACTAATCTACAAGGGCAGCTTCTGGCCTGCTAAGGTTTTCAGAAGGAGGAGGGTAATTTCCCTTATTTGGGTGAAGGAACACATCTTCTGGAAAAAAAAGCTATAGCATAATATTCTTGACTGAAGAAGAAATTTTAGGTTCTTTCTTCTTTTTTTTCCCACTGTATTTCCAAAAGAAAACATTTAGATGTGAAAGTTAATTTGTTGCTTTAATTATAAGACTAGATTCAACCTATCCCAATTCTCAATTTTGCCCTTTGATTTAGTATTAGATACCAAAGAACCCTCTGTACTTATGCTGCAGGCTGGAGAACATGTACATTTTCCTTAAAATAACAGTGCTGGATTGTTGGGTTTACAGATGTAAATTTTGACATTGATTTTGAGCATTTATTCACAGATGGCTAAAGGACACAAATCACTGACTATGTTGATTTCTTATGAAATCTAGGTCATTTCACCAAAGCTGGATACAGCCAAGAATATTCAGATTTGCTTAAATATAAGGTCAAATAAATTGACTTTTTAACTTAAGGTAACTAAAATTGTAGGTATTTCAGAAAATGTATTTTTGGAACTCTATTTGATATGAGGTAGAATTCTTTCATGTATTTTCTGCTCATGCTTGTGCTTTCTTATTGCTAGCATTTGTCATCCCAAAATGTTTCAGGGTCTGTATTGGCATCACCACTTTCCCATGCAGAATTACAACATGTTCCAATTTAATTAGGAGTGGCATCTCTTATTGCAATGCCAGCAACAATTTTAAACAAATACCATCTCCTGCAGTCTTTTGTGTGCAATTAACCGAAAGCTACAGAAGGAGACTTCATATCCCATGGTGTTCTGAGAGGAAACACTGTCCCGTTAAAGGTTGCATTCAATTGTTTCTTCTGTCACTGAGAAAGCCTTGTTCTAACTGAAAAACAGTTAGTACACATTTCTATTGTAAGAATGGGTGGGGTTGTAATTGCAACAATTCACTGTTAATAGATGCCACAAGGGAAGACTATATGTGAGCAGCAGAATGCTTTAAATCTGATTTGTACTACAAGTCTCTAATTTTCAAAGGAAAAAAAATGCTAGTACCTCCTTGAATTAACTTTTTTAACAGTCCATTGTTTGTCACAGTCTTTTAGGTGCTTCATCACAACATGGCTTACTTTTTAATACTCATCATGCCTTGTTAGTCTCCTTTTGTTTTATTTCTCCCCCCTCCCCCTTTCAAGAAATGAGCAATATCACTGGTTTTCACTTTCCCCTTTGGGTACTGCCATTATCAAGACGTCAGCCTTATTTCTGGGAATTGTTTTGCTCTAGCTATTTCATTTTGCTCAGGATTTGCAGCAGCAACATGTGACACATTTGGGGGTATATGGTTTAGGGCTCATTGTTTTTAAATTACTATTGCCAAAGTATAGAGTTTATGTTGTATGTTGAACCCTGAGTATCTGCAACATCTCCTCTTGAAAAATTTTGGCAGGTCAGAATTTTTAGTTAGTAGCATTGAGTGTTCATTTAGGACAAACTTCTATTTTTAAGGTGAGCTGATCCTGGAAAATCAATAAAAGGGCTTCTGTACATTGCTAAGTGTCACTATCAACACTGATATGTTAAGGAAAAAAAACAGAAAGGGATCAAAGAAATTTTAGGATGTTGTATATATTGCTCTTTCAAGGGAAGATACTTCCATGGAAGCAAACATGATATAGGAGAAAAAGAAGTGTTCTTATAAACTCTTTTCTGGGGGAGAAAAAATGCTTTTAAAATACCTTGGATAAATTAATGGTAAAGAAGTGGGAGAGAAACTCCTATTCCAGGTTTAGGTCTACTCCACGGATGTGGTAGTACAAACATTCAGTTGACATCATATCTAACCTGCAGCCTTGAGTCACTTATGTAAGCACTAAACTGGAGAGGAAGAGGATGCTCAGATGTACTTTTGTGCCCACAGTTTCCCACTGACTTGTTTCATGGAGAAATCCTCTGCTTGTCTTTCATACTTGAATAGAGAAATCGAGCAGCTCATGACAGCACTAGGTGTCACCTTGCCAAGCCTGTGACATTTCCTGCTCAGGTATTCCATCCTCAATAGAGTATCTGATGTAGGAATACTGGGCTAAATACAGCACTGTATTTTGTCAAAATACATTATTTCTTAATGAAAAGAAGTGGAGTTACATACACAAAGTCAACTACAGTTGATGTTCAGTATTAACCTCAATGTCTTCAACACTACAATCAAGCATTAAGAAAATTCCTTTTAGGTGTGGCAGAAGAGTAAAAAGTTATCTGGGTCTAAAGAAACAAGAATTTTGGATGGGATTGGTTGCGCAGTGACACGATGGGCATTTCTACATACACACCAGGTGTCTAAACTCACTTTATAACCAGTGGTACCTAAGGCATAGGTATCTACTTTAGACTTAGCTGCACTATCCTCATAGCTATTCCAGGTTAACTTGTGGCTGTCAGCTGCTTAAATACAGACATGTAGTCCTATCTGAGATGGCTGGGGTATCACAGACACAAAGCCAGGGCTGGCAGATACAATCTAAGATTTTGGGGTAGATGTGCACCATGCTGGACCAACAGCTGGAGTTTGGCTTCACAAGTGGTGAGTTTTACCTGTAGCAAGTGAGCCAAATATTTTGCCAAAGCTGGGGGAGAAGGTTGTTTTTCTTCCTTCTGTCATATTTTTTTATCATAGCAAATGTGGGGTTTGCTGTTAAGTTACCAGGGTTCATAATCAAAGAGGTAGAATGGTGAGTACACACATACACTTGTCCTGTGTTAGTATACTCAGGCATAGCATGCAAGGATATATGCAAGATCAATATAAACATGTATACATACATGTTAAAACCTTCATATATAAATATCGAGTGATTTAATCCATTAGAAATCTTTAACCTTTTTTTGTTTCCACAGAGCCCTGATATTCCATTTTCTAAAATGTCTTCAGCTGATCAAAATTATTCATTACAACTTTTTCCAAATTGTTTCTCCTCAAATGAGAGATGTAGTTCACCCTGCCTGACCGTTGCTTGCTGACAGGAACAAACTTTCTTTTCCATGCAGATCACTAATTACAAGTACTTTCACACTGGTTTGATCCCACATCCTATAAAGTTATGGATTAAACCTTCGGTGACATCTACAGAAAGTTTCATCAAAGAAGTGTTGAGTGCCTGATGTCATCAAATTCAGCAGTCTATTTCAGAGGTCCATATTGGAGATTCTTTTGGTCATTTTTTTTATACTTTGACAAGGCTGCAAGAAAGTATAAAAATCTCCTAAGCAGTGTATTTTGCAGAGAGATCATATCACAGTCTATGTTCATAGGGATTCTTTATTCACTTAAGGACCAAATTCCCCATCTTTGTTTGCAAAAGGAACACTGTCAGAGGGCAGTGTCCTCATGCTGTCACTAATTTCAAGTGGCTCCTATCTGAGCAGAATCTTGTTGTCAGCTCTGACTTCAGTGGGTGGATGCGATAGGAACTTAGTGCCTTTCCAGATATTGCTTGATATTTTCTGCCATTGTATGTTTTTCTTTAGCCAGGAATTTCTAATCACTATTTAAAAACTAACCATAATGAAGTTTTAATGAAGTTTGAACCTCATTAGTCAAAAGTAAACAAAGGTTTCCTCTCAGAAATGCCTCTTTTTCCCAACAACTACTTCTAATCCAAGTAAATTAATTTTCCAGTCTTTACTTTTAATCCATTCTGGAATCTTAAAATTAATTTTCTCTTTAATATAACTTTAAATTGGCTTTTTCCTTTCTAACTCCCCAGACAACCAATGTGTCAGCCAACTTGGTCATACATAATAACTTCTTATATTAGTCTTGGTAATAGGGGAGTCCTTCAGCACCCCTCTTCCTTAGAGCAAAAGAAACTACACAAAAGTGTGCCAAAAGGCAGACTGTGAGGCAGAGGTGCTGACATCTATAAACACAAATGGAAGAAAAGTAAAAAAATAGAAGTGAAGTGAGCCAAGTGGCTTTGGGGAAGCTGGGTATGTTAGCTCAATTTACCAAAGGTTTAAGAGTTTTGAATGATAAAAAGGCAAAGGGGAAAGTAAACAGGAGAAAGGTATTGTGAAAATAAGAGCGACTGGGCTGAGAAGGAGACATGGAAAATGAGGCTAGTGGCAGGGAAGTGTAAAAAAAGGTGTGGAACAAAGAATTATCTGGAGATTCTTATCCTGTACAGTAATTTACAATGACAGAAACTGATTTCCTTCTGTAGTCTTCTGGTTTTGCAAATATGTACAGGTAAGGTCAAGTGGCTGTAAAACAAGATGTCCTTGCCCTGCTGTTACCACTCCAGCTAAGCAAACCCAGCCTTACTCAGCAATTGAGGGGGAAATATAGAAGTGGGAGTTGGTTTCAGTCTGGCAGATGACCTGCGCCAGAATTCTGGGCTGTTGAGAGAATGGGAAGCTGTAGGAATGGACAGCAGGGAGGTGAAACAGGAATTAAGGAATCCTAAACCAGATACAACTTAAAACTGGGGAAAGCAAAAGCTAGTACCAGGTTTTCCTACCACTTCTATTGTGGTCATGTTTAAGATTCCCAGCGACAAAACAGACACAAAGAAAGCTTCAGTTCTGAAGAGTGACTGGGCTGTGTGACAAGAGAAAAAATGTTAATACAGGTTAATGCTAATATTTTTAACATTGTAAAACTGAAACTTAGTGTGAACTAATTTCGTGTCCATGGGGGAAATTAGAACTACTTAGATTGATAGTTCTTCACTGCATCACAATATACTGTGTAGGCACGCTTTCATAAAAGGATGACAAAAGACAAAATAGAACAAGACTGACTAAAAAATTGGACATACCACAATGGACTGATTTAAAGTTAGGAAACAGAAGTTGGGAATAAATGGTTATTTCCTACTCTTGAAGGGAAGTGCCACAAGCACTTTGCTATTGACCATATTCCTAAAAGGAGATGAGCTGCAAAACGAGTTTGTTGATGCCACCAAGTTATTCAATGTAGTAAGAATGAGGGCAGACTATGAAGAAATCCATAGTAATACTCAGTGACTGGGCACCTAGGTGACAGATGAAATGCAATGCAGATAAACATGAAGTCATGCACATAAAAAAATAAAAATTGCAGCTGCAGATATAAAATTATTGTTTCTAAGCAGTTCATTAAAATTCAGGAATAAAACCTCTCTGTATGACAGATCGTTCATAAAAATACCAATGCAACACTCAAAATATTGCAAATTATTAGAAAAGGGATAGAGAACAAAACAAAATGTCATGTGTTTTCCCACACCTTGAACACTATATGCACCTGAAAAAATGTTTATCAGAACTAGAAAAGGTCCAGAGAAGAACAAAAAAGATGTTACAAGGAATAAAAAAGATTTTGTAAAAGGAGTGATTATGTAGTTGTAGAAAAAAAATGACATTACAGTGCTCTACAAAATCATGAATGGCACCGAGACTTATAGACATAGGTAGATATTCACTGTCTCATCTTCCAGAAGACCCAGAAGCCATCAGATGAACCTGGTGGGATCCTCAATCTACATGAATGAAGGGTGGACAAACAACCTTACTGTAAGGAAACCATTTGACTTGAAAATAGCTGGAAAAGGGCGTTATACATATTCGGGTTGTCCTTATTCTTATCAAGGCAGCTACTATCCAAGCAGAATACAGAGCTAGACAAATATTTGGTCTGAAACACAATAAAATATCTTATGTCCATATAGTTTTATAACCATCTGATCAATTTGAGTTAAAAAGCATGATAACTTACTATTTGCATTACAGTAAAACTGAATGATCAAAATAAATTCAACGTATTGTGCATTAATGCTCCTAAGAAACTTTGACACTTGTAAAAATATTCACAATCCCAAAACTTCAGACACGTGATAATTCATCTCAAACTGTTAACTATCTGGGGTAGAGTTTTGTCAGCAACATTGTCAGCCCAGTCTCTGTGTGCAGGCCAATTATTTATACACTGATAAGCATATATTTTTAGCTACCTTTCCAGCTGCTGCTGCTATTGTTAGGATTTGGGGTTTGTTTTGGTTTTGGGTTGGTGTATTTTTTCGTGGCAGATGACAATAATAACTTGTGTTAAGAAGTGCTGCATTTCAATACCAGGAAGAGCTAGTTAATACACAGAAAAGGATTTACATTATTCTCTTTCAGAGGAGCAAAGTGGGAAAAATGTTGAGAACCTATAGGACATTAGATTTAGCTAAAGGTAGATACATTTATTGAATTAATAATAATGGTGACAGGTAGTTTACTCTCAGCAAATAAATGCATCAATAGTTAGTAATAACAACTGGATTCTCTTCCCCATCCCCGTCGTCCCCATCCCCATTTGCTGAAGTTCTAGGCAAAGATTATTTGGCTAATGGCCTGATTGTATCACTAAGGCCCAGGCTCAGAGCACATAGCTAGACTTCTAGTACCCCTCTATGAATTCCTAATCAGGAATCCTATGAGCTAAAGCCTCTGACAGTATCTGTGCTCTGCGTAAAACATACAAGTGGCTTCTGGACCTTCACATGCAGATGTCCAGACCATACATAGAAAGTAAGCAAATATAAGCAAAATAACATGTTTTTCAAAAATAACATAGCTATTCATTTTTTTCTAAAAATAGTAATAAATATTCTTTTTCAAGCTAATTAACTTATTACTCATTTTCTGGAAAAAAAGTCTTGACATTCATGTTTTGTAAAACACTCAGAAAAAAGCCCCAACAAATATCCTCTATAACTAAAACTATTGTGGTGACCGGTTCACCAACAGCCCTGCAACATTATTCAAAGCACAGCATTTAAAGCAAGACATGTTCTGGCAATTCATTCCCAATTGTAATTTTTAGGGGTGATTTTTAATGGCAGGCAAAGTAAGCTACCATGAAGAAATGCAAGATATGGCACTAAAAATATATATACCATAGAACTGTAGAATGGTTTGGGTTGGAAGGAGCCTCTGAAGATCATCTAGTTCAAGCCCCCTGCAATGAGCAGGGACATCTTCAACTAGATCAGGTTGCTCAGAGCCCCGTCCAACCTGACCTTAAGTGTTTCCAGGGATGGGGCATCTACAGCCTCTCTGGGCAACCTGTGCCAGTGTTTCACCATATATAAAAATGCAATTTGCTGAAATTATTGCTCACAGGCAAGAAATGTTTTCTGGTTAAAATTGTCAAACTGGTAACAGTGATGAGTCTAATTTTCTTAATATTTTATTGGCAAGTAATGGAGAGTGGGAGGAGAAAAAACTCCTCTAACTCTAAAACTACACAGGAGTCAAAGTCAATTTGTATTTTATATATGAGGCCAAAAGTAGGACAAGGCATAAAACTCTACATAAACCTATGCAACGTGTGAAAGGAAGGCTTTATTTTCAAAATTAATGTACTTTTTCCCTAACCTTTTCTTCAAAACTACTGTAATGCCACTAGATTAATTTTCCATTCCAGCATTCTTCAACATGTTCTAATCTTCTCTGGCATCTGAAACATGATTTCTTATCAGCAAAACTGACTTCTTCTCCATCTAGTCCTGTGAAGATATTTAAGGATCCCAATCTATGTAACCTAGCGTCTGAATTACACTGGTCAAGGTTTAATGTATTAAAACGAGGAAGAAGAAGTAAGAAGCAAAATAGTCTAATGAAGTGGCAGAACTCACTATTTTCACTTCAGAGCACACTGCTCAGCAGCTTGTGCAATGAAGACAGAATTTACTTCAGATTGCCACTGTACACTTTCTGTTCAATTTGCTGGGCAGACAGTATACATCTACCACCTTTCCTAATAAACTCAGAGTGTGATTTGTTTCTCAAAGAATCCCTCAGATTTGTGAAAATAGCTGAACATGTTTCTTTTATTTCATTGGCTTAAAAAACTCTTGAACGGGTAAATTCTTGTAATCTGGCCATGTTCTAGCCTCTGATTCTGGGTTTGTTACTGTAAAATTCAGGTTTAATTTATGTAAGAGGGAATTTTTGTATTTTTCTACATAGTAAAGGGGATATTATTTTATGCAGTGAAATGTGTATATGTATGGAGCACAGCCCAGTGTGTAATATAATGCCAGTTTGCCTGACATTTGACACCAAAGATTATGCTATATAAATGTTTACATTTAAAACTTGTGGAGGTGTGTGCTAAAATCAAATGCAACTGTTTGAGTTATCTCACATCGAAAGCAAAATGGCATTCAGAAATCAAAATCAGTGGAATTCAGCAGAAATACCACAATAAGGAGAAACACTTCCATGCTAAGACCCTACACATGTAGATCATCTTTCTCCTTTCCCTGTGGACTAGAATAAGTCAAACTGTGTAAACTTTAGTATTTTACAACATTATTTTCTTCCCTTGTCAGTGGCAGGAAAGCAAACTGAAACATAACTCTGTGCACCTAATGCTTTTGGGTAAGAGAAACCAAAGAGTAGCTGTGCAAGAGTAAAGAAAGTAATTTAAATGCACTGTAGCATTTACGCTGTGGTAACACATATAGAAATAACAAGGTGAAGACTACCTTAAGAGTGCGTGTGTGTTGCATATGACCACAAGAGTAGTTTGTAGTTTGTTATTTACATCATGTAGCATCTGAGAAGCACAAATTTACTAGGAGGAGGGAGTGTGGACAAAAAAATTTGTAATTTGCTGAAAACTGGAACTATCTTGAAATAAAAACTTTCCATACTAAAGATACACTAATTTTTATTTTTTTATTATTTAACACTTCATTCCTATTTTATAGAAAAGGCTTTAGTGATTAGATAACCATTTGATTACTTTTCTAAAGTCACACTGCAGCTTTTCTTTGGGCTTTTCTTCACAACTTCACATCCATTAGATATCATAATGGGAGAAGCTTTAATTCGCAGTCAAAAATGTGAAAATCTGTTTAGCTTGTACACCTAAAAGAGAAATTGTTGCTGGATTAAAATCTAGAACTGTGTAACAGCAATGAGTTACAGAAATACAAATAATACACAGTAACAATTATACCAATTTAACTTCTTCAGTCTCATCAGGTTGTCTTAGTCTTTATCGTTTGCTGCAGATATAAGTTAGTTAACATATTTACAGTTTGCATGATATGCCTTGATTTGAACAGCATCAAGATCCTGGGCTAATAAACTAGAAAAATACTGCCTATGTTAGTAAGAAGAAAGTAATACAGTGTGAACTATGCTGATTAAATGTACAGATGCTATACATATATCAAAATCAGAAATGAAGTAGATGTTGGAAAAAGAAGTCTCTCCATTTCATAGAAGGAAGTTAAGCACACTTACAGCAGATTGTGGCACGGTATGGCAATTCATTTACACAGTGGCTTGGTTGACACAATATGGTCTGAACTCTTTTGAATACAGAACCGTTATGTGCATGAATCAGATCTGGGTGAATAACTGTCTTCCCCTATCCATTTGCCTATCCGTATGGCTGACTATTTTTTTTGTTTTTCCAATCATTTTAGTACACTTTCCCACCATCTATCACTTGTAAAATAATTACACAGTTCATTTCTACATTCCAAAACTACAGGTCACTATAATGTCTGAGTATGCATCATATGACCTCAAAAACTCAGACGTGTGTAATATTTTCTACAGCTACCACAATCAAACAATCTTCCAGATTCTGGTTTTAAGTATCAAAAATTAATAAAATATTAATTCAACTTCAGTTTTCAATGCATATTGAAATGCTGCCAATAATTACATTGCTTTGGGAGAGCATTCAGAATGGAAATTACTATTGCAGATTTGCTTGAAAAATAAACCCTGAGCCAAAAGCTGCAGACTTCATTATGCAAGTCTACAAAAGTGTGTGATTTTTTTTCCTCCCCATCCTCCTAGGAGTTCTCACTATGCAGATCTTCAGCACATTTTTAACACAATATTACATTAATCCATTTTTGTCTTATTTCTCCATGACAAAAGTAGCCTGTGTTTCAGAGAGAGAATACTGCAACCTAGCATGCAAGGTACAAAGAAAGCAGGATGGTACCACACACAACAACAAATAAACCAGCTACTAACTTAGCAAAAAATTCTAATGGCCAACCATATGTGTTTTTGCAGCAAAATACAACCACATACATTTTTCATATATTTCTTTTTTGTCTTTTGTACTCTATATTAAAACAGCCTTCTGCAGACTTCACTTCAAGGCCATAAGGAAATTTCAAGAGGTGGAAAAGAGAGACTGTACAACCTATTCAAGAATAATGGGGCGAGAACCAAGTAGGCAGTCTAGCAAGAAATGGCTTTGAGTGGAGAGCTATAGATTTCTAAATCCTTTTCCATAGACTTTATATATATTAATTTTCCATTAGAGAGTTAGTACAGAAAAAAACCTACCATAATCTGAAATAATCCCAAAAGCACACTTTTGACTTTCCCCAGCCAACATGCAGGAGTCTTACTTTTACCTGCTCTCCTGTAGCCCTTGAGTTCCTAGTCTTGACTACCTCAAAGTATGGATTGAACTGAAAGAAAATTCAAAAACATATTTTCTCACAATTCTCCCCTTCATGGTTTTGGCAGTCTCCTGGAAATCAGGAAATTACACTCGAACCCTCTTTGACTTCAAAGGCCCTAAAACATCTACGGAACAAATCCCCTCCTACCAGGCTGCTATCTAAGAGACAGTGAAGGCTGCTGCCGTCAGTGAGTGACTCCCCTCAATTAGGCTCTCTCAGTCAGAAGACGTCTCTCTCCTCTTGGTCAGCAGGCAAAGAAAATATGTCACCACCTGTGACGCAGCCCAAAACAGGATGATTTCATTGGTTTGTCCTCAGGAAATGCTGTCCCCTTATCATTACCAGGCATTGTCTGGGATAGTGCTAATAATGCTAGCCAAAACCATGCCAAGGAATTATGAATAAATAAACATTATGGAGCATGAAAGTGCTCAATTCCTTGCTTTGGCCTCATTTAGTTCATTAACACAGGCATACATGGATGGAGGAACACCATATTTTCAGACATCTCAATCTTCAGAGAAGATGGTCTGAATCTTCATTAATTTATAACATGGGGGTTTATTTCTTTTGTTGAACTGACTTATTCCTAATTGTCTTTGCCAAAATTAAATATATAATCTGATTTTCAGAGGTGGCAAGGAATTAAAATGTTTGCTTTCAATGGAGCGTTGAGCATCTGGAACAGTAAATCATAAATTTAACTTTGGCAAGGAGAGTAAGAGCAATGACACAATGAAAAGAAACACAGGTAGTCTCCTAAAAGGAACCAAACACCTTAGAATGATAACATGGGACGCTAACAAAAAGGCATAAAACCAACACAATAAAGTCAACCTTGGAGCAGCTTGAGTGAGATAAAGTTTTTCTACAATTTTTTACTGCATGAGAAAGTGCTAACCTTTTTTATTGCCATTTTCTAAATGAAAATTTAGTAAAAAAGGAACAGCAATAAAAAAAGAAGACAATAAAATAGACAGATGATACTTATGTTGAAATCAGTGCCAATTTTGTCAATGATTTCAACAATTCATAATTTCATTTAATTCTTCTGTTATTGTTGTTATTATTATCATCATCATCATCATCATCATCAACTAGATCTCAATCTGATCTTGGACTCTGATGGAAACTTTGAGTGCCTATACGTTGCTAAAGTGCAGCAGGAACCATATAGCTGTACTTTCGTAAGATTCATCCTTATTCAATGGCTATCCAATCTACATTGAGCCCTACAAAGGCTTCTGTAATTTATTCATATTTTCTTATTTGTACAGACAAATGCATAAAAGTCACATATCCATACAGACAAAATCACAACCTTCTATGATTTTAAAATCTAGCTATAACTCCACTTACTGTTGTCAAAACAGGACAAGAACTTCTATTTTTAAAACCCTTTAAACTATCTGTATTTTTGCCTTTGCAAATGTTTGTCAAGAAAGTCAGCCTATATATTGCAGAGGTGGAATTTAAAGGAGGAATGAAACTGTGAAATGGTGATCTTGTTTCTTTTCTTTTTGCAGGTCTTGTACAGCTTATTAAGCAGTATTTCTGTTCCTGCCTTTTTCAGGAACACACTCAGATTAGATTTAGTAGAGTCCTACTGACAAACCACAGTTTATGAGCATTGAGAAGATTCACAAGAGGCCCTGGAGATACAGACAGTCTGCAGTAGTTGTGGTCTAAAGATGGTGGAAAATTAAACCTTTAGTTTAGGCCTCTAGACTAGTAATCGTTCCTTTAAGTAGAAATAGATGAGTATTACTCTACTTATTTAGTGCACATATACTTTTATTTCTTCTTTACTATAAAAGACGTCATTACTAAGGCAAAGCAAAACTACTCCCCTGGTTTATAGCTGGTTGTTCAGTTTTTTGCCCTGCTAAATAAGCACTTTCCTAAATAAGTTATGATATTCAGATGTCTTCTAAAAGAAAACAAAAAATAATTAGGTTTTGACCACTATTTTGTTCCTTAATGCTACAGAAAGAAGACCTGGAGGGCTGTGTCATCACTTATTTTGCTTTATTTTTTATTGTAAACTCATTATCATTTTCCATTCTTTTTCTTAAAAGATTCTACATTAGGTTCCAAAGAACTGTAACATGTTTACTTGTGACAGCAATTTCATAGCCTTAGATTTTACTGCTGCTATTAGTTATACTCTATGCAGTTTCCATATCTCAAAAACAACTCTGAGAATGGGAAGAAGTTGGCACTTAAGGGGACACCAACAACATCAAACAAGAAGAGAGCCATAACAGAGTCATATGGGATGACGATTTACGAAGCTGTTCTTAGGGTTGTCAGGTACCTTGAGGAACTTCTTGCTTTAGTACTAAGTGAATCAATCATATTGAATGCCTTGATATAAATCCCCCAGGGGATGCCTGAGCCAGCTCAGTTTCTGAGTCACTAATGAGTCATAATGCTTTGTCAAAAAATTGCTCCCCAGCACTTCAGGTTCAAGTAGAGGGAATTCTGAACTCACACCGGTGCTCCATAGGAGGCCTCTAACAAAGCAAGACAAGGTGTGTAGGCAGACACAGTTCCTTTTATTCTACCACCTGGTGTGGCTGGAGAAATTAGACATGCTTTCAGGCATACAGGCCCTTTTATGGGCCTGAAATAACTTTAAAAACTAAATACTAGTAGAGACCAATGGCTCAGAGTTTAGTTAGATATGTATCAATTAGACCATCTTTGAAAGAAAAGATAGTTGGTGACTGTGGAGTAGAGGACATGTAATTAGAGGAAGAGGAAAGAGAGGCAGAGAGATGGTGAGGTACTTTCAGCCCAGCGACAAGAGAAAGAAAAATATCCTGTGGAACATGGAGGGGTTGAGAGGGAGAGGGATAGAGATTTTACTCTGCCATAAAATCAGTATCTCTTTATAGAGCCCATGATTATCACTAGAGAGATAAATTTTAGCTCTCAGCATCTCTCAAAGATGTTTTGTAGGTTTCTTTTCTTTTTTTCCCCCAATTATAATTGTGCTTTAACAGGTGATACCATCTCCACTTACCATTCCTTACTACTAGCTTCCTCATGTTCCTGTCACCTTTGGTATCTACAGCAAGATTGCACTGTAGAAAAGCACTGAAAAGAATAAGTGCCTATAACTGATAAAGGAAAGAAAGAAAGGTTGATAAACTACAGGCAATTCCCATTAGTCATATATTGACAAAAGACGACATAATTCAGTTCTATTTCTTTGTAAGGTTACATGGTCTGGATTACAAGACAGTTGGAAGTGTGTTAATACTACCTGTACACAGATGGGACAGCAGAGCCTTCCTCTCGCAAACGTGTGTATGCCCATAGCTGAAGGATAGGTTACATCTCTATGTTTTTCTGCATCTGCCTTTTCTGGATTACTTTTTAGCCAAGTTACTCTCATTTCCACTCCAATACTGCAAATTTTAGTTCTAGTCAGTATCTACCATTTTCAGGACATCCCAGATGTTCTCATTAGTTGTAGATCTGCACAGTTACTGAAACAAATTTGCCTTTCTTCTCAATACCAATACATATAAGTTATAATGAAACGTGAAGATACTAACACTAAAAATTAATGAGCACTATAGTATGAGTAGCAAGTGATAAACTTATTCCTGTCACTGAAATCCTTCTAATAAGCACATTATAGAGAAATACACAAATGCTGTAGATCTCAGCTAGTTAAGTGGTCTTTAGTTCCTTGTGGAAGCAGGAGACATTTATCCAACAAAGAGCTTAGGATAGAGAAAAAGTAAATAGCTCCAGGACACTAACAGCGGGTCAGTGCTTCCATACATCCTGAATGATTTGACAGTGTTTATTTCTGTTTCTAAGCAGTAGATGCTTTCTTGTATTTATGGCTTTAAACACTCACACGTATATACACACACACATGTGCGAGAGTATCTGTGTGTATAGATGTTTAGCACAGTCAGAAGCCTTCTCATCCTTTCCTTTCTTCCTTTTTCTTTCTTTCTTTCTTTCTTTCTTTCTTTCTTTCTTTCTTTCTTTCTTTCTTTCTTTCTTTCTTTCTCTTTCTTTCTTTCTTTCCTTTTCTTCCTTTCTTTCTTTCTTTCCTTCTTCTTCTTTCCTTCTTTCCTCTTTCCTTCCTTTTCCTTATTTTTTCTTTTATTTTTCTTTCTTTCTTTCTTTCTTTCTCTCTCTCTCTCCCCCCCTTCTCTTTCCTGCCTTCCAGCCTGCCTTTCTACCTTGCTTGACTGCTTGATAGAAAGGAAATAATAACAGTGATTTGACTAATGTAATTCTTTAGACTGTGATTAATTTCACTTAATTCTAGCCACCTAAGATGAAGTCATCTAAGTTCCCTCCAGATGAACTGCCATGTGGATCAATTGTCTCTTGATGTCCCATTACCTTTAAAAGAAATATAGGAGGTGAGACTCTGCTTACAGCTGAAGACAGATGAATCTTAGCACCTACACAGAGGTGTCTGGAGAGCTATTCAGAGCCCAGTGTGGACACCAACATCTGATCAGCTGTGTGGCTTTCCAGATTCTATCATCTGAATTGACTAAGAGCTGGATAAAGTTGCTGAAACATAGATTTCTAGTGCAATTTGAGATGCCCTGGAAATTTCAAGATATCCATGGAGAATCAATAGACAAGACTTACAGAAAACTCATGTTCTTCTAGAGCAAAATGTGGAAGCCAGGTGAGATAGCCTAAAGCATTTCATGCTGACTCTAGGTGACTATTTTTAGGCAACTGAACTGAATGACTGACCTCTGTGGACTGTATAGGGAGCTTAGTTCACAAGTAATTCCCTAAATTAGCTGTATTAAACTGTATCCTTCTTTGGATGGTGGCCTAACAATGCACCCAGCAGAGACTTCAGCTGCCTAAACGTGAGCACCTAGTGCCATTTGAGAGTTTCTAAATCATCTGTAAGATCTGATCTTGCAGGCAGAACACAAGACATCAGGGACACAATAACATGTCTAGACTGTCAAATTGGGGCCAGGCATGAGACACCACAAAACTTAGATAAACCTAGATGCTTAAGTTCAGGAAACTCAATCCATCCTCTGATTTTCATTTAACTAAGAGTAGATTTGGTTAGTTCTATTTTCAGTTATGGACAAGATGAACACATTGAAGGTTTGACTTTGTAGAAAAGGAAGATCTAAAGTACAGAGGTCATATGTTTAAACTAATAATATTCCTAGAACTCCTGCAGTAGTTATAGTCTTGTAAAAAAATTATGTACCTTGTAATGCCCCAAAAAAGAAGCTTATAGCATCAAGGTCTATTAGAAATTATAAGTATCTATAGATTGAAAATTATCTTCTTTACTCTTTATATAATTGGGACTGTATTTTATATAGGATGAAGTGGTATCAGTGGAAAATTTTGCACTTATTTAAACATTTCTATCTGAAGATCCCAAATCATTGTACAGATGTGAATACATTTAAGCTAATAGAATTTCTGTAGCATCACATTCCAGATTCTCTTTTTTAAATGATACATCATAACAAAATGAAATGTTCTGTAGTGTATGAATGATGTGCTATGAAAAATACATATCTCATACATGAATGCTATAGTATAATGCATTTCCTGATCACAGAAACTTGATTGATTGATATCATTTATTCTGCGTTAGCTGAACATGTTCTGCAAAGAGTTTAATTCAATACAGATTCAGATCCAGAGACAATAAATTTTGATAAGCTCTCCTGAACCTTAGTCTCTGAGTAAATCCATATTGTGACTCTAGAGAAAAGAATATCTGCCACTTCCTGCTAATCTCTAGTCTCTCCAACTATGAAAGCTTTTCTTGATTTTTTTTACAAGATGAATAAGTTCACAAAATTTGCCTTCTTTCTTGCTTAAAACTCTATATTTATAATCTCTCCATTAATTCTGATCTATTAATCAGGTTCCATATTCTGAGCTTTCTGTGTTTCCTTGTCAAAGATATAGTACTGATCCTAGGCAAACTTCTTTTATTTCAGCACGTACACTGACAACCTTACTATCAAGCAAGCTAGAAAAAAGAAGCCAAAACCAATGTTGTTGCTGTACCAAGGGTCTTGGGGCCAAACTGAGATGAATTCCTACAGGACTTATATGTAACCAATAATATTTACATGACAAAAGGTTATTCAGGATACTTGTTTTGCACTGTTTATAGACTTTGGAAATCCATACATTTAGTCTTGCCATCATGTTTTCAACTCTGAAGATATCTACATCCTTAATCATAATTCTATCTGTGCTTCCCCTAAATACCCTTACAGCTGGCAGAATCAACAAGGAAGCACCAAGTCATGAGGGCCCTTGCGTGTGTAGTCAGAGTACTTCTCATACTTGCCACTTGCATCCAGTCAAGCTGAAAACACAATATGGACAACTTTGTATTGCCTGCAGTGATTCTGCATAACAGCCTAGTGCTTAGTGCCTGGGTCTATGAAGTAGAAAATTTAGTCATCCCCAGCCAGCAAGCGGGATTGGTATTAATCCCACATCAATGAACTAACCGTAAATATGAAGCTTGGATTAAAGGCTACTCTTCATCCCAGCCATCATTACTAAATCACTTCTCCTTTTATGACCATAATGTCTCATAACAGCTACCTTCTACTGTAATGATAAAACTGGGCCCTGAAAAATGTATGAGCAGAGGAGACGGAAAATTCAAAAGAACAGAGCCTGTGCAATGGAACTCACTTTTCCACAAGAGATAAATAAACCACAGGTATCTCTCTGTCAGAGTATGTGAAAATTTTATTCTTTCAGTTTACTTTTTCTTCACACAAAGTCCTTTTTACATAAGAAACCCCATCAATGAATTAAATTATTTCTCCTACTTATTTTTAAATAGTATTACTGACACTCCTGTACATCCAGCTATCTAAGCTCTGGGATCTCTTTAAAGACAGACAGAAATTGCTTTTTTTTTTTTAACATATCCAATTAAAAAGAATTCTTAATTATGTGTACTATTTGTTTTTAAATATTGTAAATATCCATAAATGAGCATTATCTTTTATCATTTAAGGAGAAAATTAACAGTGCTAAATCATAATCTTTTCTAGCAGAAACTGGAATCCCCTCAAACACAAAAAACTTGCCTTTTGAGTATGTTTTCCTTTGAATTGGTTCCTTCATTTTATAATTCGTAATGATTTTCTATTACTTTGTAACAGCAAAACATAAATGTAGAAATTAAAACTCCTTTCAAAGGGAAAGCTGAAGTATTGGTTCAGAAAAAGTCAATTTGCAACATTTTAACATTTTGAAATTATTTTTGCCCATATCCACAAATTTCTATGCATGTCTAGTTAACGCGTTGTTATAACCATCGCCGGTATTTGTGTATCATGTCTATAGCTTTTTGTAGCTCAACCTCGAGAAAGAGGTTGCAGTTGGGAATGTTTGGAATAAACTCCAGCAGGTGGAGATAAAGAGTAGTAACAAACACGACGTGCCTCCAGATAGCACAGTCTGGTTTTCATCATCTGGGAGTTTGTGTGGTTTAAGTGACACCACTTGACAGAGAAGGATGACTGATTCAGTGCTACAACCACTGCCACCCTTAGTCTGCAAAACCAGTAGACTGCCTGGTGCCTCTGTGCTGGCAGTGCCTTTGGTTAATCACACGACGGCAGCTGGCCAGCAGGACGCTCCAGCTTGGAGCCAGCTACGCTGATTCACTGCCTTGACCTGAAGTGTCTGGAGTGACTAACAACACAGGAGAACAAGATCTAGCAGTAATGAAGCTTGCTGAAAACTCCTAAGGTCACCAACGTGTATTTAGCTTTTTGTTGTTGTTGTTCTTGCCAGCTGACCGGTAAGACAGGCTCATTGCACGGACAACGTATGGCATTCTCCTGGAGGCAACAGCAATTTGAAAGAGAGGGAATAGGAGTCTTATCTAGGAATGGGAAAATGAAGAGCAGACAGGATTTTTAGGTTATATTTGTAGCTTGCAGTAATTCAGACTGAAGCACAAATCTCACTGTCCCTTTCCTTGCTGCTCACAGTAATTCATTGTGGAAGGAGCCAACATGAAAAAGTAACTCTCTCCCTCACAGGCATTGAGTCAGGATAGTCAACAGATTGTGTAACAAAAGAAATCTCTTCAATTATGATAACTACGTATTGTGTAATAACACAATTTGTTGACTAACTGTGAGAACATCACCATGAAAATATTGCCCCACAGCAAAACCATAGGTCCTGAGATCCTGACATGTTCGGTTTTGATTTCTTTATCCTAAAACCACTTTCTGGCTTATGAGCACAACCTGGAGTCTTGCATAATGGGATCTAGAAGACACGTTATCCACAGTAGCAGCATTACTAGCAGGGTATTTGTCTTCCCTCTGTCTCCTAACAAACTTAAGCTGGTTATTACCCCCTTTTCCATCATTAGGAACAGGCAATCTGATGAGGCACACATGAAGAAACTGGCAGGTGGTTTTGACTCTTTTAGAAAGACGCGTGCAAAATATTGGAGACAGTGTGAGAGTTACAGTGTGGTCTTTGAAGTATGACTGCCCATGGTTGAAAGACATGGATCTCAAACATCAATTTGTTTTCAAAAATGGAAATGGCCTTGTAGATTGGGCATTCAGTACTGTTTCTGTGCTAGATCTCTCATGTGCTCTGACAGTCTCTGGACACTGCCATTCACAGATCACACAATGATTATGGGCTTAATTGTGCCAAATAGCACCAGCTCCTATATTTGAACCCGTATTTGAGAGGTGGCTGGAGCTGCATCATGCCAGAGGGAGCACTGCCACTGTTATGATAGAGGAGTAGAACTTTGGACATTCTTCCCCCTCACCCATCCATTCCAGGGAGTGGATTTGGCGTCACCAGCAAAGGTTGGCGTTAAAAGGCCTTGTGCTTTTTTGAGTGAGAAGAGCAGAATTCAGCATAGTCATCATACAAGCTATCCAAGGGAGAAGGAAAGTCACCCTGGGATGCTATTACTTTGGAAGAGTTTTAGTTTTAAAACTTCTGTTTTCTCAGCATGGAAATTAGTATCCAACTCTTTTATACTGAGAGTGGATGAATGTTAAAAGGTGTTAGAGTTGTTGTTCTTTACTCACTGTACCTGAATATTAACTTTTTTTAGCAGTGAGGAAAATCTCAGTCCAATGGGAAAAAAATTAGTAATGGTAGACATGCTGATGGAGAAAAGAAAATGTAAATTATACCAGTTTCCTTCTCAAACTTACTTATTCTCATCTAGGATTGGTCTTTAGGTACAAGGATCAAAGAAAAAAGACCACATAAATAATGTTATTCTGAGTATCTTGCTGAGGCCATGTAACTTTCTGTTTCCAAGTTTTAGGACAGAGTGTTTTGCTTACATCAATTACCAAATCTCTGGTTTTCATTTAATTTAGCATTTTAGGTTATTTCCCTAACAACATAATAACAGGAACCTGAGTCAACTATCCCTCAAATGTCAAACTGGATTAGAAAGATTTCAATCTGGTGATAGCCTTAATTCTAGCAGCTTGATAAGAATTTAGTCTTTTTTCCAAAGAGATAACTGTAACTTTTTAATTATCATTTTCCATCCCATTTTTAGGATGGAAATTTACCTATCGTATTCAGATAAAGCACTGATCTACATCACAGCAGTTACCATTATGTTCTTAAATTCTCAGGCTGATTCCTCTACTAGCACATTGTCAATATTATCCTGTAAATCAGTAGGGTCTATAAAACTGGTTTTCTTTTCCAAAATATTTGATTATTGTAGGTGATGATTATTAGGAATAAATGTAGTTTCAGCTATCTCAAGAGCTTCTTCTATTCCAAATATTTTAAATGCAGAAAGACAAATTCCTGTCATTTTAATTTGTGTTGCTTTTATAATTGGTCAAGCTACTTAAGCCCAGCTTTTTAAAATATACATCTTAATCTTCTTTGTGCCTGCTTTTATAGTCCATCTTTTCTGAAATTAGGTACTGTATAACATCTGGGGTATAACACATGATAGTTAGTACTGAAATCTATCTTCAAAATAGTAATTATTTTGTCATATAATTTTCAACAAACTTGAAAACCAGATGATTTTAATACAATTTTTTTTCTGATTTGAACCACCAAAAGAACCATATCATTCTTTTAGTAGTAAGAAATTAATATAACCATCTACATAGACACAACAAACCACAGATCACATCTAACGAAATAAAGCTCAAAATATGTATGTGGTTTATTTAAAATGTTACAAAGACCCATAAACTCTTCAAATCCTGAAGGCTTTTTTACAGATGTTTCTCTCTTACAAGAATACATTTTGCGTGTGTGGTCCTTAGCATTGCAGGATTGGAGAGTAATGAAGGTTTGCATTGAGCCAATGCTGTACTTGCATTCAGTAGTCTAATGCTTTTTAAATAAAAAAAGTCAAATACATATGTAGACAAGCAGATACTGTACACTTTGTTTATTCTACAAGTCTATCTGTGATCATAAACTCTTGGTAAATATTTGCTCTTTGGAGATTAGATTTAACATACTTGCACTTACTTGCAATTAAAATGTTGCTTTCCTGATGACTGTTGCATGGGCTGCTGTATTTCATCAGTGACATAACGTAATGTAAAGATAAGAGTTAAATGGAAAAAAGTCTGTTGTGAATATGGCCCTGGTCTGTTTCTGAAATCAACAGTTTATGGAAGTTATATTTGGATAAGTTTTCACTTCTCTAACCTCATTGAAGTTTGACACTATCAGATCCTGAATCTGTAATTATTTTTCTGGTGTTTTGGGTTTTTTGTGGTTGTTTTTTTTTGTTTTGGTTTTTTTGTTTTGTTTTGTTTTCTTTAAAAAATGCCGTCATTTTACAGCTTTTACTATGTTTGTTAAAGAACAAAGATGCTTTTCTTCTTTCCTTACATGATTTACTGACTATTATGCGCCCAACACTTCCAAATTGCTTCCAAAGGCAATAAAATAGCAGGATAAATTCTAAGAAACAAATGTATGACTTAAATTACAGAATTCACTTGTTGACTCTAAAAACAGAAAATTCAACATTAATGCTGTATTTTTCTCATGGTATTTAAGGTTTTTAGACTAAATGCAAAAAGGTTCTTTTATTTTGCCATACTGCATCAGTCCAAAGGGATTAGCTTAGTATATAGCAGATATTTATGATACAAGGAATATAACAGTCATTCAGTAGTTCCAAGCCTTCAATGGCAATACACTTTTGCATTTACTTTCATAGCTTTGTTTACTAAGCTAGAACATGCCTAAAGCAGACTATGTTATTACAGACATCATAATTGTACAATGTATATATGAACCATGTTCTCAGCTGTTATAAACAAGCTTAGCTCTGCTAATTGCAGTACAGTTAAACTGATGCACACAATATGGCAATGTAGTATAGAATCATAGTCATAGAATCATTTAGGATGGAAAAGACCTTCAAGATCATCGAGTCCAACCATCATCCATGCCCACTAAACCATGTTCTGGAGTAGCCCGTCTACGTGCTTTTTGAATACCTCCAGGGATGGTGACTCAACCACTTCCCTGGGCAGCCTGTTCCAATGCTTGACAACCCTTTCGGTGAAGAAATTTTTCCTAATATCCAGTCTAAACCTCCCCTGCCGCAACTTGAGGCCATTTCCTCTCATCCTATATGCAGCCACCTGACAGAAGAGACCAGCACCCACCTCACTACAACCTCCTTTCAGGTAGTTGTAGAGAGCGATGAGGTCTCCTCTCAGCCTCCTCTTCTCCAAACTAAACAACCCCAGCTCCCTCAGCCGCTCCTCGTAAGACTTGTGCTCCAGGCCCCTCACCAACCTGGTTGCCCTTCTCTGGACACGCTCCAGCACCTCCGTGTCTTTCCTGTAGTGAGGGGCCCAAAGCTGAACACAGGACTCGAGGTGCGGCCTCACCAGTGCCGAGTACAGGGGGACGATCACCTCCCTGCTCCTGCTGGCCACACTGTTTCTGATACAGGCCAGGATGCTGCTGGCTGCCTTGGCCACCTGGGCACACTGCTGGCTCATATCCAGCCGGCTGTCAACCAGCACCCCCAGATTTTCTCTGCCGGGCAGCTTTCCAGCTGCTATTCCCCAAGCCTGTAGCGCTGCACGGGGTTGTTGTGACCAAAGTGCTGGACCCGGCACTTGGCCTTGTTGAACCTCATATGATTGGCCTCAGCCCATCAATCCAGCCTGTCCAGATCCCTCTGTAGAGCCTTCCTACCCTCAAGCAGATTGACCCTGCCTCCCAACTTGGTGTCGTCTGCAAACTTGCTGAGGGTGCACTCAATCCCCTAGTCCAAATCATCGATAAAGATATTAAACAGAACTGTCCCCAACACTGAGCCCTGGGGAACACCACTTGTGACCCGCCACCAACTGCATTTCACCCCTTCAGCACAACCTGCTGGGCTCGTCCATCCAGACAGTTTTTTACCCAGCGAAGAGTACACTTGTCCAAGCCATGAGACACCAGCTTCTTAAGGAGTATGCCATGAGAGACAGTGTCAAAGGCCTTGCTGAAGTCCAGGTAGACAACATCCACAGCCTTTCCCTCATCCACTAGGTGGGTCACCTGGTCATAGGAGATCAGGTCGGTCCATGTACATGCATACAAACACGTTCATCCCACATGAACCTGCTTAGACATGTGTAGTGTAGTTACAGCAAGCAGTTCCAAAAAACCTGGTGACACTGGTAATGTTAGAAACTTCGATTTCATAGAAGTAAAAGTAAGAACCCAGTAAAAATTTTGATATATTTTAACCATTCATTTCAGTAGTAATTTCACATCTAAAAATTTAGACAAGGAAACAAAGCTGCTAATCTTATTTTCCCTCTCCTCCCACTTGTGAATTCATAATTTCCACTTCACCATCTCCACCTTCTTCTTGCTTGACTTTCACTTTTCAGAATCATTCTGTTGAAAACCAGTATTTCTTCACTTCTTAAATATCTAGTGTACATCTTCATCTGAATTAATTTCTCATGCTTTTTATAGCAAAAATTCAAACTCTTCTTATCTATGTCCATGATTTTGTTCTACTTCCACTGTAACAACTGTACTAATTTCTCTCCAAATTTCTTTTACAGTTTTATCATAGGCAGTACATTTTTGGGGGGAACTTAAATAAATTTTCTGTAGTCAATTGTTTCTGAAATCCTTCCTGAACTACTATCCTGACACTCTGTACAAACTAGGTACAATTAATTTTAATTTTAATTTTAATATGAAAAAAGTATTTGCAATTAAGTATTATACAAGTATATGGAAATTCTATTTATGATGGTTTCAAACCTATTGCATGTTTTGAAACTATTGAGCTATTGGCAGGTAGAGACACTAGCAGAGATAAAACAATACATAAATGCCTCTGTTCTCTTCCCCTCTGGACAATACAAGTGCAATTTCAATTATGGAATTTTTGCCTTCTATGAATCTGCTGAATTACAGAGAAAGAAATTTATTTTCCTTAGTTTTGCCTTCTTATAACAATGAAATGCAAAAATTCATAACTTTTCTGTGATGATTATCCTTATTCCGAACTTTTCTATGGGGATCATCTTTCAGCCCTGCTACCTGCTCCCACTGTACTGGAGTTGAACACTAACTGCTGAAGCTTGCAATAAGCAAAACAAAGATCATGGTAGAAAGGAGGTAATGAGGAGAGTATAAGACATGCTACAGAACATATTTCCTTGATGAAAAAGATGTTGTCCTCCCATTTGTAACATTATGCAGAACATCCATTGGATAACAAGTAATTCATGAAGTCATGTCTTCAGCCAAGTCATTGGTCCTTCACTGACACTGTGAAATTTATGGGCTAACTCTCACAGAATAGGAAAGTTCCCACAACTGGGAAGATAAATGTCTGTGATCCAACAGGACGCATAATGGAGTACTCTGCAAATGGGTAGAAATCTTGGAAGCTGCTCTCCCTGCAGAAAGCAGCAACCACTCAATATTTTTCTTAAATTTCAGATAATCCCCGTTCACCATTGGAATAAAATTCAAAATTTATTTGCTACTCCTCATGTCCTCTCCTCTTAACTTAATCAATGAAAATTTTTTTCCAGTTTTGAAATGTGTCACTTTAGTTCTGACCATTCAAATTACAAAAAAGCCTTAAATGATAAAAAAATCTTAAATTTCAAGACAAGAGTCTTTTTAACAGGATCTACGCTTTTTGAAAATATTTTTCCCAACAGAGAAATCTCAAGCAGCTCTTGTGACAAACACACAGCCCACGGTACTTTTCCTTTTAGGTAGCTAGAAGTATATCCTTCCAACCTCGGTTTGTTTGCAGATGCAAAGCCCTCAAATGTTCACTGATTTCATTAGGAAACTTCTATCTCCCTCTTCTAGCCCTACCACACCAGATTAGCTAAAGCATTCATTTTAATAAACTACCTCCACATTTTAGCTATATTTCTTGATCTGCCTGCCACTGTTTTTGATCTAATGCAGGCTGAATCTCCTGACCTTTAGATCACTTTGTAAAGCCAATTTTTTTCTGTTGTATCGCGCAAGGAGGTAATTAAATACTATGCTAAAGATTTCATTACTAGTCTCACTGAACTCTCCAGCTGTACTTGCCTCAATTATTTAAAATTACGCATGTGATTTAATTAACTTGTGGCACATTCGTGCATATGGTAAGTAACATTTCATAAATGTATCTTATAAATCATATTTTAAAGTGTTACTAAGACCTACTAATAGGTAAGCAAATGTAAGGAAAAGGCAACACAGTTCTTACAAGCGTTCAAAGACTTTCCTTCCTCCTTGCTCCTCCCCCTGCCTAACACTGAGCTTTGAAAAACATAAGCCCTACATTTACAGGATGTCTTTATATTTTGCTAAGTTGTATAAGATTTGTTCAAGCTTCTCTCCCATGTGCCCTAAAATATTTTAGTTAATGAAAGAAAACTTTGAGAAGCACATTTATGTTAAAAAATAAGAAAAGATTTTCATTAAAATTCGTAGAATTGCAATTGCACAAGCCAAATTTTATCTGATAGCAGCTTCCAAGTTCTTTTTAATTAACTACATTAAATAAATTGATTGCACCTTTCCTATTTCTGTTAATTAATATGTGCTAAGAATCATTGTGAGAAGAAGAAGTAGGATGAACAGCACTGATGGTATCAATGTTACAGCCGCCTGTCACGTCTGCCAAAAAGTAGACTGAAATTTTCTAAAAAATAGTGAGATACATTATAATGAAGACTTAGGGGAGAGAAAGAGATGAATACTAGCATTTTAAAGTTCCGTACCAACCCTTGCAGAATTGATGACTGCAAGTGGGTGTAGCTGTCAACTAATATTCTCCGAATAACTTTATTACCTAGGGAAATCAGAGACTCCAGTGAGTTTATATTTTTACCCTCCTGAAACTAATATACACATACACAGTGTCAAAGAGATATCAGACTGTTTGCTGTATGATGAATATATATAATCCACTACACCATGTATCTCTGGGTTACAAACCTGAAAAATATATACTCTTTGGGGTAGTGCATTTCTTCTTTAATTTCAATAAAAACCACAGCCCAGCTTTATGTCCATGCCTAGGCACGGACAGCTCAACCTTTTGGGTAAGAGAAATTTCCCTGATCCCAGCAGAGGGAGTATCCCTGTGATCTCACCACTTCTCATTGCTTTTAGAGGTACCACAGTCACAGTGGGGACCTACGACTGTTTCCTGCATTGCCTGTCAATCAGTTAGCCTTTGGGGAACATAAATCATTTCCATTTTCAGTTGGACAGCTGGTAGGTTGGGACAAGAAAAAACTGCTGGGATAGTATGCAGCTGTCAGATATCAAACCATGATACTTGGGGTTTATGGCACAGAGTTTTCCACCCAGGATGTCCAGCTTCATATCCACATACAAACTCTCCCTTTAATGTGCAGGGCCACCATTTCCTCCCAGTCAGTCAGTCTCTCAGAAGCATTTTCTCTGGCACTGGGAGGTACAAATAAGGCAGGGTTTACTCAGGAATCTGTAATGATCTCAATGATAGGATACAATGCAGAGACAGAGTAGATTTAAGAGGTTGATGAAGAATTCATGAAGGCTTGATGAATCTCCTTGAACCCCAAATGTTGTACATCATATTAGGATCAATCACAAAGTCACCAGGTTATGTGTAGAAGAAAATGCTTCTGTCAAAAGTTTTCTGTGGTTTACGTACTTAACATTGTCACTTCACTTTGTTCTTCAGTGCAATCCTTCAGAAACATACCTAACTGCCTTCTAAACCTAATTAATCACCTCTATTGGTGCCTTTCTTTGATTCATCTTCTGTGAAATCAATCACTTTTGCTTCCATCTCCCTGTTCTCTATCCTCTAGAAAATTGATTCTTAATTTGGAAGGAACTTGTTTTTTCTCTATACAGAGAGAAACAAAGATCAATTTTAAAATGCTGCTAGATTTTAGTCTTCATTCGGCAGCCTGAGTACAACACCTCGTACAAAGAAATTAGCTATCTAGTTCAAGGGGCCCCCTGTAAATATTTTGCACTCATATTTTTCTTCACTATTCTACTATATTTTCTGCCACTTAGGGGGATGGGTATTTATTTTACTTGGTTTAATTTTGATTGCAGCCTTCTTGACTGCATCTTAAGTATTTCCCAAGCATTACTGAAACCAAGCCAAATCACTTTAACTCATTTCACATTCATTCAAGTAGCTATTGACGAAGTAAAAATAATACTGCAGTGCACAAAAAGCTTGAATAGCTTCCTTTCTGATTAGTGTGGCAGTTAAAAACTCAGGCTAACATCATAGGCAGCTCTGTTCTTCTGAATTTAGAAGAACAGATTTAGATCCCACTCTTTTATCAAACACTTCTAGATTTAATTCCTAAAAAAATTACAATTTTGCCAAGATTTACAGCTTTAGTTTTTCAATTTATTCAAGGACTTCTAATTCAATCTTTTATCTGTGTGTCAAATTCAGTTTTGTCAATAACAGTGCTATGTAACACCATTTTGGTCTTGAAAGAAGCCACATTCCAAATGGCACCTTTAATCAGTCTGAATCAATACACTTTTATCAAAGGTATATGAAGAACTATCAATAATTCAATAACTAATGAACCAAATTGGCCAAATGGCAGTCTTTGAGAAACATGACCTACTTGCAAGGGCCTCATCCTGTGCTCAGTTGATATGGAGCTTATGGAGTGAGTGAGTTTGGATATCAAATGGGTGTAATCAACCCAGACATGTAGATATTTCTTTTAATCTTTAATCATAACAAGCTTATGTTTCTGCATGCACTTTCTTGTGAAATATTTATATTTGTTTTCAGAAAAAGAAAACAGTATCTTAAAGTGTCTGTTATGAAATGGATCCAAACTAAGGTAAAGATTTCCATCTTGGAGAAAAACATTGAAGTACTGGCCTATGGTATAAATAAGGTGGCATAATAAGAAAATTAAATTCAGTTGGAAACTGTAGTTTTGTCTCTCCATATGAGCTCTTCAGTCAAACCATCCAGGACCCAGCGTTCCCAGACAATTCTAAAGAACAGGCTGGTGGATTTGGAAGCAAGTTCTTTGACCTTTGGTTAGTAAGTGGTACATTGTATTTTGTCTGGGCCTTAAGTAATTTTCTGTACCAAGACAATTCTATGTATCTAATTACAGCATTACTGTAAAAATTGTTCCAGCTGTCCAGAAGGTTTTTCTATTTGATGATATCATAACCAGGGTGTTATTAAATCTCACAGCAGCTGGAGACTTGACTCCAGTCAAGCAAGAATCCTGTAGAGATATCGAGTAGTGATGGATTTCCTGCATATCTTTCAGTGAAAAAACCAAAAATTTTTAAAGAAGTCATAATGTCAGCAGATTTTTTTAAATAAATCTACATCATCAGTTGAAACTATTTTTAAATTTGTATGAAGGTAAAAGTTGTTGATATCATTTCTTTTGAAGTCTAAAAACTTTCAGGTAGTAAATCAAATTTGCACAATAAATGCATGTATTTCTTCCAATTCACGTTTCCAAACATTGGTAGAAATAATGTGGAAAACACAGTATCAGCCTGCTAAGAAGAGACAAAATACTTCTCGAACTTTATTCTGGAAACCATTCATTTTGTTATGAATGCAGAATGTATCCTTTCAATAAAATAAAAAGATAGCACACAAAGAAGATTTTAATCTTAATTTGCATTTAGAACCACATGGAAGACCCTAAGGCCTTGTAGATATTTCTGTACATTTTATATTCAAGTCAAGTCAAAGTATAGTCCTGCTAGACAAAGAAACATTATGCAAGTGGCCATCCACTCTGATTTTCATCATCTTTCTTTATCATCTCATGAGACTTGGTGGATTTTTTAAATGCCAGTGCCAATAATGATGTTATTTTAAAAAATACAACCATTCTAAAGCAACTAACAATTACTGCATGGTAGCTTGAATGCTACAGTACTATAGGAAACCATAGCACCCAGCAAAAAACACATCTCCAGAGTACCAATCTAGTGCAACAGGGGACTATTGATCTTGTCTAACTCCATTTTTACACCTTAATGAAGAGATTCAGTTCCCCAGTTTTCCTTTAACCTAATGGAAGACAGGTGGGTGCCTCCAGGAGTTACAAGAAAGCTGTTTAAGTTAGGCATTAGGTAGGTACTTGATTTTAAGTACCCGTCTGTACTGAACTGCCTCTTACTGCATTCCATTGCTGTCACAGAGAATGGGGAAGCATGTGACTTACGCAGTTAAGTTCTTGAAGTGGTGTGACTGCCTTCCTCAGCATCATATACTTAGTTTGAATCGGATGGTGGGTGCCTATAAATGAGATCTATAAAGCTCACCAGTCTGAAGACCTGTAGCTGAAGCTACCTGAGATAGCTGCCATCAGCTTTATTACTTCTACACTGGAATAAGATCCTTACCCATTTCCTAATGAATTTACGCATGGCAGCAAAACATCACATGCACTAAAGAAATGCAGATGAGACCACAGACTCCTGTTTTGTCTGTGAATTAGACAACATACTTGACCTATTCATTAACATGAATTAAGGGATAGTATAGTCCCCATCATTTATGCTGATATATATCCATTTCCAGTGTTATGTTCTTGGTTTTGCTTTCAGCATAACAACATTAAATTTTTGCAGGAAGTTTTGCTTTTCGTATCCTATTCCCAGACCCCTATCCATAGATCTTTTCTCTATATCCACAGAGACAGAGGGAAACTTGGAGTAAAAATAGTTAGAGGACAGAAAAATAAAGTTAGGGAGGGATGGGAAAGCTGATTTTGCCAAATTTAGACCCTATCAAAAACCCTTGGGTTCTGTATTGCAAAACAGACCTGGAAACTTTTGAGCACTGGTCTGGTCTTCTGTTTGCTGTTTTTTGTTTTTTGTTTTTTGTTTTTTTTTTTTAATATTCCTCTGGTAACCCTAGAAACAGAGCAAGGCTTGCTTTCAGGCAAGAAACATTGCTTGCTAGAACAAGTTAACATTAAGAAATAATACATACTTAAAGCTGGAAAATGGAGGCAAGTAAAATCATTTCTTTGTTTGGAAAACTCAGGGGTCCTAACTGGTCTTTTCTGTGCTGAGATACATTTCAATCCTGAAAAGCCTTTTACTAATGAAGTAGCCATTACTCTGCCGTCCAACTGTGAACTGAAGGTAGAGAACGTACATGTTCAGGCATAGACCCTGCAATCAGTACTTATTCAAACAAAGCTTCATCTACTTCACAGAGGAAAGCTTGATCAACATTTTACAAGACTAAGCCTTTATTTCTTTTTCTACATGTACTTTGGAGGAGCAATTTGTCAAAGAACAATGCTATAAAAATATATTCCTTTTGTGAAAAAATACCACAGAATAGCAAATTATGTTCTATCATGACTACCTTCCTTTCCTGATAGCTGAAATTCAGGAGAAAAGTATTTAAAGCAGAAAGACTTTTGAAAACACTCTTTTGCTGGGACATCCCAGGAAAAAGAATATATGTGTGGAACAAATTTTTAAGCTCACTCTGGAATCTGGGGTAACATGTAGTCATAGCCCCCCAGGTGAATCCTGATCAGGAGTCATAATCAGTAACAGGTTGACTTTTCCTTCTGTGCTCCAGCTGGAAAACAATTGACTGCAGCATCAGAAGACCTTTCCACTGTACAGCTGGAGATGCTGTGTTGGCACACACCTCCCTTGAACAGCACAGTTTGGCTCTTTGCAAGGACACTGATTTGTGCATGACTGCACAGTTGTAAAGAATTTCACCTAAATTCCCCGTAGAAATGTTGACATTATACACTTTCTGCTGGTAATGAAGTTCTCTTAACAAACTGGCTAAATTGATCACTTAGTTATCCATCAATTAATTTAATGAAAACTGGCTAAGTTACAGAGAACCTGCTGAGATCTGTCCTTTCCTCTTTTCTGACATATACTAGGCTGGAATTTTACTGAACCAGTCCCAGCCTCTGCTGTACACCGATTTTTTCACAAGGTAGCAGATATTTTGCGATTATTATTCTGTGAAGAGCATTCACCCATGACACCAAACACAACTGCTCATCAGAATCCTGCTTCTGAGAGGAAATTAAGTAGCCCCTTTCCCTTCACTGAGAAGCTAACCCTGCTTCTTCAGAAGAATTTCAGCTATTTAACAGAGAACATTGTAAGATCTAACTTTTAGAAGTTCTACCACCGTGACAGAATGGAGTCTACCATGCCAAAATAAGCACAGGTTTTCCATATATGATGATGAGGACAGTTAGATATTTAAGCAGATGCATATGTGAATACATGCAGATAGCAAAAAGCCAGCCTGTTCCCACCTGAGGAGAGATAGCATGCTGGCTCTGCCTCTCATTTCTGTCCTTCTGAACAACATGTCTCTAGGACAGATGTTCACATCCTGTGCTAGAGCTAGCAAATGTCTGGTCAAATTGGGATGTGAGGAAAGGAGCTTCTCTGTATCTACCTGGCCATGCAGATTTGCCTTAAAAATGTGATTCACAAAAGCTGATTTAAAAACCAAAAATAGCCTTAGATTTCTTATAAAAACAGGATGATTTTTGAAAAAGAGATGTTATTGTCTGGAGTGTAAGGAGTGATACCGACTTCATCTATATTCACCAAGAGTTAGTGTGGCTGGTCAGTGTTCTCTCATAAAAACTGGGAAGGTGAATTCTCCTCTTTTTTTTCCTCTACCTTAGTGGCTTGCACTGTGAAACTGAGGTTATTTTCAATTTTGCACAAGGGAATCAGAACCAGCATCTCTAGGGTAAATGCTTTAGCAATTAGACAAGAGAGTATTTGTCGCAGAACTGTGACTAAAAAAGAATTATCTCATACAGGAGCTGCAGAAATAAGCCTGTGTGTTAGTTTCATCTCAAAAGAGCCCAGTTTCTTCAGGCTTTCTCCAATTTCACTAAAGAATGAGAAGTTCTAGCTTATTAGGGAACTCAAGAAAAAAAAATGTAGTAGGTGGCAAACTCAAGGACTTCTAAGGCCAGAAAGGATCATTATACCAAGGCTGCTGTACAACATTACCCAGTACTAGACCCAGTTCTCTCTCTTTGATTAAAGGCAATGTCAGGGAAGCATCCAGCCTTGATTTTTATTTTTTTTTTACATGAAAATATGAATGGCCCAGTATTTCCTTTGCTAGTTTGTGAAAATAGTTAATTTCCTCTCTGGTAAAGAAAGAAAGAAGAAGAAACCTTCTGTCCTTTCTGTGTTATTTATATTGTAATATAATCCACTGCGTCTGACTACAAAAGTAGCTTGACCATTGTTAACTCTCTTTTCTTCACTAGAATAATCAGTTCCCTGCTTCAAGTCTTTTTGCTAGCCTGTTAATCCCACATTTCCACCTGTTCATACTAATACCTCTTCAGTGGTTAAATATGATTGATTTGAAACAAACAATTACTCTGCAGAAACAAAAGGTAGTGTTAGAGTTCAGTTGCTCCATACACTTGCTGTTTCAAGTGTGGCCATGAGCTGACACATACATAAATTGTTTTGATTATTTTCACTAGGCTTATCTAAATTTTTCAAACTATTTGAGCAGATGTGCTTAGCTACCATATTTGTTCCTCTGCCATTTTTGGCTTCTATATCTATACATGTATATCTATATCTATTCCCTTATATACAATATTATTGATAGTATATAGTACTGACGTTGCACACATTACATGTATCTTTAAATATAACATACTTATAATACACTACACTACATTAGCAAATATGCAACACTATCAGTTAACCTAGAATCAAATCCGCAAAACTCATCAAAAGGAGTTTATCAAAACTCCTGCTCTAAGATGTAACTGCCTAATATTTGAGCTGTGGTCCATGGGCACCCACATTGTCATCACACTTCTTTTCGCTTAGAATTTTATTTCTGAGCGTGTTCACCACCAAATCCAATGCTCTTGAACACTGGGCATCTGCCAAACCTTGTCAACTCACAAACTAGTACCTACCAGGCTGACTGAGGATGTGTTCTCAAGTGAATTTTCCCAATCAGCAATGCAAAAATGGTCCCCTCCTCCTTAGATTCCACCACCCACTAGCTCCGTAATTAGAGTGCACACTCTTGAGATAGGCAACAGGAGTCAAATGTTCATTGCTGGCTAAGGTGTGGAAGCTCTAACCATGAGGCAATACTGCTTGTAGTGATGGAATGCTCTCAGGCTTTCTCTAGAATGTAATTACTTCGTATGGGATTTATTCTGGTCACCCTTCCAGTTACATGGGATCCACATAAGCCCCTGATCCGGTTTGTGAGCTGCATCCTCCAACAACAAAAGGACGCGTGTTTCTTTAGCAGTCAAGGGAGGTATTTTCTCCTGTAGCACCAGCTTTGAATCTGGTTTCAGATATCCTTCATTCTAGCACAAAATACCTTGCTGAAGTGATGCACTGTGTATGTCTTAAGTCCTTATAGCTAACGCTATAGCATTCAGCAACTGACAGTACTTGTAATCCTTTAATTGCCTCGTAAGGCAGACAGGCAACAGGGCCTCCAGCTTGAGACGGGAACCTGAGGCAGAAGGAGTCAAGGTGAGATTTTTCTTTTACAGAGGAAGACTGCAGTAGCAGAAAGAACTGATCTCTGGTTTTAATGGGAGATGATTTTACTCTAGAATAGCTGACCAACAGTTCTTGTGTCCCATTCAGCTTTTCCCAATATCTGTCAGTGATTCAGATCACAATGGCAAGACTTAAAACCAAAATGAAAACAGCACAAAATACAGTTGATTGAGGATGTCAGCGAAGCATTATCATCTGGATACTTAGGACCATGCCTGTGTGAAAAACAGTTGCCTTTTTCACTCCTATTTAACTGAACTCTTACATCAACGTTGTTTTGACGCAAGGTACTTGACTGCACTGGGACTTTTTCTGGCTCACCACAGGTTCCATCCTTTTTTCTTGTGAAGTTAAAAAGTGAACATTGGGTTTTGTATAGATCTATTACATCAATTGTTATGTTTTGCTTAGTAACTTGGAGGAATATGTTATGCTCCAGAATGACAATTGGATAGGTAAGGTTGATATTCTATTTACACTGAAAAAGGGCTGATTCACCCTGATTGTTCTTTGCTAGTTAAATTATCTCTCTTATATACTAGACCCATTGAGCCTGGTAAAGTCAGACCACTTATCTCTTCATAGTGCAATAATAATTTTTTTTTGATCTGTCCACTGGCTTTTCCCCACGTTTGGACTGATTTAAAAGTTAACTATTGATTTGCAAGCTTTTGACTTCTATACAATATTTATTATCTTTTTCCCAATAGAAAAATAGAAAAACTAACCTTCTCTTGCTGTCTTCTAGTGAATTTTGAACTTTTACTTTAAGACTTTTGGCTACAGGCACTTTTTGATATACAGCAGCAACACCTGGTGAATCCTATCATTCCTGACATGCATCCATCTAAATCATTGACTGCCCCTCAGCTCAGCACTTAGGATCTACATTCTCTGGTTCACTCCTGCTAATGAGCATTAATGTACTCATGAGATGTTTCTTAGCTTGAAAGAGAGTCCATAATAAAGCATTGACCTATTGCAATGGTTTGACTCCATAACATGCCTAAAAACACAATCTAAAGAGGTGTTATCACCAAGTAGCTCACCAAGTTAATCAGAGCTGGGGGAATTAATGGGATAGGTGGAATAATAGATCACACTCAACATCTAAGCACAGAGATGCAAAGGTGCTGCATAAGCTGTAATAGAGGCATTGAAAGATATCTAAAAGGCAGCTTTTTTTTATGGAAACCAAAACTGTCTCCAGCACAGGCCTTGTACAAACACCCACAAAGGGGCAGTTGCCACATAACACAGCTCACCTTCTAAATAAGGACATAAATCCTATTGCATCAGTCTTTGGGGGTGATCTCAAAACAAAATGTTTTGATAATCAAGATTTGTGATGGGAGGAGCACATTTCATCCTACATGTGTTGTGATATGGAAGCACGATGCTCTGTGAAAGCAACAGTGTTCTGCTATATGTAGTTCTACAGGAATACTTTTCAGTTAGTTTAGAAATCTGATGTTAAGATTTAAAATACAAATTGTCTAAAACCTGGGAAAAAAAGTAAAATAGAAATAAAAACATATTTGAATGAGTTTTTAGTGTTTAGGTGCAAGACCAATTTTTTTGTATAATATTCTGCAGTATTTTCGAAAATACCTTCACAAAAAAAGAATAATTGGACCCTTCAATAAATATAACTTTTCTGAAAGATTTGTTTTCATTAGGCAGTTTCGGAGGTAGCTTTAATATTAAAGTTTTCTTTTAAGATGTTCCAATCCATCCATAATTTGAATAGCAACACAACATCATGCATGTAGGCTGAAGTCTTGCTTACAAATAGTCCTTAAACTTTTCTACTACTACCAGAATTTTTACTACAATTAACAGAACATTTTTTTTCTTTCTTTCCTTTTTTTAGAAGAATTACAAAGCTTTAAGATAATATGAAAGTTCAAGTAATCATATAGTAGACATAAGTTCATATTTTCTCTCTTCTGTTTCAGCAACCAGATCATTCCTAAATTACCGATCATCATCTATTATAACAGAAATGAGCAGCAACTGTAGTTCTCCCATCATGATTAATATAAACCCTCACAAATCCAGCTTTCTTTTATAGGGTCCCTGAAGTTTTATCAAATTGATTAACTGCAACATGTTAATCAGAAAACCATTAATTTCATTTAGCAGGCCGCAAAAACTTCATATAAAATTCTGCAGCTTCCTGTAATAATTAACCACATCTGCTACATTAAAAATCTCTGTAGTAGCAATACACAATATGTTTGTGATAAGGCATAGCTTCAGATGTTTAGTGGGATGTTGAATTATTTAGTGACACTGGAGTTTTAACTCTTGTGTCCATTCCACTATTATTATTTCGGAAGTATTTTACTAGCTGTAGAGGAAGATTCTGTGGGAGACAAAAAGATCTGGATATACATATGACATCTTTTGTCATACAGTCTGTATCATAAAAGTTCTCTGCTGGGGGGTAGCAAAGGTTGGTACATTATAATTTTTAATAAAATTAATAAATAGAATAGTAATAGCAGAAATAATCTGACATTATTTGTCAAAGGTCAAAATTAAGGTGGTGGTTGCAAATAGGTCCTACATTTTGAATGCTTTTCCTTTTAGTTACTGAAACCTTCCCAGTTTTGGCCGGTTAAAAGGTGCTGGCAAAAGTTTGGAAGGGAAAGAGAAGTCTCAAGGAAGCATTCTTTTACTTTTGGTACATTTGTTCTGTAATTTAGTTACATACATAGGTCCACACTTATGGGGGATTGACTAAATCCCTTTGCTTTTGCTCTAGTGCCTCCTCTGACTCTCTCGCTGGACATCCCTGGAAAATCTGAGTAAGATGTCAGAAAGCAGCCCACGCCCCCCAGGGAGCTGGAGCGCTCTCCCACCTGCAGCACAATGGTGAACCATACAAGAATTGCAACCAGCTGACCGTTAAGAGGCTGTGGTGCTAATTACTGCCTGTCAGATGAGATGGGTATCTGCTTGATTGGATAAGTAAGTTGTCTTTCAACCTGTGGTTGAAACATATCTATTAGATGTCATTCTTCTCTACTGAAGCAATGATTGCACAGGTCCTCCACAAACCAGATTCAATCTCAGCAAGAAGACAGCAAATAAAAGCAGTGTCCTAATCCAAACATAGTGGGCCACAAGGCTCATTAGGATATAAGTCCAAGGTCAGGCACAGGATAAGTGTGTAGTATGAACATACTCTCTGTTGCTATACACACAACATATGCATATATGTTTGTGCTGGTTTTGGCTGGGATAGAGTTAAATTTCTTCATAGTAGCTAGTATGGGGCTATGTTTTGGATTGCTGATAAAAACAGTGTTGATGATACAGGGATGTTTTCATTACTACTGAGCAGTGCTTACACAGCTTCAAGGCCTTTTCTGCTTCTCACCCCACCCCACCAGTGAGGAGGCTGGGGGGACACAAGGAGTTGGGAGGGGATACAGCTGGGACAGCTGACCCCAATGACCAAAGGGATACCCCAGACCATATGGCGTCATGCTCAGCATGTCAAGCTGGGGGAAGAAGTAAGGGGGGGCGTTCGGTGTGATGGCGTTTGTCTTCCCAAGTCCCCGTTAGGCATGATGGAGCCCTGCTGTCCTGGAGATGGCTGAACACCTGCCTGCCCATGGGAAGTGGGGAGTGAATACCTTTGTTTTGCTTTGCTAGCATGCACAGCTTTTACTTTACCTATTAAACTGTCTTTACCTCAACCCATGAGTTTTCTCACTTTTCCTCTTCCAATTCTCTCCCCCATCCCACTGAGGGGGAGTGAGCGAGCAGCTGTGTGGTGCTTAGATGCCGGCTGGAGTTAAACCACAATAATGTTACATTATACACCTCTTCATGGGCATGTCCAATGACTATTTTAGTTCAGATGAATAGTGTGGTTTTGAAGCAAATGTTTGAAAATCATCGAAACTGGTTCATATCAGTGAGTGATCCCATTAGCGATAGCAACCCAGATTCTTTGGGATTAAAACTAAATGTGAAGCTATGCTCCAGAATCACACCTAATCATATCAGGAGGGTATTCAGTCCACCAGTTCAGATTAAAACTGTATTGAAATAAATCCCCATGAAATGCATGGTGTGGACATGGATCCTTTGCACCCTCTATTTCACTTTACAGATCTGTTAATATAAGGCCACATTACAGGCAACTGTAGACAGTCAATGACTCAGTCAGAAATGTCTTTTTGAACTAGAATCATAGAATCATAGAATGGTTTGGGTTGGAAGGGACTTTTAAAGGTCATCTAGTCCAACCCTCCTGCAATGAGCAGGGACATCTTCAATTAGATCTGGTTGTTCAGAACCCTGTTCAATCTCACCTGGAATATTTCCAGGAATGGGGCATCTACAACCTCTCTGGGCAACCTGTTCCAGTGTTTCACCACACTCATCATAAAAAAAATTCTTCCTTATATCTAGTCTAAATCTATCTTCTTTTAGTTTAAAACCATTACCCCTTGCCCTATTACTACAGGGCCTACTAAAAGTCTGTCCCTGTCTTTCTTAAAAGCCTCCTTTAAGTATTGAAAGGCTGCAATAAGGTCTCCCCAGAGCCTTCTCTTCTCCAAGCTGAACAACGCCAGCTGTCTCAGCCTTTCCTCATAGGAGAGGTGTTCCATCCCTCTGATCATTTCTGTGGCACTCCTCAGGACCCGCTCCAACAGATCCATGTCTTTCTTGTACTGAGGACTCCAGAGCTGGATACAGGACTCCAGAGCAGAATGCAGTACTCCAGGTGGGGTCTCACCAGAGCAGAGTAGAGGGGTAGAGTCACTTCCCTCAACCTGCTCGCCACGCTTCTTTTGATGCAGCCCAGGATACAGTTGGCTTTTTGGGCTGGAAGTGTGCATTGCCAGCTCATGTCCAGTTTTTCATCCACCAGTACCCCTAAGTCCTTCTCCACAGGGATGCTGTCAATCCCTTCATCCCTCAGCCTGTATTGATACCAGGGGTTGTCTTGACCCATGTGCAGGACCTTGCACTTGGTCCTGTTGAACCTCAGGTACAGGTGAGCCCACTTCTCAAGCTTGTGCAGGTCCCTCTGAATGGCATCCTGTCCCTCAGGAATATCAACTGCACCACTCAGCTTGGTGTCATCTGCAAATTTGCTGAGGGTGCACTCGATCACACTGTCTCTGTCATTGATGAAGACAGTAAACAGTTCTGGTCCCAATACGGACCCCTGTGGGACACCACTAGTCACTTGTGTCCATCTGGACATTGAGCCATTGACCATTACTCTCTGGATATAACCGACTACATTTTTGGCCTCACAAATTTTTTTCCTCAAAGACCCTTTCTATTCTTATGAGAAAAACAAAAATGTGGTTGATTGTGTCTGTAGACAATTAGGCGACCCAGTATACACACTAAAAAGAATAAATATTGGCCTCTGCACATAGGGTATGTGAATAAATCAAAGCGCATTCCTCTTCTAATCAGTCTTTATAAATAATAATACAAAACCAAAATGCTGATGATCCAATTACTTCAGTTTATACTGGTCTGCTAAGCCTGTCATTACCAGCTCATTACAGCAACTTTCATGTCAAATTCCTGGTAGATCTGGAAGGAGAGTTCACATCAGCAAATATTACTTACGCAAGTGAGAGTTGCAGAGTAAACCCGGGAAGAGATTCAACAGTTGCACCTTTCAGCGTTTATACCACCAATACCCAGCTATACAAAATGACAATAATTTTGGCACACTGTATTTAGCTGATACAGTATTTCACAGTAGGTTCACATGCCCCTCCATAACCAATATCAAATATCAACTCCATATGTTTCAATTATGTCATATACTGTTGAAGCAAGTATGGATAAAAAGGTGCATCATATTGTATTACTGCGAGGTTGACAAGCAGTTCTGGACTCAAGAGGATGTATCTTCAAGATAATAGGCAAGTATTTTCCTTCAAAGTGATAGAATGTTTAAGGCACAAAACAGACTGTTTAGAGGGACAGTCTTTAGATAGCAATCACACCCGCACAAGGTCTCTAAGACTTCTGTAACTTTAAATGGTTCAGTAAAGCACAAACTTTTATTTGCTCAACTTTATCAGGAAAAAAAGAAATTTTTTGGGTTACTTACACTAACTGTCTAGATTTACTGAGACAGTAACACAATCATTGCAGACAAAGCAGAGAAGAGGTGATGGAGGGAGTACAGCTGTAGATTGTTTCTGCCTGAAGCTACCAACTTCTTCCTGAAAACCTGTGTGTCCTTTACAATCATTCTGTCATCCAGAAAGCACCATATATGCCTTTATGTGCACATGCATAGGCTCAGAAAAGGCAAAAAAGATCAGCAGCTGGCAAGCTTTCTATACTTTTAGGTCCATTTTATAAGGCCATTGGCTTTGGGAGGAAACATAACAGTACTTTTTTGGGGCAATTTTTTTGTGTGTTACAGTCTGTGGATGAGGGAGCGGACAAAACTTGGACTCTAGCTGTCCGAACATAGGAGAGGCCAGAGAAGGGGGATAGAAAGGTCAGAGGGACCTTGGGGACCTTAAACTCATTACTCTGATTTCTAATTTGTGTGTGTCTTGTGGGGTACGTCAAGAGGATGAGGTTGGCATTTGTTTGTTTTTATCGGCAGGGTTGCCTTGTGGCCTCCACTGAAATGAAGAAGTATAATCTCCATGGTGCAAAATGAAAGCCAGCAAACCTCCTGCCAAGAGGCAGACAAGGAAAAATGGTTTCTGGGCCCTCCTCTTTTGGGACATTTGCCAGGTGAAACATTTTAGGATTTCTCCACCGTTTACATAAACATGTCTCTCTCCTTTTCATAATCATAGGGGTCTGGGAGGTTTTTTTCTATACTTTTGTGTTTCTCTGCTGGTTAGGAAAATAAATTGCCATTGCTTTACATACCTTAGCTGTCCAGCTTTAGGATTTGTCCTTTAAGAGAGTATGGTAATAATAATTGCGTTTTCTCACCAGTATTGTATTGCACAATTGCAGCCAAATTTTACGGTTGCAGAAAGCATTAGCGGGCCAAGCCAAGAGGCACTTTTGACTTTGCTTTAATATGAAATTTTACATTGCATCCCCAGCTCTTTGCATCATTACTGTAATTATTTGGCATGTTTTATTTTTCACACTGACTGCAGAAAGGCACTGTCCCTGGCCCCCAAGAACAGTAGTGTCTGGTATAAACAGAGTATTACTCAGATCCAGGGAGGCCAGTCAGTCAACAACATGTTCATACATGACGTAGTATTATTAACTGCATTTCATAAATCCTAGCTATGCAGACTTCCAGTCTAAACTCCTCCTTGTTTCTTGCTGGTATTTTCCTATCTTTTTTTTTTTTTTTTTGCTGGTTCACTAAGTATTTTCCTTTTAAAACTTGGTCAATTATTTATAGAAGAATACAGAAGGCACAACATTTAACATATCAAACAAGGACAGATTCCCTGCTTAGAGCAACTTAGAATGTCAGGGCTCAGTCATGCTGTGTAGGCACAACTGAGTGTATCATGCTTTGGCAAGATAAAATTGCTCTGGAGCTTCAAGGCACAGAAAAGGACTACACCCTACTCTACCTTCCTTTTGGAAATTCCAGACTATTTCTTCACTGCAGCTGACCTGCTCTTTGTAAGATAAGGAAACCAGTTATTCTCCCTCTCTTCCTATCCCACACAAATCCTTCACTAATCCCTTTACAACAGTTTTCCCCTATGACAGAAACCATGATAGAAACCACAAGGTGAAATTTCTAAAATGGTAGCCAAAGAATATGGGGACCTGTAAGGAGCAGTTGCCACCCAACCGAGGGACATATGAAGGACACAGCTCTTCTTCCTGCTCCACTTCCAGGAAAGTACAGGGGACTGAAAGTAAAGGAAAACCTACTAAACCATCAGCAACACCACCTACCTCTCTTTAAAGCAGTATAATGGAGGTTACTTCACAATTTACCTTGTATACCATTTAGAAGAGCTACTTACAAAGAGAGTCATAATATCACATCAGGAATGAAGAAAAAGCAAAGCTGGGACTAAGCGAGGAAGACTGGTAGAGAGTGAGGTCTCCCCTCAAGTGGATCTAGCTGACAAGTGTAAAGCTCTGGCTTGGAAGTAAGTCTGAATTCTCAAGTAGTGAATAGAAATATCACAGTAAGAAGAGATTGGGAAGAGGGTTCCAGGCATAGCAGTAATGAGTCTTTAATAATGAGACCTTTGCAAGTTAGGCCCCACCGTGGACTAACCTGGGAAGATGTCTGAGGAAAAGGTATCAATTACGTATGTAGGTTATGTAGAAAAGAACCTAGTTTTTAAAGAAAATGTTATCAACTTCTTTCTGCACTACAACATGATGTAAATACCATACTGTAACTGGCATCTCTAGAGGATATGTTCAGCCAATGCTGAGCATGGCACTAAGAGAACCTAATTTATCATTGTTGCTATTTCTATTACAGTTATTCCACTGGGAATAAAAACCCCTGCAATTTAAACTTTTTCCTGCTTTCGTCCTGTTTAAGCTTAGTGCAAGTCATAGCTCCAGAGAAACCATCTGGGATTTCAGACATAGAGACTTGTCAGTGCCTCTGCATGAGAAATTGAAGTTTTGGTACAAATAGTGGCTTGTCTCCATTTCACATCTGGAGAACTTTATCATTAGGAATGGAACTAAAGCATGAATTCTGAGCATTAATTTTTTATTTGTTTGTTATGATACAAGGTATCACATGAGGCAAAGGGCTGTTCTACAGAACATTGGAGAGCAGTGCAAAAATGAGAGGATTTAAAGGCATGAGAATAAATTATTATTTTTACTTTGGTGGTTAAATTGCTAAATCAGAACAGAACACCTGTCTTAGGTCGACCAAAATCTCAATCTTAGTAAGTTTTCTTGTAAAAAAAAAAAAAGATATTTCACTTCATTTTGGGTTGTCTAATTGGCTTAAAATGTCCAGTGATTTTGTGAGAATCTATGAAGTAGTCGATATTCTGAACTTTTTTCATAGCTTTTGGTGGACGTTATGTTTTTCTAATTCAGCCTGAATTTTCAAAACACTAGTTTCCTCAAAATATATGTTTTGACTCATTATGGCCCCTGAAAACTCAGGTAGTTTTACCCTGTACAACCTATACAAAATGTAATGATAATCTGGCCAATTTCTTAAAATGCAGGTGGAACTGAACATATCATATCAGAGAACCCCCCTTCATAGACTACTAGTTTTAGAAATGATTCTCAGTGCTAAAGTTTAGACAGAAATGATCTAACAGTTTTTTGCCTCTAATGGGAATTTCCTCAGTGATTAAGCAACATGAATAAATATTAAACATTAGAACTAAAATATGTTGGCACTCAGACGCCCCATAAACATTAAAATAAGGATTAGTTGAGCTCTGAATCACTGGCTCTGTTGATGGAGCTTAGGAAAGATAAAGCTTCTTTCAAAATGCCAAATAATGGGGGCACATTTTGTACAAGAGCACAGTTTTTTATATGGGCCTTGTAAAGGTTGTTGTTGACTGTATTCATACCTAGATCACCTTCCCAATGATGGCATCTAATTTGTGTTTCAGCCAAGGCTGAGGCTCTTGGAGTACCTGCAGACTGGTCCAATTGCTTTCCCTTTGTCCACTGAAAGGGGCATTTTCATGCAACCCTATTCAGCGGGCATAGACATTTCTAAACACCTTCCATTACTAGCAGCATTTGATACAAACTAAACACACAGAATAAAAGATTACAGTTTCATTAGTGCTTCATTGACAATAATTGTGTAAGGCTCAGGCTGCAAGGAGGAGAACGAAGGCCAACTTTATAATGTTATCAAGAGGAGCAATAAAACTTCATTCTTTGGTTGCTTGGGTATAAAAAACTTCAAGCATAATTAAGCATGTGGCACCAAGCATGCAAGAGCTTACTAATGTGAGTAATTTCCTCAATTTGCTATTTCTGTGATGTTTTAAGCACCTGAAAAAATACTTCCTGTTCTTTGCCAGCATTCTCTCTCTATATATATATACACAAATCACACACGGAGAAACAGAATAATCAGCTTTTTACCGTAGGTGTCCTTTTTTTTCACCAGTGCATGAAGAAATGCATTCTGTGATTCACCTGTTTTGACTAATTTCCATAGTCAATAATTCCCCATGAAAAATGTTTGTGAAAATGTCCAGTTATATTAATACCAGAGAAATGATAGTTTAAGCAGTTCTGCTGTCCATAACTGTGGCTTTATCTCATTAGGAGAGATGTAGTCTCTGAAGTAGGCTTCAGAATACTAAGAACTTTACAGCTTCAAGTCAACACCACTAAATCCAAACCGTTTGTTTTGTTGCTATCAGTGTAAGTTCCAGGTAGAAACATTTTGCAGTGTTTTCATTTTCCAAGTGGTCTAAGATACAATCATTACAATAAACTAGTCCTGGAGAGATAAATACATGCCTGATAATACAGCAGAGGTGAAAATAAAATGTCAGAATGTGCTGACAAAAATAAAACAAAACCAAAGTATTTCACTCAAAGTTTCTCCCAGAGGAGTCAGAAACGGCAAAACAAATAAAATTACCCCCAAATTCCAACCCAAAATTTAAATTTGGCTGTGCTTACTCAAAGAGAAGAGATAATCAGACCTTTCTTCTAGCTCCTTCCTTCTCTCTACTAATCCCTCTGACCCAGACACACACTCAAGTAACCTGGACCTATTCCTCAAAACTGCTCCAGTGAAGGCAGGCATTCTCAGGTGCCCCTAACCCACTAGCCTGGCCTCACATGGGGACAGGGGCACTGAGAGAAAAGTGGGCATCTCTGATACCCACTTTATATTTAGCTGGCCTCCCTGAGGCTTTGTTTATACACCTTTGTTTCCTAGTTAGAAAAAAAAAAAACCTCCACACCATCACGATGCTTTTAATTCATAGCAATGACTATACATTAGATTAGACTCCTGGGTATTTATTCTCTCTGCTATGTAAGGAACCATTTTCTGTGTAAAAGCTGACACATTCACATACTGCTCCACTTTATGACACCAACTTTTGAGCAAAACCACTTTCCCTTCATGTGTCACTAAACTATAACTTTTTTTTAAATATTTATCTTAAATTTAAAAAAAAAATATCAGTGAGTGCTATGCAGACATCAGGTATCTGGCTTGTTCATATGCCAGGGAGAAAAGACAATACAGTGAAATATATACAACTGTATAAACATTTGACATTTTAGCTATTATAAAATCTACAGCATTGAGCTGTAAATTCTTCACTCTCTCTTAATCTTCACTTTCTCAAACAACTCTTGAGCAGGCACCTTTTTAGAGGATGCTCTTGAGAAAAATATAAAGGGAGAGATGGTAAAAGCCAGAGGGCTTCTTTATATGTTTTGGTGAATTATTTTCTCACAATTCATAAGCTGTGCATAACTAGAACCTCTGATCTGCCATAACACGCATAAAGGGTGTGGCTGGAAGACACAATTATAGGAAAAGTTGCCAGTGGAAGGAGTAATTGATACAGCAGAAAAGTAGGAAGGGACACTGCTGGAGGAAAAGTCTTGAAGACAAGGGAAATAAGAAGAACTGGCTGCCTAAATACGAAGGTTTGGAAAAATGTGTAAGTCAATCCATGGTGAAGTTGCAGGAAATTCAAGGAGTGCTTTGAACAAAACAGTCTCTTTCTGTTTGGCCTTAAAGTTTTCCTGTTAGAGTCAGGTCAGTGAATATACTTTACCATGGGAATACAGTAAAAGAAAGAGTAGAGAGCTTTCTGCCTGCCAAAGAAAGCCTAAACTATTTATACTTGACAAAAGGGAGGAAGAAAATCTTATGGAGCAAGGCATTTTGCAGGGATTTAAATGACCCTGTACGTGATTTACAGCTCTGCCACTGATCTATTGCATGACCTTAGGCAAGTCACTTCACCTTTATGCCTTGGTTAACCTGTTATACTGAAATAATAACACTGAGCTTTACTGGGCTTCAAGATGATGAAACATTTCTTTCCTAGAGCTAAATCCCCTCTGTGATGTGGAAAAAAACCCACCAGTGATTAATGCAATCCATTGTTCAAACCGAGCAAATGTACTTACGTGTTTGAAAAAAATAATTTCAAACTTTAACGGTCTGTTTTTTCATTTGTAACCTGAACTCATAACTGATGTGGACAGGTTTGATTAAAAAGAATCATGAGTGTTTCCTAATATTAGCCAAGGAGTGGATGTGCGAGGATCTCAGTGGTAAGGAACATGCATATAACAAATCGGAGTCCCTTTGCATTCCCTCCAGCATGCCTCTGGCTGTAGGAGCCAGAATCTAGCCCTAAATTAATAATTAGCACTTTCAGTTTAAGCTCTCCAGGAAATGTCACAAGGACAGACAGAAGTAGTAGAAAATGTTAGTGGGCAGTGTAGAAAGATAAGTGCCAAGAGATTTATACCCAGCATTCTTGACAAGCAAGAACAGAATATCAGGATTTAAATAACCCACTGGCAAGACCTTTCACATCAATTTGACTGTGGTGGGAGGAGAAACTCTACAGGGATGGCCTGTGTGTGTCTTCACAGGTAATAAGAAAGAGGTACCCACATCAGCATGCATGCGAGTACAGAAAGGGCTAAAACCCCTGCATTTACAAGTGGCTGAAGTCACATATATCGGGTTACGCTTCCCCTTAGCCGTGTATGCATTTTGAATCTAGCTTAAGAAAGGGAGGGCCCAAAACTTTCTGATCAACAGCACGAAAATAGATTCAATTCGGCAATAGAATTATCACAAATGCTATATCAAAGGCTGCTTGTAAAAATCTTGTCTTCCAGTATAATGTGGTGACATATTTTTCCTTTGAGATAATACTGCCAATGTTCACTATATTTTTAGAGATGACCCTAGTAACACATTATGGACACATTTTTGATGGAGCCCCAAACCAGCATACAATTTTATATACATAATTAGTCTCAAGCATGACATTTTTAGGGCAATTACCCAAATCTTACCACTTCCTCCAACAGGTATATAATTAAATTAGATTTAAAAACACCATCCACAAATGAAAAAAAAAAAAAAATTGTTCTGAACAACATAGCTTCCAAGCGTCCTGTAAATTATCCTAAATAGGCACTAATTTTTGCAGAGTTGGTATTTCATTCCTTAGTGTTGTAACATGCCACTGAGTCAGCTGGAGAATATTTGATTTATTGTTAACAACATCTACTAAACTAAAAAAGCACCTTTTAAAATTTATATGTGAATAACACTATTATGCAACATCTGTTTTACTCCTTGATTTCTTAAGTTCTAGATGATACGAGAAATTTCTTGAGTTGAGTTTGTGACTTAAGTTTTTTGAACATTACATCAGGATAGGAAGTAGTTGACACAGGAACTGTGATGCCATACATGAAAATCTGGAATAGAATACAAAATGTATTCCACCCATGCCTGAAAAAGGTTTACATCTGAGGGACCAGAATGGTATAGAATCATATACCACCTCATTTTAATCACTACTATATATAGGTGTGTGTCTGTGTATGTATACATAAGTTAAAAACATAAAACGTGTGTACATGTGAAAATATATGTATAGTGTGTATATGGTGTGTATACACACTTTTTATATATATATAAAAGGATATAAATGTAGATGATACCACATTTTAAACACAATGTTTGGATCAGATAAAACATGCCCTTGTGCTCTCCAGAAACAAAATTGAGCCTTTTTTATAAAACCTGCCTACTTCATATATCAAAAAGCCCATCACAGGTGGTCCTAGCCATATTAGAGGAGCCTGTCTGAAAAGGGTCAGACATTTAAGTGGGTTTTGCTTGTTCAAACACCCTCCTGGATTAGCAGAGGTTTGCAGCCAGAGATATAGATATGTTAACAGCCATAGCGGCACTTCTACTGCAGCACAGGTGTGCTTACAGGGTAGGATGCAAGTCCTGAAGGGTTTCAGCCCTGAGCTGAATACTGAAGCATCCAGGCCAAATTAAGCAAAGCAGACCTTCCTTCTTGGCTGCAGAGTGTATCAACTTCTGGGCTTTGGGATAAAACAAATTTCTATGCACACACATACAAGCACACGTGCAAATGGGCAAATCATCTGCGTGTCTCTGGGTGCCAGTTGTCTGAGGCATAGGACTGTAGAGTACTGTCGTCCATCAGGTTATGGCTTCCTTGTCAGGAAACCTTCCAAAAAATGCACTGAAGACTACATGGGTTTTGAATCCTGCTGAGGCTGAAGCATGAAGAAGGGCTGAAAGCTGTCTCAGAATATTAGGATTTACTTCTGTATGTGGTCCCTAGTAGAAATACAGGCATCTGTAGTGACTGGCTGGCAGCAACAGAGGCACCTAAAGGGTTAGACAGCAGCTGAGCTGGGATTCTGATGATCAGAGTGGTGCCGAAATGGGGATTTAGCTATTGGTCCTCATTTAGGTACTAAAATAACTTCAGTTAGCTGGCAAATTTGAAACTGCTCCTCAGAAAAAAATCTGGCTTTAATTGTGGCTGCTGAGCAGTTTCAAAAATCTGGTCCCATACAAATACGCTGTAAATGTAAGCAAATACTGATCCCTTGCTGAGTTCTCAGATCTATTGCAAACAATTCGAGCCTTCATAAAAATACACAGCTTTTCACTTATCCTATATTTTGTCTCACAATAGGTCGCTAGCCAAAAAGCCTCTTGCCAGCAGTCAGTTTAATAGGGAGAAGGAAACAGTCTTATTAGTTAAGTTTATTTATGATGACAAAAGGAAAAATCATGAAAACCCCAAGTTGTAAGTGATAATTTATTCCTGATAAGTAGTAAATCAGCAGGATTTCACTGCCCACATGGGGACCTGCAGTTAAATAATTAATGATAAATAATGAGCCTCATAAATGTTCACAGTGTTTTTGAGCAACTATTTATACATGAGCTCATTCTACAAACTCTCCTGCTGCTATAATCATGATAACCTGGTGTCCTTACTGCATTACAAAAACATAAGATGATAACACCAACCATCTCTGTGGTTAAGTTTATATTGTTCACTGCCAGGTTAAACTAATTATTCACTGCCTCCAAGGCAGTGCCGGGTTAATATTTCAAACTGATGCATCTTTTGTCATGATAAACTTAGCTCACACTGTATCGTCATGCATTCCACTGATGTGGCCTTTGTCTGAAAAAAAATATGGAGAACTATTAAAAGAAGTAAGCAAAGGGAAAAGGCTGTAAACGTTTATGTTCTGGGTCACAAACCAGTAAATAATACTGGTACTGGTAGTTAAAAAAAAAATAAAAAAATATAAAAATACAGTAAAAAAAATATATTTTCCCATGTATCAAAGAGTCTGAACACTTGTAGATTCGTATGCATCATTTTTCATCATGAGTGTTCAGCACTAGCCATCAGATGAGTCCAAAGTCAGCTCTAAACATGGTAATCTTCACATTCTTACAGCTGAGAACCCCCGAACCTCTCCAGAAAATAAATCACCTGAGAATGCCCTCAGTCCTCATTGACCCATGTTCTGATAAAGCACCCAGGATTGTGCCAATGCTTATTTTTTTGTTATTTTCTTTCCTTTCCCTAGGTCCTAATCTTGTTTCTCCTGCATTCTCTAGCTATTATCTCATGAAATTCATGGGAAGCAAGATCAGGAACTTCAATAGTTCAAATCTGTTGTGCTGTTCATCTTTTGTTTCACTTCAGAAGCATCCAGCACGACTTCACAATGCCCTGACCTACAGGGGCTGAGGGTAATGATCACAGTTTGCTTTGCTTTTGGTCTACCAACATCCCCAACACACAGTCATTCTATATGTACAAATTATTAAATTCGGCAGTGAGTTGGTGTTCAGAGCCTTATGAAAATCCACCCTTTTAGCTGGACTGTCATGCTCAGAGATACTTTTGGGTTTTGGAAAGCTTTTGAAGTAGCCCCTGGCCATTAACAATCGGGCTTTAGGGTGCTGGTGCAGAAGGTAATGCACGACACCCCGCTGTCGGGTACCTGGTATGGCGCACTGCCTGCACATGTGTAAACTCAAGCTAACAAACTGCACGGCCACTCTGTTATTCTCTATGCTGCACACTTGAAATCGATTAAAAACACAAATGAGAGGTGAGAAGAGAACTTGGCCTGACTGGGGTTTTTTTCACTTTGAGAGGAAAGGAAGGGTGTGGGTGCAGAGAAAATAGAGAATGGTGATTTTTTAAAAAATAGCACACACTGATTCACAAAGTCATATTTTCTAAGAGGGAACAGAATGCGTTGAACAATTTTTTTAAAAAACAGAAAAGCTAAAACTCAGACCACAACGGCCCAGACCACATCTGACGAATCAGGCTCTGCCTGAGCAGGGGAGAGCAGCTGTGAGGTGACGAGCAGAAGCCGCATCTCTTGGCGGGCGGGTGAGCGGCACGGCAGGGAGCTGGCTGAGGCAGGCCATGGGGGCAGCCGCCCCGACGCCTGCCTGGCTCCCGGCCCGGGAGGACTCAAGCTGTTCCACAGCCGCAGCAGCACCTGTCCCCTGGGGGACACGCAGGGCAGGCAGCAAGGCCGCCCAGCCCAGCCCCTGCGGGGACACCCTCAGCGCCTGGGCGGGAGGCGGGGGGGAGCTGGCGGCCCCTCACAGCCTGCGCAGGGAATCACCCAGGCACCAACAAACCACACCGTGTTTCATTATGTGGCGTTGAAAGGCAACACGCTGGGCCCCAGTGGTCTCCTCCCGTCCCTCACGGGCCTGTTGTTTGCAGCGAGGGCAGGGGGGCACCAGCCTCCTGCTGTGCAGTCGCCCCTCCAGCCCAGGGGCTGCAGCTCCTCAGGCCCGCCGGCCCCTCGGCCTCCCTGCTCCTCAGCACCCCTGCTCCTCAGGCACCCCTGCTTCTCGGCCTCCCTGCTCCTTGGCCTCCCTGTGCTCAGATTCCCTGCCAGGAGTGCCCACAGGTTATACAGCCCTGCCAGGGGTCACAGCTCCTTCTCCACAAACAACCTCTTGAGACTGCCCTCTTCCACAGCTACTTGCCCTATCCAGTGTCCTCTGTCTGGGCTCCAGAAAAAGTTTAGTGTCATACTTGCTTAAACCTGTAGACTTTCCTGCTCGTATTTTCCTTCCCAGCTAACCAGATTGTCATTACCGTAGTCTCAGGTCATGGTCTTTCGGAGCAGAGAGAAAAAATCGACATCTTTTCTTGCCCTGCATTCCTGGGAATGGTAAACATCCTTCAAGACCTCCTTGCATTGTTAGAAGGGAGACATAGGCACTCTGTGCATGTGTTTTTGCTATGGTAAGAGAGATTAAATGTTAAACTGTTTTGTTTCTTAAGGCTTGTTTGTTTTAAGAGCAACCTCTTTTTTTTTTTTTTTTTTATTTTTTTTTTTTTTTTTTAGGTTTCATTGCATTTCATCCACCTAGGAAATAAGTGCTTGAACCCAAAATGAACTCAAAACAAGGAGTCTCCTTCCATGTATTTATGACTTGATAAGTGTGGCATTTTTTCTGAGTATTATTGGTTGTACAAATTCTGTAAGTAATTGTGTGTAGATTAAAAAAAATGGAAAAAAAGGAGGTTTATTACTATACTGCTACTCCAAAAAGCCCAGTTTTCCCGTCTCAGCCAGCCTGCAATGACTTACCTTAGAGAAATAAAAAAATGAAAAGACAGGCATTCAAAATAAACCACATAACAAATAAGCTATGTAACTGTCACCTGACAACATTTGTTTCTTGACACTGCTGATTTTTGCAAGAGAAAGAATTGCTTCCTCTGGGACAGACTTATATTTTAAGAAGATTACTGAATTCAGGTTGCACACCCTATATCTGTAAAACCACACTTGACATCAGCAGTCCAGTGTTCAGAGGAGATGCTTAATAAAGTCAGTGGATCATAAGGTGACTTTTCATACTGATGATGTTGAAATATAATAAAAGTTCACGGTATTTATTAATGGCCCACAAGAAATTGGAGAGAAGATAAATTTATGAAGATATATCTTCTGTGTGTAAATATGTGAACGTGTATATATATATATGCATGCACATGCACACATATGTATATATATATGTTTGAATACACAGTTGTATATACATACCTACATATCTGTGAGTATATATATATTATTAACAAGTCTGCATTTGATTTTTTAACTCAGAATTATTCAGAGTTAGGATTCAGTACTCTTAAACTGATAAACCACTGGGGAAAAAAGTGCTTTTGAAAGGAGAGGAGGAGGGTCAAATAGCTTTGCACTTCTCGATCAGTGTGGGAAAGTTGCTGACACTCATCTGAGTGAAGTAACTTGTAAGGAAGACTAGCCCTGTCCCTAGGTTTGCTGAATTATAACATGAAAATTGGTTCTCTCAAACCACATTTTGTGCTGGACTAGGAGCACACAAAGTTTAGTTACGGAATGTAACCTGAAGGTCAGTAACTCCCATCTGAGAGGTGGTAACTTCTTAAGACACATTGGCCCGATCACTCAGTGAACAGCTAACTCCATGGCAAATTTGTTGCATAGAAGCATGAGAGTACCACCCCATGTCAGGCCATAATGAGCAACACAGAGTCCTTTGGGAAAAATTGTAGGAGATCTTTCAATTAAATAATTGTCATCACAAAGTGAAAAGTTTCTTCCCATGGCTTCAAGTCATGAAAAGCGAAAGGCTTACCTTCCTTCAAAAATGAGCCTTCCTAGCTAGCATTACTGCAGATGTTCCCATATGACAGCTACCTCTTCTTGGAATCCTGCTAAGCTCTTGGCCTCAGGAAGATTTTGTTACAATGGTTTTCACAGGCTAATAAAGAAAAGGTATTTTCTTAAATAGGTGTTAGATCTGGTGTCTTTCATTGAATGCCCCTTGTTCTTTTATTGTAAATGACTTTATTGTAAAGACTAAATGAGAGCTCCTGATTTATTTTCTCAATATCATTCATTACATTAGTGACCTTTATCTGGTCTCCTTTGATTTGTCACCTTTTTTAATAAGTTCCAATGTTTTAAATACTTCCTCATACAGAAAGCTTTTGAACCTCTAATTGTTTTTGATGTTCATTTCTGAACTCTATTTTGCTGTCCATTTCTGCATGTAAAATGTTACCAGCACTGCAGACAGTCATCTAGTTGAAAGCAGATCACTGATAATTTTAGTATTGCTCTGTGTGCTCTCTCAACATCCAAGTAATTTCGTTCATTGCTTTAAACTAACAGACATGCCCTCCTGGTTTTGTTGTGCGTTTGGACCTGTAGGCAGATGTTTTCGTTATGTTCTCTATTAGAATAGGTAAGCCAGTCTTCAGAGGGGTTTTAGCCAGTTCCACTTGTTTAACCTGAAATCATAGTAGGGCTACATGCAGCAACAATCAGAACAAGGGTTGGTGAAGATAGTAGATGAGGCAGCAATACGATTCTTTTCTCAGGAGATCAAGAGTCACGTCATCACATCACACTGCACAATGACACTGGGAGAAGAGGAAAAAGGAAGAGGAAAGGCAACCTGTAACTGTTGCCCTGCTTATGGTGACCAGCAAGGATAAGTGCTGAAACACATATTGACAAAATCATTATTATTTTTCACTAAAAGCTATTTTCCCGTTCCTGCTTTGGTGAGGAAAGAGTCCTCATGGAGACCCTTTCTGAACAGGCATTCAAACCAGAGGCTGTCATAACTGGAGTGCAAGGGCCATGGACTTGAATTTTACTGTTACTTTGACCAGCAGTACCAGAGCATGTTCAGGCATTTGCTCCACAGCACAGGGGCATGGACATCTGGCTTCTCATCCACGGCTGCCTGGAAGACACAGTGTCAGCACAGGTATTAGGACCACAGGACACAGCACTTGTTGGGATCCCTCCCTTCCCAAGGCAGTCCTGCCCTCTGAGGCTTTCAGAGCACAGTGCTGTTTTCTACAAAAAGCTTCTTCAGAACAACACTTATGATTCTGAAGGATTTTCCGCTAACTCTGTGTACATTAACTGCAAGATATGAGTGGTGAAGAAGCTCCCTGCTGTATCTGCTGTTACTGTAAAACTATATATTAAGACCCTCCTAAGCATCACAAAGATATTTCCTCTTTACCATGTGAATAATGAAAACAGACAGATGTCTGCTATTAAGGGAAACCACTTGGTGGAGGTTTCTTGTGTTTGGTGAAATGAGAAATACAAGCTATTCCCCACACCACCAGCTATAGATTATCTCATTGAAAAATCACAGAATAGCAACAAGCTATTAATTATCTTTCCTTACTGTAAATTACTGAAATCGCTCTGTAAATGTTTTTGTTTTATAATGATAAACATTTCTGTCACATAGTTTGTATAATTTATCATTTTTCAATTCAAGGGACCATCTCATTTTCACTAGGAAACAGTTTATAAAAATACTTGAGAGTGAAAGATTGCTAATAAAGTTTTCAAAGTACACTCTATGTTTTTTACATTAAATAGTCACTCAGTATTTGTGGGATGTTTGCAGTGACGTTCAGACTATGTCAAATTATGCAGCTAAACTGTTTCCACAAAGGAACTGAGGGGAAAAAACATGGACTTGAGAGCTGTCCAATGATTCTCAAATTAGCTTCTGTAAAAGAAACTTAAACCTGTAAAGAAAGGTTGTTTAAAGCAGCTTTATGGGATGAAAAATGAGAAAGAGGTAATTAAGATGCTCTTGTTATGTTCATTCCCCAGGCTAATCATATTATTTTTAAGTTATATAACATGAGAAACCAAGTATTCTTTCTTCATATTTCTTGTGTTCACATGACAGAAGTCAAGAGTATATGATAAAAAATTTTATCATATACATCCAGCTTCCTCCACAGCTCTGTGACTGTACTCCCATGAGCATCTTCCAAGATTCCAAGTTTCTTGAGAAACAACACTCCTGGTGTTTTTTTCAGCTATGAACCTGCAAAAAAATAAATCTCTTTCTTCCATGTAATGATGGGATTATTTTTTTTTTAAGATCTTTGACTGAACAGGTTTCCTTCTACCTCAAAACCATCTTTCACATTGCTAACAATGTCCAGTTGATTATCTTGTGACCTTGAAGTACTGCATTGAAAAGAGAAATTCATTTGAAAAGACAATTTTCTGTTTGTATTTCCAAGATTCCTATGCTATGTCTTCAAAACTATCTAGAATATCGCTTTTGTAAAAGACAGGTTGTGTTTGGCTTGTAATGAAGCTGTAATGGGTATTCTTTGTACACCTGCAACCTAAACTTTTGAACTCAAGGATTAGGATATGTTCTTCAAATATTTCTGACCAAATATGATATTTTTTCCAGACCAAATTTTTAAATATGAAAAATTAAGATGTAATTTTTTTTCCTTTTTAAAAAATGCTTATAAGTAAGCAAAGTTAAGCAAACTTATCTCTTATAATAGGTATAACTCACCTGTTTCAAGATCTCTTCCATATAGGTTTCCTGTTACTCTTCTTTTCCCATAATGGTCTCATATTTCCTACATGTTGGATTCACAGAATTTCAATAAATTTATCTATCAGG